>NW_027478815.1:0-300000 GCF_051014685.1 Ptiloglossa arizonensis | reverse complement strand
GTCTTCATAACCATTTCTTAGCTTCAAACTCCCATATCTCGCGAACGGATTGACCTAACCCAAAAATTCCTATTGCATCTGAAAGTAGAAACTCGCCCGATTACAGCGGTATGTGTATTTTTTTCCTAGGCAATTCTGGTTAAGCGTTTGGAGCAGCAGAATTGCGAAAAATTTTTTGCCTTCTCAACCATTTCTTGGCTTCAAACTCCCATATCTCGCGAACGGACTGACCTAACCCAAAAATTCCTGTTGCATCTGAAAGTAGAAACTCGACCGATTACAGCGGTACGTGTATTTTTTCCCTAGGCCATTCTGGTTAAGCGTTTGGAGCAGCAGAAGTGCGAAAAATTTGTTGTCTTCTTAACCATTACTTAGCTTCAAACTCCCATATCTCGCGAACGGATTGACCTAACCCAAAAATTCCTATTGCATCTGAAAGTAGAAACTCGCCTGATTACAGCGGTATGTGTATTTTTTCCCTAGTTAATTCTGGTTAAGCGTTTGGTGCAGCAGAATTGCGAAAAATTTTTTGCCTTCTCAACCATTTCTTGGCTTCAAACTCCCATATCTCGCGAACGGACTGACCTAACCCAAAAATTCCTGTTGCATCTGAAAGTAGAAACTCGCCCGATTACAGCGGTATGTGTATTTTTTCCCTAGGCCAATCTGGTTAAGCGTTTGGAGCAGCAGAAGTGCGAAAAATTTGTTGTCTTCTTAACCATTACTTAGCTTCAAACTCCCATATCTCGCGAACGGATTGACCTAACCCAAAAATTCCTATTGTATCTGAAAGTAGAAACTCGCCCGATTACAACGGTATGTGTATTTTTTCCCTAGGCCATTCTGGTTAAGCGTTTGGAGCAGCAGAAGTGCGAAAAATTTGTTGTCTTCATAACCGTTTCTTAGCTTCAAACTCCCATATCTCGCGAACGGATTGACCTAACCCAAAAATTCCTATTGCATCTGAAAGTAGAAACTCGCCCGATTACAACGGTATGTGTATTTTTTCCCTAGGTAATTCTGGTTAAGCTTTTGGTGCAGCAGAATTGCGAAAAATTTTTTGCCTTCTCAACCATTTCTTGGCTTCAAACTCCCATATCTCGCGAACGGACTGACCTAACCCAAAAATTCCTGTTGCATCTGAAAGTAGAAACTCGCCCGATTACAGCGGTATGTGTATTTTTTCCCTAGGCCATTCTGGTTAAGCGTTTGGAGCAGCAGAAGTGCGAAAAATTTGTTGTCTTCTTAACCATTACTTAGCTTCAAACTCCCATATCTCGCGAACGGATTGACCTAACCCAAACATTCCTATTGCATCTGAAAGTAGAAACTCGCCCGATTACAACGGTATGTGTATTTTTTCCCTAGGCCATTCTGGTTAAGCGTTTGGAGCAGCAGTAGTGCGAAAAATTTGTTGTCTTCTTTACCATTTCTTAGCTTCAAGCTCCCATATCTCGCGAACGGATTGACCTAACCCAAAAATTCTTGTTGCGTCTGAAAGAAGAAACTCGCCCGATTACAACGGTATGTGTATTTTTTCCCTAGGCCATTCTGGTTAAGCGTTTGGAGAAGCAGAATTGCGAAAAATTTTTTGCCTTCTCAACCATTTCTTGGCTTCAAACTCCCATATCTCGCGAACGGATTGACCAAACCCAGAAGTTCCTGCTGCGTCTGAAAGTAGAAACTCACCCGATTACAACGGTATGTGTATTTTTTCCCTAGGCCATTCTGGTTAAGCGTTTGGAGCAGCAGAAGTGCGAAAAATTTGTTGTCTTCTCAACCATTTCTTAGCTTCAAACTCCCATATCTCGCGAACGGATTGACCTAACCCAAAAATTCCTGTTGCATCTGAAAGTAGAAACTCGCCCGATTACAACGTTATGTGTATTTTTTCCCTAGGCCATTCTGGTTAAGCGTTTGGAGCAGCAGAATTGCGAAAAATTTGTTGTCTTCTCAACCATTTCTTAGCTTCAAACTCCCATATCTCGCGAACGGATTGACCTAACCCAAAAATTCCTGTTGCGTCTGAAAGTAGAAACTCGCCCGATTACAACGGTATGTGTATTTTTTCCCTAGGCAATTCTGGTTAAGCGTTTGGTGCAGCAGAATTGCGAAAAATTTTTTGCCTTCTCAACCATTTCTTGGCTTCAAACTCCCATATCTCGCGAACGGACTGACCTAACCCAAAAATTCCTGTTGCATCTGAAAGTAGAAACTCGCCCGATTACAGCGGTATGTGTATTTTTTCCCTAGGCCATTCTGGTTAAGCGTTTGGAGCAGCAGAAGTGCGAAAAATTTGTTGTCTTCTTAACCATTACTTAGCTTCAAAGTCCCATATCTCGCGAACGGATTGACCTAACCCAAAAATTCCTATTGCATCTGAAAGTAGAAACTCGCCCGATTACAGCGGTATGTGTAGTTTTTCCCTAGGCAGTTCTGGTTAAGCGTTTGGAGCAGCAGAAGTGCGACAAATTTGTTGTCTTCTCAATCATTTCTTAGCTTCAAACTCCCATATCTCGCGAACGGATTGACCTAACCCAGAAATTCCTGTTGCATCTGAAAGTAGAAACTCGCCCGATTACAACGGTATGTGTATTTTTTCCCTAGGCCATTCTGATTAAGCGTTTGGAGCAGCAGAAGTGCGAAAAATTTGTTGTCTTCATAACCATTTCTTAGCTTCAAGCTCCCATATCTCGCGAACGGATTGACCTAACACAAAAATTCCTGTTGCATCTGAAAGTAGAAACTCGCCCGATTGCAACGGTATGTGTATTTTTTCCCTATGCCATTCTGGTTAAGCGTTTGGAGCAGCAGAAGTGCGAAAAATTTGTTGTCTTCATAACCATTTCTTAGCTTCAAACTCCCATATCTCGCCAACGGATTGACCTAACCCAAAAATTCCTATTGCATCTGAAAGTAGAAACTCGCCCGATTACAGCGGTATGTGTATTTTTTCCCTAGGCAATTCTGGTTAAGCAATTGGAGCAGCAGAATTGCGAATAATTTTTTGCCTTCTCAACCATTTCTTGGCTTCAAACTCCCATATCTCGCGAACGGACTGACCTAACCCAAAAATTCCTGTTGCATCTGAAAGTAGAAACTCGACCGATTACAGCGGTATGTGTATTTTTTCTCTAGGCCAGTCTGGTTAAGCGTTTGGAGCAGCAGAAGTGCGAAAAATTTGTTGCCTTCTTAACCATTACTTAGCTTCAAACTCCCATATCTCGCGAACGGATTGACCTAACCCAAAAATTCCTATTGCATCTGAAAGTAGAAACTCGCCCGATTACAACGGTATGTGTATTTTTTCCCTAGGCAATTCTGGTTAAGCGTTTGGAGCAGCAGAAGTGCGAAAAATTTGTTGTCTTCTTAACCATTACTTAGCTTCAAACTCCCATACCTCGCCAACGGATTGACCTAACCCAAAAATTCCTGTTGCATCTGAAAGTAGAAACTCGCCCGATTACAACGGTACGTGTATTTTTCCCTTAGGCCATTCTGGTTAAGCGATTGGAGCAGCAGAAGTGCGAAAAATTTGTTGTCTTCATAACCATTTCTTAGCTTCAAACTCCCATATCTCGCGAACGGATTGACCTAACCCAAAAATTCCTATTGCATCTGAAAGTAGAAACTCGCCCGATTACAGCGGTATGTGTATTTTTTTCCTAGGCAATTCTGGTTAAGCGTTTGGAGCAGCAGAATTGCGAAAAATTTTTTGCCTTCTCAACCATTTCTTGGCTTCAAACTCCCATATCTCGCGAACGGACTGACCTAACCCAAAAATTCCTGTTGCATCTGAAAGTAGAAACTCGACCGATTACAGCGGTACGTGTATTTTTTCCCTAGGCCATTCTGGTTAAGCGTTTGGAGCAGCAGAAGTGCGAAAAATTTGTTGTCTTCTTAACCATTACTTAGCTTCAAACTCCCATATCTCGCGAACGGATTGACCTAACCCAAAAATTCCTATTGCATCTGAAAGTAGAAACTCGCCTGATTACAACGGTATGTGTATTTTTTCCCTAGGCAATTCTGGTTAAGCGTTTGGAGCAGCAGAAGTGCGAAAAATTTGTTGTCTTCTTAACCATTACTTAGCTTCAAACTCCCATATCTCGCGAAAGGATTGACCTAACCCAAAAATTCTTGTTGCATCTGAAAGTAGAAACTCGCCCGATTACAACGGTATGTGTATTTTTTCCCTAGGCCATTCTGGTTAAGCGTTTGGAGCAGCAGTATTGCGAAAAATTTGTTGTCTTCTTTACCATTTCTTAGCTTCAAACTCCCATATCTCGCGAACGGATTGACCTAACCCAAAAATTCTTGTTGCATCTGAAAGAAGAAACTCGCCCGATTACAACGGTATGTGTATTTTTTCCCTAGGCCATTCTGGTTAAGCGTTTGGAGCAGCAGAATTGCGAAAAATTTTTTGCCTTCTCAACCATTTCTTGGCTTCAAACTCCCATATCTCGCGAACGGATTGACCAAACCCAGAAGTTCCTGCTGCGTCTGAAAGTAGAAACTCACCCGATTACAACGGTATGTGTATTTTTTCCCTAGGCCATTCTGGTTAAGCGTTTGGAGCAGCAGAAGTGCGAAAAATTTGTTGTCTTCTCAACCATTTCTTAGCTTCAAACTCCCATATCTCGCGAACGGATTGACCTAACCCAAAAATTCCTGTTGCATCTGAAAGTAGAAACTCGCCCGATTACAACGTTATGTGTATTTTTTCCCTAGGCCATTCTGGTTAAGCGTTTGGAGCAGCAGTATTGCGAAAAATTTGTTGTCTTCTCAACCATTTCTTAGCTTCAAACTCCCATATCTCGCGAACGGATTGACCTAACCCAAAAATTCTTGTTGCATCTGAAAGAAGAAACTCGCCCGATTACAACGGTATGTGTATTTTTTCCCTAGGCCATTCTGGTTAAGCGTTTGGAGCAGCAGAATTGCGAAAAATTGTTTGCCTTCTCAACCATTTCTTGGCTTCAAACTCCCATATCTCGCGAACGGATTGACCTAACCCAAAAATTCCTGTTTCGTCTGAAAGTAGAAACTCGCCCGATTACAACGGTATGTGTATTTTTTCCCTAGGCCATTCTGGTTAAGCGTTTGGAGCAGCAGAATTGCGAAAAATTTTTTGCCTTCTCAACCATTTCTTGGCTTCAAACTCCCATATCTCGCGAACGGATTGACCAAACCCAGAAGATCCTGCTGCGTCTGAAAGTAGAAACTCACCCGATTACAACGGTATGTGTATTTTCTCCCTAGGCCATTCTGGTTAAGCGTTTGGAGCAGCAGAAGTGCGAAAAATTTGTTGTCTTGTTAACCATTTCTTAGCTTCAAACTCCCATATCTCGCGAACGGATTGACCTAACCCAAAAATTCCTATTGCATCTGAAAGTAGAAACTCGCCCGATTACAACGGTATGTGTATTTTTTCCCTAGGCAATTCTGGTTAAGCGTTTGGAGCAGCAGAATTGCGAAAAATTTTTTGCCTTCTCAACCATTTCTTGGCTTCAAACTCCCATATCTCGCGAACGGATTGACCGAACCCAAAAATTCCTGTTGCGTCTGAAAGTAGAAACTCGCCCGAGTACAACGGTATGTGTATTTTTTCCCTAGGCCATTCTGGTTAAGCGTTTGGAGCAGCAGAAGTGCGAAAAATTTGTTGTCTTCTTAACCATTTCTTAGCTTCAAACTCCCATATCTCGCGAACGGATTGACCTAACCCAAAAATTCCTATTGCATCTGAAAGTAGAAACTCGCCCGATTACAACGGTATGTGTATTTTTTCCCTAGGCCATTCTGGTTAAGCGTTTGGAGCAGCAGAATTGCGAAAAATTTTTTGCCTTCTCAACCATTTCTTGGCTTCAAACTGCCATATCTCGCGAAGGGATGGACCTAACCCAAAAATTCCTATTGCATGTGAAAGTATAAACTCGCCCGACTACAGCGGTTTGTGTATTTTTTCCCTAGGGCATTCTGGTTAAGCGTTTGGATCAGCAGAATTGCGAAAAATTGTATGCATTCTCAACCATTTCTTGGCTTCAAACTCCCATATCTCGCGAACGGATTGACCTAACACAAAAATTCCTGTTGCATCTGAAAGTAGAAACTCGCCCGATTGCAACGGTATGTGTATTTTTTCCCTATGCCATTCTGGTTAAGCGTTTGGAGCAGCAGAAGTGCGAAAAATTTGTTGTCTTCATAACCATTTCTTAGCTTCAAACTCCCATATCTCGCCAACGGATTGACCTAACCCAAAAATTCCTATTGCATCTGAAAGTAGAAACTCGCCCGATTACAGCGGTATGTGTATTTTTTCCCTAGGCAATTCTGGTTAAGCAATTGGAGCAGCAGAATTGCGAATAATTTTTTGCCTTCTCAACCATTTCTTGGCTTCAAACTCCCATATCTCGCGAACGGACTGACCTAACCCAAAAATTCCTGTTGCATCTGAAAGTAGAAACTCGACCGATTACAGCGGTATGTGTATTTTTTCTCTAGGCCATTCTGGTTAAGCGTTTGGAGCAGCAGAAGTGCGAAAAATTTGTTGTCTTCTTAACCATTACTTAGCTTCAAACTCCCATACCTCGCCAACGGATTGACCTAACCCAAAAATTCCTGTTGCATCTGAAAGTAGAAACTCGCCCGATTACAACGGTACGTGTATTTTTCCCTTAGGCCATTCTGGTTAAGCGATTGGAGCAGCAGAAGTGCGAAAAATTTGTTGTCTTCATAACCATTTCTTAGCTTCAAATTCCCATATCTCGCGAACGGATTGACCTAACCCAAAAATTCCTATTGCATCTGAAAGTAGAAACTCGCCCGATTACAGCGGTATGTGTATTTTTTTCCTAGGCAATTCTGGTTAAGCGTTTGGAGCAGCAGAATTGCGAAAAATTTTTTGCCTTCTCAACCATTTCTTGGCTTCAAACTCCCATATCTCGCGAACGGACTGACCTAACCCAAAAATTCCTGTTGCATCTGAAAGTAGAAACTCGACCGATTACAGCGGTACGTGTATTTTTTCCCTAGGCCATTCTGGTTAAGCGTTTGGAGCAGCAGAAGTGCGAAAAATTTGTTGTCTTCTTAACCATTACTTAGCTTCAAACTCCCATATCTCGCGAACGGATTGACCTAACCCAAAAATTCCTATTGCATCTGAAAGTAGAAACTCGCCTGATTACAACGGTATGTGTATTTTTTCCCTAGGCAATTCTGGTTAAGCGTTTGGAGCAGCAGAAGTGCGAAAAATTTGTTGTCTTCTTAACCATTACTTAGCTTCAAACTCCCATATCTCGCGAAAGGATTGACCTAACCCAAAAATTCTTGTTGCATCTGAAAGTAGAAACTCGCCCGATTACAACGGTATGTGTATTTTTTCCCTAGGCCATTCTGGTTAAGCGTTTGGAGCAGCAGTATTGCGAAAAATTTGTTGTCTTCTTTACCATTTCTTAGCTTCAAACTCCCATATCTCGCGAACGGATTGACCTAACCCAAAAATTCTTGTTGCATCTGAAAGAAGAAACTCGCCCGATTACAACGGTATGTGTATTTTTTCCCTAGGCCATTCTGGTTAAGCGTTTGGAGCAGCAGAATTGCGAAAAATTTTTTGCCTTCTCAACCATTTCTTGGCTTCAAACTCCCATATCTCGCGAACGGATTGACCAAACCCAGAAGTTCCTGCTGCGTCTGAAAGTAGAAACTCACCCGATTACAACGGTATGTGTATTTTTTCCCTAGGCCATTCTGGTTAAGCGTTTGGAGCAGCAGAAGTGCGAAAAATTTGTTGTCTTCTCAACCATTTCTTAGCTTCAAACTCCCATATCTCGCGAACGGATTGACCTAACCCAAAAATTCCTGTTGCATCTGAAAGTAGAAACTCGCCCGATTACAACGTTATGTGTATTTTTTCCCTAGGCCATTCTGGTTAAGCGTTTGGAGCAGCAGTATTGCGAAAAATTTGTTGTCTTCTCAACCATTTCTTAGCTTCAAACTCCCATATCTCGCGAACGGATTGACCTAACCCAAAAATTCTTGTTGCATCTGAAAGAAGAAACTCGCCCGATTACAACGGTATGTGTATTTTTTCCCTAGGCCATTCTGGTTAAGCGTTTGGAGCAGCAGAATTGCGAAAAATTGTTTGCCTTCTCAACCATTTCTTGGCTTCAAACTCCCATATCTCGCGAACGGATTGACCTAACCCAAAAATTCCTGTTTCGTCTGAAAGTAGAAACTCGCCCGATTACAACGGTATGTGTATTTTTTCCCTAGGCCATTCTGGTTAAGCGTTTGGAGCAGCAGAATTGCGAAAAATTTTTTGCCTTCTCAACCATTTCTTGGCTTCAAACTCCCATATCTCGCGAACGGATTGACCAAACCCAGAAGATCCTGCTGCGTCTGAAAGTAGAAACTCACCCGATTACAACGGTATGTGTATTTTCTCCCTAGGCCATTCTGGTTAAGCGTTTGGAGCAGCAGAAGTGCGAAAAATTTGTTGTCTTGTTAACCATTTCTTAGCTTCAAACTCCCATATCTCGCGAACGGATTGACCTAACCCAAAAATTCCTATTGCATCTGAAAGTAGAAACTCGCCCGATTACAACGGTATGTGTATTTTTTCCCTAGGCAATTCTGGTTAAGCGTTTGGAGCAGCAGAATTGCGAAAAATTTTTTGCCTTCTCAACCATTTCTTGGCTTCAAACTCCCATATCTCGCGAACGGATTGACCGAACCCAAAAATTCCTGTTGCGTCTGAAAGTAGAAACTCGCCCGAGTACAACGGTATGTGTATTTTTTCCCTAGGCCATTCTGGTTAAGCGTTTGGAGCAGCAGAAGTGCGAAAAATTTGTTGTCTTCTTAACCATTTCTTAGCTTCAAACTCCCATATCTCGCGAACGGATTGACCTAACCCAAAAATTCCTATTGCATCTGAAAGTAGAAACTCGCCCGATTACAACGGTATGTGTATTTTTTCCCTAGGCCATTCTGGTTAAGCGTTTGGAGCAGCAGAATTGCGAAAAATTTTTTGCCTTCTCAACCATTTCTTGGCTTCAAACTGCCATATCTCGCGAAGGGATGGACCTAACCCAAAAATTCCTATTGCATGTGAAAGTATAAACTCGCCCGACTACAGCGGTTTGTGTATTTTTTCCCTAGGGCATTCTGGTTAAGCGTTTGGATCAGCAGAATTGCGAAAAATTGTATGCATTCTCAACCATTTCTTGGCTTCAAACTCCCATATCTCGCGAACGGATAGACCTAACCCAAAAATTCCTGTTGCGTGTGAAAGTAGAAACTCGCCCGATTACAACGGTATGTGTATTTCTTCCCTAGCCCATTCTGGTTAAGCGTTTGGAGCAGCAGAATTGCGAAAAATTTGTTGACTTCTCAACCATGTCTTAGCTTCAAAGTCCCATATCTCGCGAACGGATTGACCAAACCCAAAAATTCCTGCTGCGTCTGAAAGTAGAAACGCGCCCGATTATAACGATATGCGTATTTTTTCCCTAGGCCATTCTGGTTAAGCGTTTGGTCCAGCAGAATTGCGAAAAATGTTTTGCCTTCTCAACAATTTCTTGGCTTCAAACTCCCATATCTCGCGAACGGATTGACCTAACCCAAAAACTCCTATTGCATCTGAAAGTAGAAACTCGCCCGATTACAGCGGAACGTGTATTTTTCCCTTAGGCCATTCTGCTTAAGCGTTTGGAGCAGCATAATAGCGAAAAATTTTTTGCCTTCTCAACCATTTCTTGGCTTCAAACTCCCATATCTCGCGAACGGATTGACCTAACCCAAAAATTCCTGTTGCGGCTGAAAGTAGAAACTCGCCCGATTACAACGGTATGTGTATTTTTCCCTTAGGCCAATCTGGTTAAGCGATTGGAGCAGCAGAATTGCGAAAAATTTATTGTCTTGTCAACCATTTCTTAGATACAAAGTCCCATATCTCGCGAACGGATTGACCTAACCCAAAAATTCCTGTTGCATCTGAAAGTAGAAACTCGCCCGATTACAACGGTATGTGTATTTTTTCCCTAGGCCATTCTGGTTAAGCGTTTGGAGCAGCAGAATTGCGAAAAATTTGTTGTCTTCTCAACCATTTCTTAGATTCAAACTCCCATATCTCGCGAACGGATTGACCTAACCCAAAAATTCCTGTTGCATCTGAAAGTAGAAACTCGCCCGATTACAACGGTATGTGTATTTTTTCCCTAGGCCATTCTGGTTAAGCGTTTGGAGCAGCAGTATTGCGAAAAATTTGTTGTCTTCTTTACCATTTCTTAGCTTCAAACTCCCATATCTCGCGAACGGATTGACCTAACCCAAAAATTCTTGTTGCATCTGAAAGAAGAAACTCGCCCGATTACAACGGTATGTGTATTTTTTCCCTAGGCCATTCTGGTTAAGCGATTGGAGCAGCAGAATAGCGAAAAATTGTTTGCCTTCTCAACCATTTCTTGGCTTCAAACTCCCATATCTCGCGAACGGATTGACCTAACCCAAAAATTCCTGTTTCGTCTGAAAGTAGAAACTCGCCCGATTACAACGGTATGTGTATTTTTTCCCTAGGCCATTCTGGTTAAGCGTTTGGAGCAGCAGAATTGCGAAAAATTTTTTGCCTTCTCAACCATTTCTTGGCTTCAAACTGCCATATCTCGCGAAGGGATGGACCTAACCCAAAAATTCCTATTGCATGTGAAAGTATAAACTCGCCCGACTACAGCGGTTTGTGTATTTTTTCCCTAGGGCATTCTGGTTAAGCGTTTGGATCAGCAGAATTGCGAAAAATTGTATGCATTCTCAACCATTTCTTGGCTTCAAACTCCCATATCTCGCGAACGGATAGACCTAACCCAAAAATTCCTGTTGCGTGTGAAAGTAGAAACTCGCCCGATTACAACGGTATGTGTATTTCTTCCCTAGCCCATTCTGGTTAAGCGTTTGGAGCAGCAGAATTGCGAAAAATTTGTTGACTTCTCAACCATGTCTTAGCTTCAAAGTCCCATATCTCGCGAACGGATTGACCAAACCCAAAAATTCCTGCTGCGTCTGAAAGTAGAAACGCGCCCGATTATAACGATATGCGTATTTTTTCCCTAGGCCATTCTGGTTAAGCGTTTGGTCCAGCAGAATTGCGAAAAATGTTTTGCCTTCTCAACAATTTCTTGGCTTCAAACTCCCATATCTCGCGAACGGATTGACCTAACCCAAAAACTCCTATTGCATCTGAAAGTAGAAACTCGCCCGATTACAGCGGAACGTGTATTTTTCCCTTAGGCCATTCTGCTTAAGCGTTTGGAGCAGCATAATAGCGAAAAATTTTTTGCCTTCTCAACCATTTCTTGGCTTCAAACTCCCATATCTCGCGAACGGATTGACCTAACCCAAAAATTCCTGTTGCGGCTGAAAGTAGAAACTCGCCCGATTACAACGGTATGTGTATTTTTCCCTTAGGCCAATCTGGTTAAGCGATTGGAGCAGCAGAATTGCGAAAAATTTATTGTCTTGTCAACCATTTCTTAGATTCAAAGTCCCATATCTCGCGAACGGATTGACCTAACCCAAAAATTCCTGTTGCATCTGAAAGTAGAAACTCGCCCGATTACAACGGTATGTGTATTTTTTCCCTAGGCCATTCTGGTTAAGCGTTTGGAGCAGCAGAATTGCGAAAAATTTGTTGTCTTCTCAACCATTTCTTAGATTCAAACTCCCATATCTCGCGAACGGATTGACCTAACCCAAAAATTCCTGTTGCATCTGAAAGTAGAAACTCGCCCGATTACAACGGTATGTGTATTTTTTCCCTAGGCCATTCTGGTTAAGCGTTTGGAGCAGCAGTATTGCGAAAAATTTGTTGTCTTCTTTACCATTTCTTAGCTTCAAACTCCCATATCTCGCGAACGGATTGACCTAACCCAAAAATTCTTGTTGCATCTGAAAGAAGAAACTCGCCCGATTACAACGGTATGTGTATTTTTTCCCTAGGCCATTCTGGTTAAGCGATTGGAGCAGCAGAATAGCGAAAAATTGTTTGCCTTCTCAACCATTTCTTGGCTTCAAACTCCCATATCTCGCGAACGGATTGACCTAACCCAAAAATTCCTGTTTCGTCTGAAAGTAGAAACTCGCCCGATTACAACGGTATGTGTATTTTTTCCCTAGGCCATTCTGGTTAAGCGTTTGGAGCAGCAGAATTGCGAAAAATTTTTTGCCTTCTCAACCATTTCTTGGCTTCAAACTGCCATATCTCGCGAAGGGATGGACCTAACCCAAAAATTCCTATTGCATGTGAAAGTATAAACTCGCCCGACTACAGCGGTTTGTGTATTTTTTCCCTAGGGCATTCTGGTTAAGCGTTTGGATCAGCAGAATTGCGAAAAATTGTATGCATTCTCAACCATTTCTTGGCTTCAAACTCCCATATCTCGCGAACGGATAGACCTAACCCAAAAATTCCTGTTGCGTGTGAAAGTAGAAACTCGCCCGATTACAACGGTATGTGTATTTCTTCCCTAGCCCATTCTGGTTAAGCGTTTGGAGCAGCAGAATTGCGAAAAATTTGTTGACTTCTCAACCATGTCTTAGCTTCAAAGTCCCATATCTCGCGAACGGATTGACCAAACCCAAAAATTCCTGCTGCGTCTGAAAGTAGAAACGCGCCCGATTATAACGATATGCGTATTTTTTCCCTAGGCCATTCTGGTTAAGCGTTTGGTCCAGCAGAATTGCGAAAAATGTTTTGCCTTCTCAACAATTTCTTGGCTTCAAACTCCCATATCTCGCGAACGGATTGACCTAACCCAAAAACTCCTATTGCATCTGAAAGTAGAAACTCGCCCGATTACAGCGGAACGTGTATTTTTCCCTTAGGCCATTCTGCTTAAGCGTTTGGAGCAGCATAATAGCGAAAAATTTTTTGCCTTCTCAACCATTTCTTGGCTTCAAACTCCCATATCTCGCGAACGGATTGACCTAACCCAAAAATTCCTGTTGCGGCTGAAAGTAGAAACTCGCCCGATTACAACGGTATGTGTATTTTTCCCTTAGGCCAATCTGGTTAAGCGATTGGAGCAGCAGAATTGCGAAAAATTTATTGTCTTGTCAACCATTTCTTAGATTCAAAGTCCCATATCTCGCGAACGGATTGACCTAACCCAAAAATTCCTGTTGCATCTGAAAGTAGAAACTCGCCCGATTACAACGGTATGTGTATTTTTTCCCTAGGCCATTCTGGTTAAGCGTTTGGAGCAGCAGAATTGCGAAAAATTTGTTGTCTTCTCAACCATTTCTTAGATTCAAACTCCCATATCTCGCGAACGGATTGACCTAACCCAAAAATTCCTGTTGCATCTGAAAGTAGAAACTCGCCCGATTACAACGGTATGTGTATTTTTTCCCTAGGCCATTCTGGTTAAGCGTTTGGAGCAGCAGTATTGCGAAAAATTTGTTGTCTTCTTTACCATTTCTTAGCTTCAAACTCCCATATCTCGCGAACGGATTGACCTAACCCAAAAATTCTTGTTGCATCTGAAAGAAGAAACTCGCCCGATTACAACGGTATGTGTATTTTTTCCCTAGGCCATTCTGGTTAAGCGATTGGAGCAGCAGAATAGCGAAAAATTGTTTGCCTTCTCAACCATTTCTTGGCTTCAAACTCCCATATCTCGCGAACGGATTGACCTAACCCAAAAATTCCTGTTTCGTCTGAAAGTAGAAACTCGCCCGATTACAACGGTATGTGTATTTTTTCCCTAGGCCATTCTGGTTAAGCGTTTGGAGCAGCAGAATTGCGAAAAATTTTTTGCCTTCTCAACCATTTCTTGGCTTCAAACTCCCATATCTCGCGAACGGATTGACCAAACCCAGAAGATCCTGCTGCGTCTGAAAGTAGAAACTCGCCCGATTACATCGGTATGTGTATTTTTTCCCTAGGCCATTCTGATTAAGCGTTTGGAGCAGCAGAAGTCCGAAAAATTTTTTGCCTTCTCAACCATTTCTTGGATTCAAACTACCATATCTCGCGAACGGATTGACCTAACCCAAAAATTCCTGTTGCATCTGAAAGTAAAAACTCGCCCGATTACAACGTTATGTGTATTTTTTCCCTAGGCCATTCTGGTTAAGCGTTTGGAGCAGCAGAAGTGCGAAAAATTTTTTGTCTTCTCAACCATTTCTTAGCTTCAAACTCCCCATATCTCGCGAACGGATTGACCTAACCCAAAAATTCCTGTTGCGTCTGAAAGTAGAAACTCGCCCGATTACAACGGTATGTGTATTTTTTCCCTAGGCCATTCTGATTAAGCGTTTGGAGCAGCAGAAGTGCGAAAAATTTGTTGTCTTCTCAACCATTTCTTGGCTTCAAACTCCCATATCTCGCGAACGGATTGACCAAACCCAGAAGTTCCTGCTGCGTCTGAAAGTAGAAACTCACCCGATTACAACGGTATGTGTATTTTTTCCCTAGGCCATTCTGGTTAAGCGTTTGGAGCAGCAGAAGTGCGAAAAATTTGTTGTCTCCTCAACCATTTCTTAGCTTCAAACTCCCATATCTCGCGAACGGATTGCCCTAACCCAAAAATTCCTGTTGCATCTGAAAGTAGAAACTCACCCGATTACAACGGTATGTGTATTTTTTCCCTAGGCCATTCTGGTTAAGCGTTTGGAGCAGCAGAAGTGCGAAAAATTTGTTGTCTCCTCAACCATTTCTTAGCTTCAAACTCCCATATCTCGCGAACGGATTGCCCTAACCCAAAAATTCCTGTTGCATCTGAAAGTAGAAACTCGCCCGATTACAACGTTATGTGTATTTTTTCCCTAGGCCATTCTGGTTAAGCGTTTGGAGCAGCAGAATTGCGAAAAATTTTTTGCCTTCTCAACCATTTCTTGGCTTCAAACTCCCATATCTCGCGAACGGACTGACCTAACCCAAAAATTCCTGTTGCATCTGAAAGTAGAAACTCGCCCGATTACAGCGGTATGTGTATTTTTTCCCTAGGCCATTCTGATTAAGCGTTTGGAGCAGCAGAATTGCGAAAGATTTGTTGTCTTCATAACGATTTCTTAGCTTCAAACTACCATATCTCGCGAACGGATTGACCTAACCCAAAAATTCCTGTTGCATCTGAAAGTAGAAACTCGCCCGATTACAACGGTATGTGTATTTTTTCCCTAGGCCATTCTGGTTAAGCGTTTGGAGCAGCAGAATTGCGAAAAATTTGTTGACTTCTCAACCATGTCTTAGCTTCAAAGTCCCATATCTCGCGAACGGATTGACCAAACCCAAAAATTCCTGCTGCGTCTGAAAGTAGAAACGCGCCCGATTATAACGATATGCGTATTTTTTCCCTAGGCCATTCTGGTTAAGCGTTTGGTCCAGCAGAATTGCGAAAAATGTTTTGCCTTCTCAACAATTTCTTGGCTTCAAACTCCCATATCTCGCGAACGGATTGACCTAACCCAAAAACTCCTATTGCATCTGAAAGTAGAAACTCGCCCGATTACAGCGGAACGTGTATTTTTCCCTTAGGCCATTCTGCTTAAGCGTTTGGAGCAGCATAATAGCGAAAAATTTTTTGCCTTCTCAACCATTTCTTGGCTTCAAACTCCCATATCTCGCGAACGGATTGACCTAACCCAAAAATTCCTGTTGCGGCTGAAAGTAGAAACTCGCCCGATTACAACGGTATGTGTATTTTTCCCTTAGGCCAATCTGGTTAAGCGATTGGAGCAGCAGAATTGCGAAAAATTTATTGTCTTGTCAACCATTTCTTAGATTCAAAGTCCCATATCTCGCGAACGGATTGACCTAACCCAAAAATTCCTGTTGCATCTGAAAGTAGAAACTCGCCCGATTACAACGGTATGTGTATTTTTTCCCTAGGCCATTCTGGTTAAGCGTTTGGAGCAGCAGAATTGCGAAAAATTTGTTGTCTTCTCAACCATTTCTTAGATTCAAACTCCCATATCTCGCGAACGGATTGACCTAACCCAAAAATTCCTGTTGCATCTGAAAGTAGAAACTCGCCCGATTACAACGGTATGTGTATTTTTTCCCTAGGCCATTCTGGTTAAGCGTTTGGAGCAGCAGAATTGCGAAAAATGTGTTGTCTTCTCAACCATTTCTTAGATTCAAACTCCCATATCTCGCGAACGGATTGACCTAACCCAAAAATTCTTGTTGCATCTGAAAGAAGAAACTCGCCCGATTACAACGGTATGTGTATTTTTTCCCTAGGCCATTCTGGTTAAGCGATTGGAGCAGCAGAATAGCGAAAAATTGTTTGCCTTCTCAACCATTTCTTGGCTTCAAACTCCCATATCTCGCGAACGGATTGACCTAACCCAAAAATTCCTGTTTCGTCTGAAAGTAGAAACTCGCCCGATTACAACGGTATGTGTATTTTTTCCCTAGGCCATTCTGGTTAAGCGTTTGGAGCAGCAGAATTGGGAAAAATTTTTTGCCTTCTCAACCATTTCTTGGCTTCAAACTCCCATATCTCGCGAACGGATTGACCAAACCCAGAAGATCCTGCTGCGTCTGAAAGTAGAAACTCGCCCGATTACATCGGTATGTGTATTTTTTCCCTAGGCCATTCTGATTAAGCGTTTGGAGCAGCAGAAGTCCGAAAAATTTTTTGCCTTCTCAACCATTTCTTGGATTCAAACTACCATATCTCGCGAACGGATTGACCTAACCCAAAAATTCCTGTTGCATCTGAAAGTAAAAACTCGCCCGATTACAACGTTATGTGTATTTTTTCCCTAGGCCATTCTGGTTAAGCGTTTGGAGCAGCAGAAGTGCGAAAAATTTTTTGTCTTCTCAACCATTTCTTAGCTTCAAACTCCCCATATCTCGCGAACGGATTGACCTAACCCAAAAATTCCTGTTGCGTCTGAAAGTAGAAACTCGCCCGATTACAACGGTATGTGTATTTTTTCCCTAGGCCATTCTGATTAAGCGTTTGGAGCAGCAGAAGTGCGAAAAATTTGTTGTCTTCTCAACCATTTCTTGGCTTCAAACTCCCATATCTCGCGAACGGATTGACCAAACCCAGAAGTTCCTGCTGCGTCTGAAAGTAGAAACTCACCCGATTACAACGGTATGTGTATTTTTTCCCTAGGCCATTCTGGTTAAGCGTTTGGAGCAGCAGAAGTGCGAAAAATTTGTTGTCTCCTCAACCATTTCTTAGCTTCAAACTCCCATATCTCGCGAACGGATTGCCCTAACCCAAAAATTCCTGTTGCATCTGAAAGTAGAAACTCACCCGATTACAACGGTATGTGTATTTTTTCCCTAGGCCATTCTGGTTAAGCGTTTGGAGCAGCAGAAGTGCGAAAAATTTGTTGTCTCCTCAACCATTTCTTAGCTTCAAACTCCCATATCTCGCGAACGGATTGCCCTAACCCAAAAATTCCTGTTGCATCTGAAAGTAGAAACTCGCCCGATTACAACGTTATGTGTATTTTTTCCCTAGGCCATTCTGGTTAAGCGTTTGGAGCAGCAGAATTGCGAAAAATTTTTTTCCTTCTCAACCATTTCTTGGCTTCAAACTCCCATATCTTTCGAACGGACTGACCTAACCCAAAAATTCCTGTTGCATCTGAAAGTAGAAACTCGCCCGATTACAGCGGTATGTGTATTTTTTCCCTAGGCCATTCTGATTAAGCGTTTGGAGCAGCAGAATTGCGAAAGATTTGTTGTCTTCATAACGATTTCTTAGCTTCAAACTACCATATCTCGCGAACGGATTGACCTAACCCAAAAATTCCTGTTGCATCTGAAAGTAGAAACTCGCCCGATTACAACGGTATGTGTATTTTTTCCCTAGGCCATTCTGGTTAAGCGTTTGGAGCAGCAGTAGTGCGAAAAATTTGTTGTCTTCTTTACCATTTCTTAGCTTCAAACTCCCATATCTCGCGAACGGATTGCCCTAACCCAAAAATTCCTGTTGTATCTGAAAGTAGAAACTCGCCCGATTACAACGTTGTGTGTATTTTTTCCCTAGGCCATTCTGGTTAAGCGTTTGGAGCAGCAGAATTGCGAAAAATTTTTTGCCTTCTCAACCATTTCTTGGCTTCAAACTCCCATATCTCGCGAACGGACTGACCTAACCCAAAAATTCCTGTTGCATCTGAAAGTAGAAACTCGCCCGATTACAGCGGTATGTGTATTTTTTCCCTAGGCCATTCTGATTAAGCGTTTGGAGCAGCAGAATTGCGAAAGATTTGTTGTCTTCATAACCATTTCTTAGCTTCAAACTACCATATCTCGCGAACGGATTGACCTAACCCAAAAATTCCTGTTGCATCTGAAAGTAGAAACTCGCCCGATTACAACGGTATGTGTATTTTTTCCCTAGGCCATTCTGGTTAAGCGTTTGGAGCAGCAGTAGTGCGAAAAATTTGTTGTCTTCTTTACCATTTCTTAGCTTCAAACTCCCATATCTCGCGAACGGATTGACCTAACCCAAAAATTCTTGTTGCATCTGAAAGAAGAAACTCGCCCGATTACAACCGTATGTGTATTTTTTCCCTAGGCCATTCTGGTTAAGCGTTTGGAGCAGCAGAATTGCGAAAAATTTTTTGCCTTCCCAACCATTTCTTGTCTTCAAACTCCTATATCCTGCGAACGGATTGACCTAACCCAAAAATTCCTATTGCATCCGAAAGTAGAAACTCGCCCGATTACAACGGTATGTGTATTTTTTCCCTAGGCCATTCTGGTTAAGCGTTTGGAGCAGCAGAATTGCGAAAAATTTGTTGTCTTCTCAACCATTTCTTAGATTCAAACTCCCATATCTCGCGAACGGATTGACCTAACCCAAAAATTCCTGTTGCATCTGAAAGTAGAAACTCGCCCGATTACAACGGTATGTGTATTTTTTCCCTAGGCCATTCTGGTTAAGCGTTTGGAGCAGCAGTATTGCGAAAAATTTGGTGTCTTCTTTACCATTTCTTAGCTTCAAACTCCCATATCTCGCGTACGGATTGACCTAACCCAAAAATTCTTGTTGCATCTGAAAGAAGAAACTCGCCCGATTACAACGGTATGTGTATTTTTTCCCTAGGCCATTCTGGTTAAGCGTTTGGAGCAGCAGAATAGCGAAAAATTGTTTGCCTTCTCAACCATTTCTTGGCTTCAAACTCCCATATCTCGCGAACGGATTGACCTAACCCAAAAATTCCTGTTGCGTCTGAAAGTAGAAACTCGCCCGATTACAACGGTATGTGTATTTTTTCCCTAGGCCATTCTGGTTAAGCGTTTGGAGCAGCAGAATTGCGAAAAATTTTTTGCCTTCTCAACCATTTCTTGGCTTCAAACTCCCATACCTCGCGAACGGATTGACCAAACCCAGAAGATCCTGCTGCGTCTGAAAGTAGAAACTAACCCGATTACAACGATATGCGTATTTTTTCCCTAGGCCATTCTGGTTAAGCGTTTGGGGCAGCAGAATTGCGAAAAATGTTTTGCCTTCTCAACCATTTCTTGGCTTCAAACTCCCATATCTCGCGAACGGATTGACCTAACCCAAAAATTCCTATTGCATCTGAAAGTAGAAACTCGCCCGACTACAACGGTAAGTGTATTTTTCCCTTAGGCCATTCTGGTTAAGCGATTGGAGCAGCAGAAGTACGAAAAATTTATTGTCTTGTCAACCATTTCTTAGCTTGAAAGTCCCATATCTCGCGAACGGATTGACCTAACCCAAAAATTCCTGTTGCGTCTGAAAGTAGAAACTCGCCCGATTACAACGGTACGTGTATTTTTTCCCTAGGCCATTCTGGTTAAGCGTTTGGAGCAGCAGAATTGCGAAAAATTTTTTGCCTTCCCAACCATTTCTTGTCTTCAAACTCCTATATCCTGCGAATGGATTGACCTAACCCAAAAATTCCTATTGCATCCGAAAGTAGAAACTCGCCCGATTACAACGGTATGTGTATTTTTTCCCTAGGCCATTCTGGTTAAGCGTTTGGAGCAGCAGAATTGCGAAAAATTTGTTGTCTTCTCAACCATTTCTTAGATTCAAACTCCCATATCTCGCGAACGGATTGACCTAACCCAAAAATTCCTGTTGCATCTGAAAGTAGAAACTCGCCCGATTACAACGGTATGTGTATTTTTTCCCTAGGCCATTCTGGTTAAGCGTTTGGAGCAGCAGTATTGCGAAAAATTTGGTGTCTTCTTTACCATTTCTTAGCTTCAAACTCCCATATCTCGCGAACGGATTGACCTAACCCAAAAATTCTTGTTGCATCTGAAAGAAGAAACTCGCCCGATTACAACGGTATGTGTATTTTTTCCCTAGGCCATTCTGGTTAAGCGTTTGGAGCAGCAGAATAGCGAAAAATTGTTTGCCTTCTCAACCATTTCTTGGCTTCAAACTCCCATATCTCGCGAACGGATTGACCTAACCCAAAAATTCCTGTTGCGTCTGAAAGTAGAAACTCGCCCGATTACAACGGTATGTGTATTTTTTCCCTAGGCCATTCTGGTTAAGCGTTTGGAGCAGCAGAATTGCGAAAAATTTTTTGCCTTCTCAACCATTTCTTGGCTTCAAACTCCCATACCTCGCGAACGGATTGACCAAACCCAGAAGATCCTGCTGCGTCTGAAAGTAGAAACTCACCCGATTACAACGATATGCGTATTTTTTCCCTAGGCCATTCTGGTTAAGCGTTTGGAGCAGCAGAATTGCGAAAAATGTTTTGCCTTCTCAACCATTTCTTGGCTTCAAACTCCCATATCTCGCGAACGGATTGACCTAACCCAAAAATTCCTATTGCATCTGAAAGTAGAAACTCGCCCGACTACAACGGTAAGTGTATTTTTCCCTTAGGCCATTCTGGTTAAGCGATTGGAGCAGCAGAAGTGCGAAAAATTTATTGTCTTGTCAACCATTTCTTAGCTTGAAAGTCCCATATCTCGCGAACGGATTGACCTAACCCAAAAATTCCTGTTGCATCTGAAAGTAGAAACTCGCCCGATTACATCGGTATGTGTATTTTTTCCCTAGGCCATTCTGATTAAGCGTTTGGAGCAGCAGAATTGCGAAAAATTTGTTGTCTTCTCAACCATTTCTTGGCTTCAAACTCCCATATCTCGCGAACGGATTGACCAAACCCAGAAGTTCCTGCTGCGTCTGAAAGTAGAAACTCACCCGATTACAACGGTATGTGTATTTTTTCCCTAGGCCATTCTGGTTAAGCGTTTGGAGCAGCAGAAGTGCGAAAAATTTGTTGTCTTCTGAACCATTTCTTAG
This sequence comes from Ptiloglossa arizonensis, assembly GCF_051014685.1. Lineage (NCBI taxonomy): Eukaryota > Metazoa > Arthropoda > Insecta > Hymenoptera > Colletidae > Ptiloglossa > Ptiloglossa arizonensis. The sequence continues at coordinate 278,737 of NW_027478815.1, read as the reverse complement.
CTTCCAACTCCCATATCTCGCGAACGGATTGCCCTAACCCAAAAATTCCTGTTGCATCTGAAAGTAGAAACTCGCCCGATTACAACGGTATGTGTATTTTTTCCCTAGGCCATTCTGGTTAAGCGTTTGGAGCAGCAGTATTGCGAAAAATTTGTTGTCTTCTTTACCATTTCTTAGCTTCAAACTCCCATATCTCGCGAACGGATTGACCTAACCCAAAAATTCTTATTGCATCTGAAAGAAGAAACTCGCCCGATTACAACGGTATGTGTATTTTTTCCCTAGGCCATTCTGGTTAAGCGTTTGGAGCAGCAGAATAGCGAAAAATTGTTTGCCTTCTCAACCATTTCTTGGCTTCAAACTCCCATATCTCGCGAACGGATTGACCTAACCCAAAAATTCCTGTTGCCTCTGAAAGTAGAAACTCGCCCGATTACAACGGTATGTGTATTTTTTCCCTAGGCCATTCTGGTTAAGCGTTTGGAGCAGCAGAATTGCGAAAAATTTTTTGCCTTCTCAACCATTTCTTGGCTTCAAACTCCCATATCTCGCGAACGGATTGACCAAACCCAGAAGATCCTGCTGCGTCTGAAAGTAGAAACTCACCCGATTACAACGATATGCGTATTTTTTCCCTAGGCCATTCTGGTTAAGCGTTTGGAGCAGCAGAATAGCGAAAAATTGTTTGCCTTCTCAACCATTTCTTGGCTTCAAACTCCCATATCTCGCGAACGGATTGACCTAACCCAAAAATTCCTGTTGCGTCTGAAAGTAGAAACTCGCCCGATTACAACGGTATGTGTATTTTTTCCCTAGGCCATTCTGGTTAAGCGTTTGGAGCAGCAGAATTGCGAAAAATTTTTTGCCTTCTCAACCATTTCTTGGCTTCAAACTCCCATACCTCGCGAACGGATTGACCAAACCCAGAAGATCCTGCTGCGTCTGAAAGTAGAAACTCACCCGATTACAACGATATGCGTATTTTTTCCCTAGGCCATTCTGGTTAAGCGTTTGGAGCAGCAGAATTGCGAAAAATGTTTTGCCTTCTCAACCATTTCTTGGCTTCAAACTCCCATATCTCGCGAACGGATTGACCTAACCCAAAAATTCCTATTGCATCTGAAAGTAGAAACTCGCCCGATTACAACGGTAAGTGTATTTTTCCCTTAGGCCATTCTGGTTAAGCGATTGGAGCAGCAGAAGTGCGAAAAATTTATTGTCTTGTCAACCATTTCTTAGCTTGAAAGTCCCATATCTCGCGAACGGATTGACCTAACCCAAAAATTCCTGTTGCATCTGAAAGTAGAAACTCGCCCGATTACAACGGTACGTGTATTTTTCCCTTAGGCCATTCTGGTTAAGCGATTGGAGCAGCAGAAGTGCGAAAAATTTGTTGTCTTCATAACCATTTCTTAGCTTCAAACGCCCATATCTCGCGAACGGATTGACCTAACCCAAAAATTCCTATTGCATCTGAAAGTAGAAACTCGCCCGATTACAGCGGTATGTGTATTTTTTCCCTAGGCAATTCTGGTTAAGCGTTTGGAGCAGCAGAATTGCGAAAAATTTTTTGCCTTCTCAACCATTTCTTGGCTTCAAACTCCCATATCTCGCGAACGGACTGACCTAACCCAAAAATTCCTGTTGTATCTGAAAGTAGAAACTCGACCGATTATAGCGGTATGTGTATTTTTTCCCTAGGCCATTCTGGTTAAGCGTTTGGAGCAGCAGAAGTGCGAAAAATTTGTTGTCTTCTTAACCATTACTTAGCTTCAAACTCCCATATCTCGCGAACGGATTGACCTAACCCAAAAATTCCTATTGCATCTGAAAGTAGAAACTCGCCCGATTACAACGGTATGTGTATTTTTTCCCTAGGCAATTCTGGTTAAGCGTTTGGAGCAGCAGAAGTGCGAAAACTTTGTTGTCTTCTTAACCATTACTTAGCTTCAACCTCCCATATCTCGCGAACGGATTGACCTAACCCAAAAATTCCTGTTGCATCTGAAAGTAGAAACTCGCCCGATTACAACGGTATGTGTAGTTTTTCCCTAGGCAGTTCTGGTTAAGCGTTTGGAGCAGCAGAAGTGCGACAAATTTGTTGTCTTCTCAATCATTTCTTAGCTTCAAACTCCCATATCTCGCGAACGGATTGACCTAACCCAGAAGTTCCTGTTGCATCTGAAAGTAGAAACTCGCCCGATTACAACGGTATGTGTATTTTTTCCCTAGGCCATTCTGGTTAAGCGTTTGGAGCAGCATAAGTGCGAAAAATTTGTTGTCTTCTTAACCATTTCTTAGCTTCAAACTCCCATATCTCGCGAACGGATTGACCTAACCCAAAAATTCCTATTGCATCTGAAATTAGAAACTCGCCCGATTACAACGGTACGTGTATTTTTCCCTTAGGCAATTCTGGTTAAGCGATTGGAGCAGCAGAAGTGCGAAAAATTTGTTGTCTTCATAACAATTTCTTAGCTTCAAACTCCCATATCTCGCGAACGGATTGACCTAACCCAAAAATTCCTATTGCATCTGAAAGTAGAAACTCGCCCGATTACAGCGGTATGTGTATTTTTTCCCTAGGCAATTCTGGTTAAGCGTTTGGAGCAGCAGAATTGCGAAAAATTTTTTGCCTTCTCAACCATTTCTTGGCTTCAAACTCCCATATCTCGCGAACGGACTGACCTAACCCAAAAATTCCTGTTGCATCTGAAAGTAGAAACTCGACCGATTACAGCGGTATGTGTATTTTTTCCCTAGGCCATTCTGGTTAAGCGTTTGGAGCAGCAGAAGTGCGAAAAATTTGTTGTCTTCTTAACCATTACTTAGCTTCAAACTCCCATATCTCGCGAACGGATTGACCTAACCCAAAAATTCCTATTGCATCTGAAAGTAGAAACTCGCCCGATTACAACGGTATGTGTATTTTTTCCCTAGGCAATTCTGGTTAAGCGTTTGGAGCAGCAGAAGTGCGAAAAATTTGTTGTCTTCTTAACTATTACTTGGCTTCAAACTCCCATATCTCGCGAACGGATTGACCTAACCCAAAAATTCTTGTTGCATCTGAAAGTAGAAACTCGCCCGATTACAACGTTATGTGTATTTTTTCCCTAGGCTATTCTGGTTAAGCGTTTGGAGCAGCAGAAGTGCGAAAAATTTGTTGTCTTCTTAACCATTACTTAGCTTCAAACTCCCATATCTCGCGAACGGATTGACCTAACCCAAAAATTCCTATTGCATCTGAAAGTAGAAACTCGCCCGATTACAGCGGTATGTGTATTTTTTCCCTAGGCCATTCTGGTTAAGCGTTTGGAGCAGCAGAATTGCGAAAAATTTTTTGCCATCTCAACCATTTCTTGGCTTCAAACTCCCATATCTCGCGAACGGATTGACCAAACCCAGAAGATCCTGCTGCGTCTGAAAGTAGAAAATCGCCCGATTACAACGGTATGTGTATTTTTCCCTTAGGCCATTCTGGTTAAGCGATTGGAGCAGCAGAAGTGCGAAAAATTTGTTGTCTTCATAACCATTTCTTAGCTTCAAACGCCCATATCTCGCGAACGGATTGACCTAACCCAAAAATTCCTATTGCATCTGAAAGTAGAAACTCGCCCGATTACAGCGGTATGTGTATTTTTTCCCTAGGCCATTCTGGTTAAGCGTTTGGAGCAGCAGAAGTGCGAAAAATTTGTTGTCTTCTTAACCATTACTTAGCTTCAAACTCCCATATCTCGCGAATGGATTGACCTAACCCAAAAATTCCTATTGCATCTGAAAGTAGAAACTCGCCCGATTACAACGGTATGTGTATTTTTTCCCTAGGCAATTCTGGTTAAGCGTTTGGAGCAGCAGAAGTGCGAAAAATTTGTTGTCTTCTTAACCATTACTTAGCTTCAAACTCCCATATCTCGCGAACGGATTGACCTAACCCAAAAATTCCTGTTGCATCTGAAAGTAGAAACTCGCCCGATTACAACGGTATGTGTAGTTTTTCCCTAGGCAGTTCTGGTTAAGCGTTTGGAGCAGCAGAAGTGCGACAAATTTGTTGTCTTCTCAATCATTTCTTAGCTTCAAACTCCCATATCTCGCGAACGGATTGACCTAACCCAGAAATTCCTGTTGCATCTGAAAGTAGAAACTCGCCCGATTACAACGGTATGTGTATTTTTTCCCTAGGCCATTCTGATTAAGCGTTTGGAGCAGCAGAATTGCGAAAAATTTGTTGTCTTCATAACCATTTCTTAGCTTCAAGCTCCCATATCTCGCGAACGGATTGACCTAACCCAAAAATTCCTGTTGCATCTGAAAGTAGAAACTCGCCCGATTACAACGGTATGTGTATTTTTTCCCTAGGCCATTCTGGTTAAGCGTTTGGAGCAGCATAAGTGCGAAAAATTTGTTGTCTTCTTAACCATTTCTTAGCTTCAAACTCCCATATCTCGCGAACGGATTGACCTAACCCAAAAATTCCTATTGTATCTGAAATTAGAAACTCGCCCGATTACAACGGTACGTGTATTTTTCCCTTAGGCCATTCTGGTTAAGCGATTGGAGCAGCAGAAGTGCGAAAAATTTGTTGTCTTCATAACAATTTCTTAGCTTCAAACTCCCATATCTCGCGAACGGATTGACCTAACCCAAAAATTCCTATTGCATGTGAAAGTAGAAACTCGCCCGATTACAGCGGTATGTGTATTTTTTCCCTAGGCAATTCTGGTTAAGCGTTTGGAGCAGCAGAATTGCGAAAAATTTTTTGCCTTCTCAACCATTTCTTGGCTTCAAACTCCCATATCTCGCGAACGGACTGACCTAACCCAAAAATTCCTGTTGCATCTGAAAGTAGAAACTCGACCGATTACAGCGGTATGTGTATTTTTTCCCTAGGCCATTCTGGTTAAGCGTTTGGAGCAGCAGAAGTGCGAAAAATTTGTTGTCTTCTTAACCATTACTTAGCTTCAAACTCCCATATCTCGCGAACGGATTGACCTAACCCAAAAATTCCTATTGCATCTGAAAGTAGAAACTCGCCCGATTACAACGGTATGTGTATTTTTTCCCTAGGCAATTCTGGTTAAGCGTTTGGAGCAGCAGAAGTGCGAAAAATTTGTTGTCTTCTTAACTATTACTTAGCTTCAAACTCCCATATCTCGCGAACGGATTGACCTAACCCAAAAATTCTTGTTGCATCTGAAAGTAGAAACTCGCCCGATTACAACGGTATGTGTATTTTTTCCCTAGGCTATTCTGGTTAAGCGTTTGGAGCAGCAGAAGTGCGAAAAATTTGTTGTCTTCTTAACCATTACTTAGCTTCAAACTCCCATATCTCGCGAACGGATTGACCTAACCCAAAAATTCCTATTGCATCTGAAAGTAGAAACTCGCCCGATTACAACGGTATGTGTATTTTTTCCCTAGGCCATTCTGGTTAAGCGTTTGGAGCAGCAGAATTGCGAAAAATTTTTTGCCATCTCAACCATTTCTTGGCTTCAAACTCCCATATCTCGCGAACGGATTGACCAAACCCAGAAGATCCTGCTGCGTCTGAAAGTAGAAACTCGCCCGATTACAACGGTATGTGTATTTTTCCCTTAGGCCAATCTGGTTAAGCGATTGGAGCAGCAGAATTGCGAAAAATTTGTTGTCTTGTCAACCATTTCTTAGATTCAAAGTCCCATATCTCGCGAACGGATTGACCTAACCCAAAAATTCCTGTTGCATCTGAAAGTAGAAACTCGCCCGATTACAACGGTATGTGTATTTTTTCCCTAGGCCATTCTGGTTAAGCGTTTGGCGCAGCAGAATTGCGAAAAATTTGTTGTCTTCTCAACCATTTCTTAGATTCAAACTCCCATATCTCGCGAACGGATTGACCTAACCCAAAAATTGCTATTGCATCTGAAAGTAGAAACTCGCCCGATTACAACGGTATGTGTATTTTTTCCCTAGGCCATTCTGGTTAAGCGTTTGGAGCAGCAGTATTGCGAAAAATTTGTTGTCTTCTTTACCATTTCTTAGCTTCAAACTCCCATATCTCGCGAACGGATTGAACTAACCCAAAAATTCTTGTTGCATCTGAAAGAAGAAACTCGCCCGATTACAACGGTATGTGTATTTTGTCCCTAGGCCATTCTGGTTAAGCGTTTGGAGCAGCAGAATTGCGAAAAATTTTTTGCCTTCTCAACCATTTCTTGGCTTCAAACTCCCATATCTCGCGAACGGATTGACCTAACCCAAAAATTCCTGTTGCGTCTGAAAGTAGAAACTCGCCCGATTACAACGGTATGTGTATTTTTTCCCTAGGCCATTCTGGTTAAGCGTTTGGAGCAGCAGAATTGCGAAAAATTTTTTGCCTTCTCAACCATTTCTTGGCTTCAAACTCCCATATCTCGCGAACGGATTGACCAAACCCAGAAGATCCTGCTGCGTCTGAAAGTAAAAACTCACCCGATTACAACGATATGCGTATTTTTTCCCTAGGCCATTCTGGTTAAGCGTTTGGAGCAGCAGAATTGCGAAAAATGTTTTGCCTTCTCAACCATTTCTTGGCTTCAAACTCCCATATCTCGCGAACGGATTGACCTAAACCAAAAATTCCTGTTGCGTCTGAAAGTTGAAACTCGCCCGAGTACAACGGTATGTGTATTTTTTCCCTAGGCCATTCTGGTTAAGCGTTTGGAGCAGCATAAGTGCGAAAAATTTGTTGTCTTCTTAACCATTTCTTAGCTTCAAACTCCCATATCTCGCGAACGGATTGACCTAACCCAAAAATTCCTATTGCATCTGAAATTAGAAACTCGCCCAATTACAACGGTACGTGTATTTTTCCCTTAGGCCATTCTGGTTAAGCGATTGGAGCAGCAGAAGTGCGAAAAATTTGTTGTCTTCATAACAATTTCTTAGCTTCAAACTCCCATATCTCGCGAACGGATTGACCTAACCCAAAAATTCCTATTGCATCTGAAAGTAGAAACTCGCCCGATTACAGCGGTATGTGTATTTTTTCCCTAGGCAATTCTGGTTAAGCGTTTGGAGCAGCAGAATTGCGAAAAATTTTTTGCCTTCTCAACCATTTCTTGGCTTCAAACTCCCATATCTCGCGAACGGATTGACCTAAACCAAAAATTCCTGTTGCGTCTGAAAGTTGAAACTCGCCCGAGTACAACGGTATGTGTATTTTTTCCCTAGGCCATTCTGGTTAAGCGTTTGGAGCAGCAGAAGTGCGAAAAATTTGTTGTCTTCTTAACCATTTCTTAGCTTCAAACTCCCATATCTCGCGAACGGATTGACCTAACCCAAAAATTCCTATTGCATCTGAAATTAGAAACTCGCCCGATTACAACGGTATGTGTATTTTTCCCTTAGGCCAATCTGGTTAAGCGATTGGAGCAGCAGAATTGCGAAAAATTTATTGTCTTGTCAACCATTTCTTAGATTCAAAGTCCCATATCTCGCGAACGGATTGACCTAACCCAAAAATTCCTGTTGCATCTGAAAGTAGAAACTCGCCCGATTACAACGGTATGTGTATTTTTTCCCTAGGCCATTCTGGTTAAGCGTTTGGAGCAGCAGAATTGCGAAAAATTTGTTGTCTTCTCAACCATTTCTTAGATTCAAACTCCCATATCTCGCGAACGGATTGACCTAACCCAAAAATTGCTATTGCATCTGAAAGTAGAAACTCGCCCGATTACAACGGTATGTGTATTTTTTCCCTAGGCCATTCTGGTTAAGCGTTTGGAGCAGCAGTATTGCGAAAAATTTGTTGTCTTCTTTACCATTTCTTAGCTTCAAACTCCCATATCTCGCGAACGGATTGACCTAACCCAAAAATTCTTGTTGCATCTGAAAGAAGAAACTCGCCCGATTACAACGGTATGTGTATTTTGTCCCTAGGCCATTCTGGTTAAGCGTTTGGAACAGCAGAATTGCGAAAAATTTTTTGCCTTCTCAACCATTTCTTGGCTTCAAACTCCCATATCTCGCGAACGGATTGACCTAACCCAAAAATTCCTGTTGCGTCTGAAAGTAGAAACTCGCCCGATTACAACGGTATGTGTATTTTTTCCCTAGGCCATTCTGGTTAAGCGTTTGGAGCAGCAGAATTGCGAAAAATTTTTTGCCTTCTCAACCATTTCTTGGCTTCAAACTCCCATATCTCGCGAACGGATTGACCAAACCCAGAAGATCCTGCTGCGTCTGAAAGTAGAAACTCACCCGATTACAACGATATGCGTATTTTTTCCCTAGGCCATTCTGGTTAAGCGTTTGGAGCAGCAGAATTGCGAAAAATGTTTTGCCTTCTCAACCATTTCTTGGCTTCAAACTCCCATATCTCGCGAACGGATTGACCTAACCCAAAAATTCCTATTGCATATGAAAGTAGAAACTCGCCCGATTACAACGGTACGTGTATTTTTCCCTTAGGCCATTCTGGTTAAGCGATTGGAGCAGCAGAAGTGCGAAAAATTTTTTGCCTTCTCAACCATTTCTTGGCTTCAAACTCCCATATCTCGCGAACGGATTGTCCTAACCCAAAAATTCCTGTTGCATCTGAAAGTAGAAACTCGCCCGATTACATCGGTATGTGTATTTTTTCCCTAGGCCATTCTGATTAAGCGTTTGGAGCAGCAGAAGTCCGAAAAATTTTTTGCCTTCTCAACCATTTCTTAGCTTCAAACTCCCCATATCTCGCGAACGGATTGACCTAACCCAAAAATTCCTGTTGCGTCTGAAAGTAGAAACTCGCCCGATTACAACGGTATGTGTATTTTTTCCCTAGGCCATTCTGGTTAAGCGTTTGGAGCAGCAGAATTGCGAAAAATTTTTTGCCATCTCAACCATTTCTTGGCTTCAAACTCCCATATCTCGCGAACGGATTGACCAAACCCAGAAGATCCTGCTGCGTCTGAAAGTAGAAACTCGCCCGATTACAACGGTATGTGTATTTTTCCCTTAGGCCAATCTGGTTAAGCGATTGGAGCAGCAGAATTGCGAAAAATTTGTTGTCTTGTCAACCATTTCTTAGATTCAAAGTCCCATATCTCGCGAACGGATTGACCTAACCCAAAAATTCCTGTTGCATCTGAAAGTAGAAACTCGCCCGATTACAACGGTATGTGTATTTTTTCCCTAGGCCATTCTGGTTAAGCGTTTGGCGCAGCAGAATTGCGAAAAATTTGTTGTCTTCTCAACCATTTCTTAGATTCAAACTCCCATATCTCGCGAACGGATTGACCTAACCCAAAAATTGCTATTGCATCTGAAAGTAGAAACTCGCCCGATTACAACGGTATGTGTATTTTTTCCCTAGGCCATTCTGGTTAAGCGTTTGGAGCAGCAGTATTGCGAAAAATTTGTTGTCTTCTTTACCATTTCTTAGCTTCAAACTCCCATATCTCGCGAACGGATTGAACTAACCCAAAAATTCTTGTTGCATCTGAAAGAAGAAACTCGCCCGATTACAACGGTATGTGTATTTTGTCCCTAGGCCATTCTGGTTAAGCGTTTGGAGCAGCAGAATTGCGAAAAATTTTTTGCCTTCTCAACCATTTCTTGGCTTCAAACTCCCATATCTCGCGAACGGATTGACCTAACCCAAAAATTCCTGTTGCGTCTGAAAGTAGAAACTCGCCCGATTACAACGGTATGTGTATTTTTTCCCTAGGCCATTCTGGTTAAGCGTTTGGAGCAGCAGAATTGCGAAAAATTTTTTGCCTTCTCAACCATTTCTTGGCTTCAAACTCCCATATCTCGCGAACGGATTGACCAAACCCAGAAGATCCTGCTGCGTCTGAAAGTAAAAACTCACCCGATTACAACGATATGCGTATTTTTTCCCTAGGCCATTCTGGTTAAGCGTTTGGAGCAGCAGAATTGCGAAAAATGTTTTGCCTTCTCAACCATTTCTTGGCTTCAAACTCCCATATCTCGCGAACGGATTGACCTAAACCAAAAATTCCTGTTGCGTCTGAAAGTTGAAACTCGCCCGAGTACAACGGTATGTGTATTTTTTCCCTAGGCCATTCTGGTTAAGCGTTTGGAGCAGCATAAGTGCGAAAAATTTGTTGTCTTCTTAACCATTTCTTAGCTTCAAACTCCCATATCTCGCGAACGGATTGACCTAACCCAAAAATTCCTATTGCATCTGAAATTAGAAACTCGCCCAATTACAACGGTACGTGTATTTTTCCCTTAGGCCATTCTGGTTAAGCGATTGGAGCAGCAGAAGTGCGAAAAATTTGTTGTCTTCATAACAATTTCTTAGCTTCAAACTCCCATATCTCGCGAACGGATTGACCTAACCCAAAAATTCCTATTGCATCTGAAAGTAGAAACTCGCCCGATTACAGCGGTATGTGTATTTTTTCCCTAGGCAATTCTGGTTAAGCGTTTGGAGCAGCAGAAGTGCGAAAAATTTGTTGTCTTCTCAACCATTTCTTAGATTCAAACTCCCATATCTCGCGAACGGATTGACCTAACCCAAAAATTGCTATTGCATCTGAAAGTAGAAACTCGCCCGATTACAACGGTATGTGTATTTTTTCCCTAGGCCATTCTGGTTAAGCGTTTGGAGCAGCAGTATTGCGAAAAATTTGTTGTCTTCTTTACCATTTCTTAGCTTCAAACTCCCATATCTCGCGAACGGATTGACCTAACCCAAAAATTCTTGTTGCATCTGAAAGAAGAAACTCGCCCGATTACAACGGTATGTGTATTTTGTCCCTAGGCCATTCTGGTTAAGCGTTTGGAACAGCAGAATTGCGAAAAATTTTTTGCCTTCTCAACCATTTCTTGGCTTCAAACTCCCATATCTCGCGAACGGATTGACCTAACCCAAAAATTCCTGTTGCGTCTGAAAGTAGAAACTCGCCCGATTACAACGGTATGTGTATTTTTTCCCTAGGCCATTCTGGTTAAGCGTTTGGTGCAGCAGAATTGCGAAAAATTTTTTGCCTTCTCAACCATTTCTTGGCTTCAAACTCCCATATCTCGCGAACGGATTGACCAAACCCAGAAGATCCTGCTGCGTCTGAAAGTAGAAACTCACCCGATTACAACGATATGCGTATTTTTTCCCTAGGCCATTCTGGTTAAGCGTTTGGAGCAGCAGAATTGCGAAAAATGTTTTGCCTTCTCAACCATTTCTTGGCTTCAAACTCCCATATCTCGCGAACGGATTGACCTAACCCAAAAATTCCTATTGCATATGAAAGTAGAAACTCGCCCGATTACAACGGTACGTGTATTTTTCCCTTAGGCCATTCTGGTTAAGCGATTGGAGCAGCAGAAGTGCGAAAAATTTTTTGCCTTCTCAACCATTTCTTGGCTTCAAACTCCCATATCTCGCGAACGGATTGTCCTAACCCAAAAATTCCTGTTGCATCTGAAAGTAGAAACTCGCCCGATTACATCGGTATGTGTATTTTTTCCCTAGGCCATTCTGATTAAGCGTTTGGAGCAGCAGAAGTCCGAAAAATTTTTTGCCTTCTCAACCATTTCTTAGCTTCAAACTCCCCATATCTCGCGAACGGATTGACCTAACCCAAAAATTCCTGTTGCGTCTGAAAGTAGAAGCTCGCCCGATTACAACGGTATGTGTATTTTTTCTCTAGGCCATTCTGATTAAGCGTTTGGAGCAGCAGAAGTGCGAAAAATTTGTTGTCTTCTCTACCATTTCTTAGCTTCAAACTCCCATATCTCGCGAACGGATTGACCTAACCCAAAAATTCCTATTGCATCTGAAAGTAGAAACTCACCCGATTACAACGATATGCGTATTTTTTCCCTAGGCCATTCTGGTTAAGCGTTTGGAGCAGCAGAATTGCGAAAAATGTTTTGCCTTCTCAACAATTACTTGGCTTCAAACTCCCATATCTCGCGAACGGATTGACCTAAACCAAAAATTCCTGTTGCGTCTGAAAGTTGAAACTCGCCCGAGTACAACGGTATGTGTACTTTTTCCCTAGGCCATTCTGGTTAAGCGTTTGGAGCAGCATAAGTGCGAAAAATTTGTTGTCTTCTTAACCATTTCTTAGCTTCAAACTCCCATATCTCGCGAACGGATTGACCTAACCCAAAAATTCCTATTGCATCTGAAATTAGAAACTCGCCCGATTACAACGGTACGTGTATTTTTCCCTTAGGCCATTCTGGTTAAGCGATTGGAGCAGCAGAAGTGCGAAAAATTTGTTGTCTTCATAACAATTTCTTAGCTTCAAACTCCCATATCTCGCGAACGGATTGACATAACCCAAAAATTCCTATTGCATCTGAAAGTAGAAACTCGCCCGATTACAGCGGTATGTGTATTTTTTCCCTAGGCAATTCTGGTTAAGCGTTTGGAGCAGCAGAATTGCGAAAAATTTTTTGCCTTCTCAACCATTTCTTGGCTTCAAACTCCCATATCTCGCGAACGGACTGACCTAACCCAAAAATTCCTGTTGCATCTGAAAGTAGAAACTCGACCGATTACAGCGGTATGTGTATTTTTTCCCTAGGCCATTCTGGTTAAGCGTTTGGAGCAGCAGAAGTGCGAAAAATTTGTTGTCTTCTTAACCATTACTTAGCTTCAAACTCCCATATCTCGCGAACGGATTGACCTAACCCAAAAATTCCTATTGCATCTGAAAGTAGAAACTCGCCCGATTACAACGGTATGTGTATTTTTTCCCTAGGCAATTCTGGTTAAGCGTTTGGAGCAGCAGAAGTGCGAAAAATTTGTTGTCTTCTTAACTATTACTTAGCTTCAAACTCCCATATCTCGCGAACGGATTGACCTAACCCAAAAATTCTTGTTGCATCTGAAAGTAGAAACTCGCCCGATTACAACGGTATGTGTATTTTTTCCCTAGGCTATTCTGGTTAAGCGTTTGGAGCAGCAGAAGTGCGAAAAATTTGTTGTCTTCTTAACCATTACTTAGCTTCAAACTCCCATATCTCGCGAACGGATTGACCTAACCCAAAAATTCCTATTGCATCTGAAAGTAGAAACTCGCCCGATTACAACGGTATGTGTATTTTTTCCCTAGGCCATTCTGGTTAAGCGTTTGGAGCAGCAGAATTGCGAAAAATTTTTTGCCATCTCAACCATTTCTTGGCTTCAAACTCCCATATCTCGCGAACGGATTGACCAAACCCAGAAGATCCTGCTGCGTCTGAAAGTAGAAAATCGCCCGATTACAACGGTATGTGTATTTTTCCCTTAGGCCATCCTGGTTAAGCGATTGGAGCAGCAGAAGTGCGAAAAATTTGTTGTCTTCATAACCATTTCTTAGCTTCAAACGCCCATATCTCGCGAACGGATTGACCTAACCCAAAAATTCCTATTGCATCTGAAAGTAGAAACTCGCCCGATTACAGCGGTATGTGTATTTTTTCCCTAGGCCATTCTGGTTAAGCGTTTGGAGCAGCAGAAGTGCGAAAAATTTGTTGTCTTCTTAACCATTACTTAGCTTCAAACTCCCATATCTCGCGAACGGATTGACCTAACCCAAAAATTCCTATTGCATCTGAAAGTAGAAACTCGCCCGATTACAACGGTATGTGTATTTTTTCCCTAGGCAATTCTGGTTAAGCGTTTGGAGCAGCAGAAGTGCGAAAAATTTGTTGTCTTCTTAACCATTACTTAGCTTCAAACTCCCATATCTCGCGAACGGATTGACCTAACCCAAAAATTCCTGTTGCATCTGAAAGTAGAAACTCGCCCGATTACAACGGTATGTGTAGTTTTTCCCTAGGCAGTTCTGGTTAAGCGTTTGGAGCAGCAGAAGTGCGACAAATATGTTGTCTTCTCAATCATTTCTTAGCTTCAAACTCCCATATCTCGCGAACGGATTGACCTAACCCAGAAATTCCTGTTGCATCTGAAAGTAGAAACTCGCCCGATTACAACGGTATGTGTATTTTTTCCCTAGGCCATTCTGATTAAGCGTTTGGAGCAGCAGAATTGCGAAAAATTTGTTGTCTTCATAACCATTTCTTAGCTTCAAGCTCCCATATCTCGCGAACGGATTGACCTAACCCAAAAATTCCTGTTGCATCTGAAAGTAGAAACTCGCCCGATTACAACGGTATGTGTATTTTTTCCCTAGGCCATTCTGGTTAAGCGTTTGGAGCAGCAAAAGTGCGAAAAATTTGTTGTCTTCTTAACCATTTCTTAGCTTCAAACTCCCATATCTCGCGAACGGATTGACCTAACCCAAAAATTCCTATTGTATCTGAAATTAGAAACTCGCCCGATTACAACGGTACGTGTATTTTTCCCTTAGGCCATTCTGGTTAAGCGATTGGAGCAGCAGAAGTGCGAAAAATTTGTTGTCTTCATAACAATTTCTTAGCTTCAAACTCCCATATCTCGCGAACGGATTGACCTAACCCAAAAATTCCTATTGCATCTGAAAGTAGAAACTCGCCCGATTACAGCGGTATGTGTATTTTTTCCCTAGGCAATTCTGGTTAAGCGTTTGGAGCAGCAGAATTGCGAAAAATTTTTTGCCTTCTCAACCATTTCTTGGCTTCAAACTCCCATATCTCGCGAACGGACGGACCTAACCCAAAAATTCCTGTTGCATCTGAAAGTAGAAACTCGACCGATTACAGCGGTATGTGTATTTTTTCCCTAGGCCATTCTGGTTAAGCGTTTGGAGCAGCAGAAGTGCGAAAAATTTGTTGTCTTCTTAACCATTACTTAGCTTCAAACTCCCATATCTCGCGAACGGATTGACCTAACCCAAAAATTCCTATTGCATCTGAAAGTAGAAACTCGCCCGATTACAACGGTATGTGTATTTTTTCCCTAGGCAATTCTGGTTAAGCGTTTGGAGCAGCAGAAGTGCGAAAAATTTGTTGTCTTCTTAACTATTACTTAGCTTCAAACTCCCATATCTCGCGAACGGATTGACCTAACCCAAAAATTCTTGTTGCATCTGAAAGTAGAAACTCGCCCGATTACAACGGTATGTGTATTTTTTCCCTAGGCTATTCTGGTTAAGCGTTTGGAGCAGCAGAAGTGCGAAAAATTTGTTGTCTTCATAACAATTTCTTAGCTTCAAACTCCCATATCTCGCGAACGGATTGACCTAACCCAAAAATTCCTATTGCATCTGAAAGTAGAAACTCGCCCGATTACAAGGGTATGTGTATTTTTTCCCTAGGCCATTCTGGTTAAGCGTTTGGAGCAGCAGAATTGCGAAAAATTTTTTGCCATCTCAACCATTTCTTGGCTTCAAACTCCCATATCTCGCGAACGGATTGACCAAACCCAGAAGATCCTGCTGCGTCTGAAAGTAGAAACTCGCCCGATTACAACGGTATGTGTATTTTTCCCTTAGGCCAATCTGGTTAAGCGATTGGAGCAGCAGAATTGCGAAAAATTTATTGTCTTGTCAACCATTTCTTAGATTCAAAGTCCCATATCTCGCGAACGGATTGACCTAACCCAAAAATTCCTGTTGCATCTGAAAGTAGAAACTCGCCCGATTACAACGGTATGTGTATTTTTTCCCTAGGCCATTCTGGTTAAGCGTTTGGCGCAGCAGAATTGCGAAAAATTTGTTGTCTTCTCAACCATTTCTTAGATTCAAACTCCCATATCTCGCGAACGGATTGACCTAACCCAAAAATTGCTATTGCATCTGAAAGTAGAAACTCGCCCGATTACAACGGTATGTGTATTTTTTCCCTAGGCCATTCTGGTTAAGCGTTTGGAGCAGCAGTATTGCGAAAAATTTGTTGTCTTCTTTACCATTTCTTAGCTTCAAACTCCCATATCTCGCGAACGGATTGACCTAACCCAAAAATTCTTGTTGCATCTGAAAGAAGAAACTCGCCCGATTACAACGGTATGTGTATTTTGTCCCTAGGCCATTCTGGTTAAGCGTTTGGAGCAGCAGAATTGCGAAAAATTTTTTGCCTTCTCAACCATTTCTTGGCTTCAAACTCCCATATCTCGCGAACGGATTGACCTAACCCAAAAATTCCTGTTGCGTCTGAAAGTAGAAACTCGCCCGATTACAACGGTATGTGTATTTTTTCCCTAGGCCATTCTGGTTAAGCGTTTGGAGCAGCAGAATTGCGAAAAATTTTTTGCCTTCTCAACCATTTCTTGGCTTCAAACTCCCATATCTCGCGAACGGATTGACCAAACCCAGAAGATCCTGCTGCGTCTGAAAGTAAAAACTCACCCGATTACAACGATATGCGTATTTTTTCCCTAGGCCATTCTGGTTAAGCGTTTGGAGCAGCAGAATTGCGAAAAATGTTTTGCCTTCTCAACCATTTCTTGGCTTCAAACTCCCATATCTCGCGAACGGATTGACCTAAACCAAAAATTCCTGTTGCGTCTGAAAGTTGAAACTCGCCCGAGTACAACGGTATGTGTATTTTTTCCCTAGGCCATTCTGGTTAAGCGTTTGGAGCAGCATAAGTGCGAAAAATTTGTTGTCTTCTTAACCATTTCTTAGCTTCAAACTCCCATATCTCGCGAACGGATTGACCTAACCCAAAAATTCCTATTGCACCTGAAATTAGAAACTCGCCCGATTACAACGGTACGTGTATTTTTCCCTTAGGCCATTCTGGTTAAGCGATTGGAGCAGCAGAAGTGCGAAAAATTTGTTGTCTTCATAACAATTTCTTAGCTTCAAACTCCCATATCTCGCGAACGGATTGACCTAACCCAAAAATTCCTATTGCATCTGAATGTAGAAACTCGCCCGATTACAGCGGTATGTGTATTTTTTCCCTAGGCAATTCTGGTTAAGCGTTTGGAGCAGCAGAATTGCGAAAAATTTTTTGCCTTCTCAACCATTTCTTGGCTTCAAACTCCCATATCTCGCGAACGGATTGACCTAAACCAAAAATTCCTGTTGCGTCTGAAAGTTGAAACTCGCCCGAGTACAACGGTATGTGTATTTTTTCCCTAGGCCATTCTGGTTAAGCGTTTGGAGCAGCAGAAGTGCGAAAAATTTGTTGTCTTCTTAACCATTTCTTAGCTTCAAACTCCCATATCTCGCGAACGGATTGACCTTACCCAAAAATTCCTATTGCATCTGAAATTAGAAACTCGCCCGATTACAACGGTATGTGTATTTTTCCCTTAGGCCAATCTGGTTAAGCGATTGGAGCAGCAGAATTGCGAAAAATTTATTGTCTTGTCAACCATTTCTTAGATTCAAAGTCCCATATCTCGCGAACGGATTGACCTAACCCAAAAATTCCTGTTGCATCTGAAAGTAGAAACTCGCCCGATTACAACGGTATGTGTATTTTTTCCCTAGGCCATTCTGGTTAAGCGTTTGGAGCAGCAGAACTGCGAAAAATTTGTTGTCTTCTCAACCATTTCTTAGATTCAAACTCCCATATCTCGCGAACGGATTGACCTAACCCAAAAATTGCTATTGCATCTGAAAGTAGAAACTCGCCCGATTACAACGGTATGTGTATTTTTTCCCTAGGCCATTCTGGTTAAGCGTTTGGAGCAGCAGTATTGCGAAAAATTTGTTGTTTTCTTTACCATTTCTTAGCTTCAAACTCCCATTTCTCGCGAACGGATTGACCTAACCCAAAAATTCTTGTTGCATCTGAAAGAAGAAACTCGCCCGATTACAACGGTATGTGTATTTTGTCCCTAGGCCATTCTGGTTAAGCGTTTGGAGCAGCAGAATTGCGAAAAATTTTTTGCCTTCTCAACCATTTCTTGGCTTCAAACTCCCATATCTCGCGAACGGATTGACCTAACCCAAAAATTCCTGTTGCGTCTGAAAGTAGAAACTCGCCCGATTACAACGGTATGTGTATTTTTTCCCTAGGCCATTCTGGTTAAGCGTTTGGAGCAGCAGAATTGCGAAAAATTTTTTGCCTTCTCAACCATTTCTTGGCTTCAAACTCCCATATCTCGCGAACGGATTGACCAAACCCAGAAGATCCTGCTGCGTCTGAAAGTAGAAACTCACCCGATTACAACGATATGCGTATTTTTTCCCTAGGCCATTCTGGTTAAGCGTTTGGAGCAGCAGAATTGCGAAAAATGTTTTGCCTTCTCAACCATTTCTTGGCTTCAAACTCCCATATCTCGCGAACGGATTGACCTAACCCAAAAATTCCTATTGCATATGAAAGTAGAAACTCGCCCGATTACAACGGTACGTGTATTTTTCCCTTAGGCCATTCTGGTTAAGCGATTGGAGCAGCAGAAGTGCGAAAAATTTTTTGCCTTCTCAACCATTTCTTGGCTTCAAACTCCCATATCTCGCGAACGGATTGTCCTAACCCAAAAATTCCTGTTGCATCTGAAAGTAGAAACTCGCCCGATTACATCGGTATGTGTATTTTTTCCCTAGGCCATTCTGATTAAGCGTTTGGAGCAGCAGAAGTCCGAAAAATTTTTTGCCTTCTCAACCATTTCTTGGATTCAAACTCCCATATCTCGCGAACGGATTGACCTAACCCAAAAATTCCTGTTGCATCTGAAAGTAGAAACTCGCCCGATTACAACGTTATGTGTATTTTTTCCCTAGGCCATTCTGGTTAAGCGTTTGGAGCAGCAGAACTGCGAAAAATTTTTTGTCTTCTCAACCATTTCTTAGCTTCAAACTCCCCATATCTCGCGAACGGATTGACCTAACCCAAAAATTCCTGTTGCGTCTGAAAGTAGAAACTCGCCCGATTACAACGGTATGTGTATTTTTTCTCTAGGCCATTCTGATTAAGCGTTTGGAGCAGCAGAAGTGCGAAAAATTTGTTGCCGTCTCAACCATTTCTTGGCTTCAAACTCCCATATCTCGCGAACGGATTGACCAAACCCAGAAGTTCCTGCTGCGTCTGAAAGTAGAAACTCACCCGATTACAACGGTATGTGTATTTTTTCCCTAGGCCATTCTGGTTAAGCGTTTGGAGCAGCAGAAGTGCGAAAAATTTGTTGTCTTCTCAACCATTTCTTAGCTTCAAACTCCCATATCTCGCGAACGGATTGCCCTAACCCAAAAATTCCTCTTGCATCTGAAAGTAGAAACTCGCCCGATTACAACGTTATGTGTATTTTTTCCCTAGGCCATTCTGGTTAAGCGTTTGGAGCAGCAGAAGTGCGAAAAATTTGTTGTCTTCTCAACCATTTCTTAGCTTCAAACTCCCATATCTCGCGAACGGATTGCCCTAACCCAAAAATTCCTCTTGCATCTGAAAGTAGAAACTCGCCCGATTACAACGTTATGTGTATTTTTTCCCTAGGCCATTCTGATTAAGCGTTTGGAGCAGCAGAATTGCGAAAGATTTGTTGTCTTCATAACCATTTCTTAGCTTCAAACTACCATATCTCGCGAACGGATTGACCTAACCCAAAAATTCCTGTTGCATCTGAAAGTAGAAACTCGCCCGATTACAACGGTATGTGTATTTTTTCCCTAGGCCATTCTGGTTAAGCCTTTGGAGCAGCAGTAGTGCGAAAAATTTGTTGTCTTCTTTACCATTTCTTAGCTTCAAGCTCCCATATCTCGCGAACGGATTGAAATAACCCAAAAATTCTTGTTGTATCTGAAAGAGGAAACTCGCCCGATTACAACGGTATGTGTATTTTTTCCCTAGGCCATTCTGGTTAAGCGTTTGCAGAAGCAGAATTGCGAAAAATTTTTTGCCTTCTCAACCATTTCTTGGCTTCAAACTCCCATATCTCGCGAACGGATTGACCAAACCCAGAAGTTCCTGCTGCGTCTGAAAGTAGAAACTCACCCGATTACAACGGTATGTGTATTTTTTCCCTAGGCCATTCTGGTTAAGCGTTTGGAGCAGCAGAAGTGCGAAAAATTTGTTGTCTTCTAAACCATTTCTTAGCTTCAAACTCCCATATCTCGCGAACGGATTGCCCTAACCCAAAAATTCCTGTTGCATCTGAAAGTAGAAACTCACCCGATTACAACGGTATGTGTATTTTTTCCCTAGGCCATTCTGGTTAAGCGTTTGGAGCAGCAGAAGTGCGAAAAATTTGTTGTCTTCTCAACCATTTCTTAGCTTCAAACTCCCATATCTCGCGAACGGATTGCCCTAACCCAAAAATTCCTCTTGCATCTGAAAGTAGAAACTCGCCCGATTACAACGTTATGTGTATTTTTTCCCTAGGCCATTCTGGTTAAGCGTTTGGAGCAGCAGAAGTGCGAAAAATTTGTTGTCTTCTCAACCATTTCTTAGCTTCAAACTCCCATATCTCGCGAACGGATTGCCCTAACCCAAAAATTCCTCTTGCATCTGAAAGTAGAAACTCGCCCGATTACAACGTTATGTGTATTTTTTCCCTAGGCCATTCTGATTAAGCGTTTGGAGCAGCAGAATTGCGAAAGATTTGTTGTCTTCATAACCATTTCTTAGCTTCAAACTACCATATCTCGCGAACGGATTGACCTAACCCAAAAATTCCTGTTGCATCTGAAAGTAGAAACTCGCCCGATTACAACGGTATGTGTATTTTTTCCCTAGGCCATTCTGGTTAAGCCTTTGGAGCAGCAGTAGTGCGAAAAATTTGTTGTCTTCTTTACCATTTCTTAGCTTCAAGCTCCCATATCTCGCGAACGGATTGAAATAACCCAAAAATTCTTGTTGTATCTGAAAGAGGAAACTCGCCCGATTACAACGGTATGTGTATTTTTTCCCTAGGCCATTCTGGTTAAGCGTTTGCAGAAGCAGAATTGCGAAAAATTTTTTGCCTTCTCAACCATTTCTTGGCTTCAAACTCCCATATCTCGCGAACGGATTGACCAAACCCAGAAGTTCCTGCTGCGTCTGAAAGTAGAAACTCACCCGATTACAACGGTATGTGTATTTTTTCCCTAGGCCATTCTGGTTAAGCGTTTGGAGCAGCAGAAGTGCGAAAAATGTTTTGCCTTCTCAACCATTTCTTGGCTTCAAACTCCCATATCTCGCGAACGGATTGACCTAACCCAAAAATTCCTGTTGCATCTGAAAGTAGAAACTCGCCCGATTACAACGTTATGTGTATTTTTTCCCTAGGCCATTCTGGTTAAGCGTTTGGAGCAGCAGAATTGCGAAAAATTTGTTGTCTTCTCAACCATTTCTTAGCTTCAAACTCCCATATCTCGCGAACGGATTGACCTAACCCAAAAATTCCTGTTGCGTCTGAAAGTAGAAACTCGCCCGATTACAACGGTATGTGTATTTTTTCCCTAGGCAATTCTGGTTAAGCGTTTGGTGCAGCAGAATGGCGAAAAATTTTTTGCGTTCTCAACCATTTCTTGGCTTCAAACTCCCATATCTCGCGAACGGACTGACATAACCCAAAAATTCCTGTTGCATCTGAAAGTAGAAACTCGCCCGATTACATCGGTATGTGTATTTTTTCCCTAGGCCATTCTGATTAAGCGTTTGGAGCAGCAGAAGTCCGAAAAATTTTTTGCCTTCTCAACCATTTCTTGGATTCAAACTCCCATATCTCGCGAACGGATTGACCTAACCCAAAAATTCCTGTTGCATCTGAAAGTAGAAACTCGCCCGATTACAACGTTATGTGTATTTTTTCCCTAGGCCATTCTGGTTAAGCGTTTGGAGCAGCAGAACTGCGAAAAATTTTTTGTCTTCTCAACCATTTCTTAGCTTCAAACTCCCCATATCTCGCGAACGGATTGACCTAACCCAAAAATTCCTGTTGCGTCTGAAAGTAGAAACTCGCCCGATTACAACGGTATGTGTATTTTTTCTCTAGGCCATTCTGATTAAGCGTTTGGAGCAGCAGAAGTGCGAAAAATTTGTTGCCGTCTCAACCATTTCTTGGCTTCAAACTCCCATATCTCGCGAACGGATTGACCAAACCCAGAAGTTCCTGCTGCGTCTGAAAGTAGAAACTCACCCGATTACAACGGTATGTGTATTTTTTCCCTAGGCCATTCTGGTTAAGCGTTTGGAGCAGCAGAAGTGCGAAAAATTTGTTGTCTTCTCAACCATTTCTTAGCTTCAAACTCCCATATCTCGCGAACGGATTGCCCTAACCCAAAAATTCCTCTTGCATCTGAAAGTAGAAACTCGCCCGATTACAACGTTATGTGTATTTTTTCCCTAGGCCATTCTGGTTAAGCGTTTGGAGCAGCAGAAGTGCGAAAAATTTGTTGTCTTCTCAACCATTTCTTAGCTTCAAACTCCCATATCTCGCGAACGGATTGCCCTAACCCAAAAATTCCTCTTGCATCTGAAAGTAGAAACTCGCCCGATTACAACGTTATGTGTATTTTTTCCCTAGGCCATTCTGATTAAGCGTTTGGAGCAGCAGAATTGCGAAAGATTTGTTGTCTTCATAACCATTTCTTAGCTTCAAACTACCATATCTCGCGAACGGATTGACCTAACCCAAAAATTCCTGTTGCATCTGAAAGTAGAAACTCGCCCGATTACAACGGTATGTGTATTTTTTCCCTAGGCCATTCTGGTTAAGCCTTTGGAGCAGCAGTAGTGCGAAAAATTTGTTGTCTTCTTTACCATTTCTTAGCTTCAAGCTCCCATATCTCGCGAACGGATTGAAATAACCCAAAAATTCTTGTTGTATCTGAAAGAGGAAACTCGCCCGATTACAACGGTATGTGTATTTTTTCCCTAGGCCATTCTGGTTAAGCGTTTGCAGAAGCAGAATTGCGAAAAATTTTTTGCCTTCTCAACCATTTCTTGGCTTCAAACTCCCATATCTCGCGAACGGATTGACCAAACCCAGAAGTTCCTGCTGCGTCTGAAAGTAGAAACTCACCCGATTACAACGGTATGTGTATTTTTTCCCTAGGCCATTCTGGTTAAGCGTTTGGAGCAGCAGAAGTGCGAAAAATTTGTTGTCTTCTAAACCATTTCTTAGCTTCAAACTCCCATATCTCGCGAACGGATTGCCCTAACCCAAAAATTCCTGTTGCATCTGAAAGTAGAAACTCACCCGATTACAACGGTATGTGTATTTTTTCCCTAGGCCATTCTGGTTAAGCGTTTGGAGCAGCAGAAGTGCGAAAAATTTGTTGTCTTCTCAACCATTTCTTAGCTTCAAACTCCCATATCTCGCGAACGGATTGCCCTAACCCAAAAATTCCTCTTGCATCTGAAAGTAGAAACTCGCCCGATTACAACGTTATGTGTATTTTTTCCCTAGGCCATTCTGGTTAAGCGTTTGGAGCAGCAGAAGTGCGAAAAATTTGTTGTCTTCTCAACCATTTCTTAGCTTCAAACTCCCATATCTCGCGAACGGATTGCCCTAACCCAAAAATTCCTCTTGCATCTGAAAGTAGAAACTCGCCCGATTACAACGTTATGTGTATTTTTTCCCTAGGCCATTCTGATTAAGCGTTTGGAGCAGCAGAATTGCGAAAGATTTGTTGTCTTCATAACCATTTCTTAGCTTCAAACTACCATATCTCGCGAACGGATTGACCTAACCCAAAAATTCCTGTTGCATCTGAAAGTAGAAACTCGCCCGATTACAACGGTATGTGTATTTTTTCCCTAGGCCATTCTGGTTAAGCCTTTGGAGCAGCAGTAGTGCGAAAAATTTGTTGTCTTCTTTACCATTTCTTAGCTTCAAGCTCCCATATCTCGCGAACGGATTGAAATAACCCAAAAATTCTTGTTGTATCTGAAAGAGGAAACTCGCCCGATTACAACGGTATGTGTATTTTTTCCCTAGGCCATTCTGGTTAAGCGTTTGCAGAAGCAGAATTGCGAAAAATTTTTTGCCTTCTCAACCATTTCTTGGCTTCAAACTCCCATATCTCGCGAACGGATTGACCAAACCCAGAAGTTCCTGCTGCGTCTGAAAGTAGAAACTCACCCGATTACAACGGTATGTGTATTTTTTCCCTAGGCCATTCTGGTTAAGCGTTTGGAGCAGCAGAAGTGCGAAAAATTTGTTGTCTTCTAAACCATTTCTTAGCTTCAAACTCCCATATCTCGCGAACGGATTGCCCTAACCCAAAAATTCCTGTTGCATCTGAAAGTAGAAACTCGCCCGATTACAACGTTATGTGTATTTTTTCCCTAGGCCATTCTGGTTAAGCGTTTGGAGCAGCAGAATTGCGAAAAATTTGTTGTCTTCTCAACCATTTCTTAGCTTCAAACTCCCATATCTCGCGAACGGATTGACCTAACCCAAAAATTCCTGTTGCGTCTGAAAGTAGAAACTCGCCCGATTACAACGGTATGTGTATTTTTTCCCTAGGCAATTCTGGTTAAGCGTTTGGTGCAGCAGAATGGCGAAAAATTTTTTGCGTTCTCAACCATTTCTTGGCTTCAAACTCCCATATCTCGCGAACGGACTGACATAACCCAAAAATTCCTGTTGCATCTGAAAGTAGAAACTCGCCCGATTACAGCGGTATGTGTATTTTATCCCTAGGCCATTCCGGTTAAGCGTTTGGAGCAGCAGAAGTGCGAAAAATTTGTTGTCTTCTTAACCATTACTTAGCTTCAAACACCCATATCTCGCGAACGGATTGACCTAACCCAAAAATTCCTATTGCATCTGAAAGTAGAAACTCGCCCGATTACAACGGTATGTGTATTTTTTCCCTAGGCCATTCTGGTTAAGCGTTTGGAGCAGCAGAAGTGCGAAAAATTTGTTGTCTTCATAACCATTTCTTAGCTTCAAACTCCCATATCTCGCGAACGGATTGACCTAACCCAAAAATTCCTATTGCATCTGAAAGTAGAAACTCGCCCGATTACAACGGTATGTGTATTTTTTCCCTAGCCCATTCTGGTTAAGCGTTTGGAGCAGCAGAATTGCGAAAAATTTGTTGTCTTCTCAACCATTTCTTAGCTTCAAAGTCCCATATCTCGCGAACGGATTGACCTAACCCGAAAATTCCTATTCATCTGAAAGTAGAAACTCGCCCGATTACAGCGGTATGTGTAGTTTTTCCCTAGGCAGTTCTGGTTAAGCGTTTGGAGCAGCAGAATAGCGAAAAATTTTTTGCCTTCTCAACCATTTCTTGGCTTCAAACTCCCATATCTCGCGAACGGATTGACCTAAACCAAAAATTCCTGTTGCGTCTGAAAGTTGAAACTCGCCCGAGTACAACGGTATGGGTATTTTTTACCTAGGCCATTCTGGTTAAGCGTTTGGAGCAGCATAAGTGCGAAAAATTTGTTGTCTTCTTAACCATTTCTTAGCTTCAAACTCCCGTATCTCGCGAACGGATTGACCTAACCCAAAAATTCCTATTGCATCTGAAATTAGAAACTCGCCCGATTACAACGGTACGTGTATTTTTCCCTTAGGCCATTCTGGTTAAGCGATTGGAGCAGCAGAAGTGCGAAAAATTTGTTGTCTTCATAACAATTTCTTAGCTTCAAACTCCCATATCTCGCGAACGGATTGACCTAACCCAAAAATTCCTGTTGCATCTGAAAGTAGAAACTCGCCCGATTACAACGGTATGTGTATTTTTTCCCTAGGCCATTCTGGTTAAGCGTTTGGAGCAGCAGAATTGCGAAAAATTTTTGCCTTCTCAACCATTTCTTGGCTTCAAACTCCCATATCTCGCCAACGGATTGACCTAACCCAAAAATTCCTGTTGCATCTGAAAGTAGAAACTCGCCCGATTACAACGGTACGTGTATTTTTCCCTTAGGCCATTCTGGTTAAGCGATTGGAGCAGCAGAAGTGCGAAAAATTTGTTGTCTTCATAACCATTTCTTAGCTTCAAACGCCCATATCTCGCGAACGGATTGACCTAACCCAAAAATTCCTGTTGCATCTGAAATTAGAAACTCGCCCGATTACAACGGTATGTGTATTTTCTCCCTAGGCCATTCTGGTTAGGCGTTTGGAGCAGCAGAATAGCGAAAAATTTTTTGCCTTCTAAACCATTTCTTGGCTTCAAACTCCCATATCTCGCGAACGGATTGACCTAAACCAAAAATTCCTGTTGCGTCTGAAAGTTGAAACTCGCCCGAGTACAACGGTATGTGTATTTTTTCCCTAGGCCATTCTGGTTAAGCGTTTGGAGCAGCAGAAGTGCGAAAAATTTGTTGTCTTCTTAACCATTACTTAGCTTCAAACTCCCATATCTCGCGAACGGATTGACCTAACCCAAAAATTCCTATTGCATCTGAAAGTAGAAACTCGTCCGATTACAACGGTATGTGTATTTTTTCCCTAGGCAATTCTGGTTAAGCGTTTGGAGCAGCAGAAGTGCGAAAATTTGTTGTCTTCTTAACCATTACTTAGATTCAAACTCCCATATCTCGCGAACGGATTGACCTAACCCAAAAATTCCTGTTGCATCTGAAAGTAGAAACTCGCCCGATTACAACGTTATGTGTATTTTTTCCCTAGGCCATTCTGGTTAAGCGTTTGGAGCAGCAGAATTGCGAAAAATTTTTTGCCTTCTCAACCATTTCTTGGCTTCAAACTCCCATATCTCGCGAACGGACTGACCTAACCCAAAAATTCCTGTTGCATCTGAAAGTAGAGACTGGCCCGATTACAGCGGTATGTGTATTTTTTCCCTAGGCCATTCTGATTAAGCGTTTGGAGCAGCAGAATTGCGAAAGATTTGTTGTCTTCATAACCATTTCTTAGCTTCAAACTACCATATCTCGCGAACGGATTGACCTAACCCAAAAATTCCTGTTGCATCTGAAAGTAGAAACTCGCCCGATTACAACGGTATGTGTATTTTTTCCCTAGGCCATTCTGGTTAAGCGTTTGGAGCAGCAGTAGTGCGAAAAATTTGTTGTCTTCTTTACCATTTCTTAGCTTCAAGCTCCCATATCTCGCGAACGGATTGAAATAACCCAAAAATTCTTGTTGTATCTGAAAGAGGAAACTCGCCCGATTACAACGGTATGTGTATTTTTTCCCTTGGCCATTCTGGTTAAGCGTTTGCAGAAGCAGAATTGCGAAAAATTTTTTGCCTTCTCAACCATTTCTTGGCTTCAAACTCCCATATCTCGCGAACGGATTGACCAAACCCAGAAGTTCCTGCTGCGTCTGAAAGTAGAAACTCACCCGATTACAACGGTATGTGTATTTTTTCCCTAGGCCATTCTGGTTAAGCGTTTGGAGCAGCAGAAGTGCGAAAAATTTGTTGTCTTCTAAACCATTTCTTAGCTTCAAACTCCCATATCTCGCGAACGGATTGCCCTAACCCAAAAATTCCTGTTGCATCTGAAAGTAGAAACTCGCCCGATTACAACGTTATGTGTATTTTTTCCCTAGGCCATTCTGGTTAAGCGTTTGGAGCAGCAGAATTGCGAAAAATTTGTTGTCTTCTCAACCATTTCTTAGCTTCAAACTCCCATATCTCGCGAACGGATTGACCTAACCCAAAAATTCCTGTTGCGTCTGAAAGTAGAAACTCGCCCGATTACAACGGTATGTGTATTTTTTCCCTAGGCAATTCTGGTTAAGCGTTTGGTGCAGCAGAATTGCGAAAAATTTTTTGCGTTCTCAACCATTTCTTGGCTTCAAACTCCCATATCTCGCGAACGGACTGACATAACCCAAAAATTCCTGTTGCATCTGAAAGTAGAAACTCGCCCGATTACAGCGGTATGTGTATTTTATCCCTAGGCCATTCCGGTTAAGCGTTTGGAGCAGCAGAAGTGCGAAAAATTTGTTGTCTTCTTAACCATTACTTAGCTTCAAACACCCATATCTCGCGAACGGATTGACCTAACCCAAAAATCCCTATTGCATCTGAAAGTAGAAACTCGCCCGATTACAACGGTATGTGTATTTTTTCCCTAGGCCATTCTGGTTAAGCGTTTGGAGCAGCAGAAGTGCGAAAAATTTGTTGTCTTCATAACCATTTCTTAGCTTCAAACTCCCATATCTCGCGAACGGATTGACCTAACCCAAAAATTCCTATTGCATCTGAAAGTAGAAACTCGCCCGATTACAACGGTATGTGTATTTTTTCCCTAGCCCATTCTGGTTAAGCGTTTGGAGCAGCAGAATTGCGAAAAATTTGTTGTCTTCTCAACCATTTCTTAGCTTCAAAGTCCCATATCTCGCGAACGGATTGACCTAACCCGAAAATTCCTATTCATCTGAAAGTAGAAACTCGCCCGATTACAGCGGTATGTGTAGTTTTTCCCTAGGCAGTTCTGGTTAAGCGTTTGGAGCAGCAGAATAGCGAAAAATTTTTTGCCTTCTCAACCATTTCTTGGCTTCAAACTCCCATATCTCGCGAACGGATTGACCTAAACCAAAAATTCCTGTTGCGTCTGAAAGTTGAAACTCGCCCGAGTACAACGGTATGGGTATTTTTTACCTAGGCCATTCTGGTTAAGCGTTTGGAGCAGCATAAGTGCGAAAAATTTGTTGTCTTCTTAACCATTTCTTAGCTTCAAACTCCCGTATCTCGCGAACGGATTGACCTAACCCAAAAATTCCTATTGCATCTGAAATTAGAAACTCGCCCGATTACATCGGTATGTGTATTTTTTCCCTAGGCCTTTCTGGTTAAGCGTTTGGAGCAGCAGAATTGCGAAAAATTTATGCCTTCTCAACCATTTCTTGGCTTCAAACTCCCATATCTCGCCAACGGATTGACCTAACCCAAAAATTCCTGTTGCATCTGAAAGTAGAAACTCGCCCGATTACAACGGTACGTGTATTTTTCCCTTAGGCCATTCTGGTTAAGCGATTGGAGCAGCAGAAGTGCGAAAAATTTGTTGTCTTCATAACCATTTCTTAGCTTCAAACGCCCTTATCTCGCGAACAGATTGACCTAACCCAAAAATTCCTGTTGCATCTGAAAGTAGAAACTCGCCCGATTGCAACGGTATGTGTATTTTTTCCCTAGGCCATTCTGATTAAGCGTTTGGAGCAGCAGAAGTGTGAAAAATTTGTTGTCTTAATAACCATTTCTTAGCTTCAAGCTCCCATATCTCGCGAACGGATTGACCTAACCCAAAAATTCCTGTTGCATCTGAAAGTAGAAACTCGCCCGATTACAACGGTATGTGTATTTTTTCCCTAGGCCATTCTGGTTAAGCGTTCGGAGCAGTAGTAGTGCGAAAAATTTGTTGTCTTCTTTACCATTTCTTAGCTTCAAACTCCCATATCTCGCGAACGGATTGACCTAACCCAAAAATTCCTGTCACATCTGAAATTAGAAACTCGCCCGATTACAACGGTATGTGTATTTTCTCCCTAGGCCATTCTGGTTAAGCGTTTGGAGCAGCAGAATAGCGAAAAATTTTTTGCCTTCTAAACCATTTCTTGGCTTCAAACTCCCATATCTCGCGAACGGATTGACCTAAACCAAAAATTCCTGTTGCGTCTGAAAGTTGAAACTCGCCCGAGTACAACGGTATGTGTATTTTTACCCTAGGCCATTCTGGTTAAGCGTTTGGAGCAGCAGAAGTGCGAAAAATTTGTTGTCTTCTTAACCATTACTTAGCTTCAAACTCCCATATCTCGCGAACGGATTGACCTAACCCAAAAATTCCTATTGCATCTGAAAGTAGAAACTCGTCCGATTACAACGGTATGTGTATTTTTTCCCTAGGCAATTCTGGTTAAGCGTTTGGAGCAGCAGAAGTGCGAAAATTTGTTGTCTTCTCTACCATTTCTTAGCTTCAAACTCCCATATCTCGCGAACGGATTGACCTAACCCAAAAATTCCTGTTGCATCTGAAAGTAGAAACTCGCCCGATTACAACGGTATGTGTATTTTCTCCCTAGGCCATTCTGGTTAAGCGTTTGGAGCAGCAGAATAGCGAAAAATTTTTTGCCTTCTCAACCATTTCTTGGCTTCAAACTCCCATATCTCGCGAACGGATTGACCTAAACCAAAAATTCCTGTTGCGTCTGAAAGTTGAAACTCGCCCGAGTACAACGGTATGTGTATTTTTTCCCTAGGCCATTCTGGTTAAGCGTTTGGAGCAGCATAAGTGCGAAAAATTTGTTGTCTTCTTAACCATTTCTTAGCTTCAAACTCCCATATCTCGCGAACGGATTGACCTAACCCAAAAATTCCTATCGCATCTGAAATTAGAAACTCGCCCGAATACAACGGTACGTGTATTTTTCCCTTAGGCCATTCTGGTTAAGCGATTGGAGCAGCAGAAGTGCGAAAAATTTGTTGTCTTCATAACAATTTCTTAGCTTCAAACTCCCATATCTCGCGAACGGATTGACCTAACCCAAAAATTCCTGTTGCATCTGAAAGCAGAAACTCGCCCGATTACAACGGTTTGTGTATTTTTTCCCTAGGCCATTCTGGTTAAGCGTTTGGAGCAGCAGAATTGCGAAAAATTTTTGCCTTCTCAACCATTTCTTGGCTTCAAACTCCCATATCTCGCCAACGGATTGAACTAACCCAAAAATTCCTGTTGCATCTGAAAGTAGAAACTCGCCCGATTACAACGGTACGTGTATTTTTCCCTTAGGCCATTCTGGTTAAGCGATTGGAGCAGCAGAATTGCGAAAAATTTGTTGTCTTCATAACCATTTCTTAGCTTCAAACTCCCATATCTCGCGAACGGATTGACCTAACCCAAAAATTCCTATTGCATCTGAAAGTAGAAACTCGCCCGATTACAGCGGTATGTGTATTTTTTCCCTAGGCAATTCTGGTTAAGCGTTTGGAGCAGCAGAATTGCGAAAAATTTTTTGCCTTCTCAACCATTTCTTGGCTTCAAACTCCCATATCTCGCGAACGGACTGACCTAACCCAAAAATTCCTGTTGCATCTGAAAGTAGAAACTCGACCGATTACAGCGGTATGTGTATTTTTTCCCTAGGCCATTCTGGTTAAGCGTTTGGAGCAGCAGAAGTGCGAAAAATTTGTTGTCTTCTTAACCATTACTTAGCTTCAAACTCCCATATCTCGCGAACGGATTGACCTAACCCAAAAATTCCTATTGCATCTGAAAGTAGAAACTCGCCCGATTACAACGGTATGTGTATTTTTTCCCTAGGCAATTCTGGTTAAGCGTTTGGAGCAGCAGAAGTGCGAAAAATTTGTTGTCTTCTTAACTATTACTTAGCTTCAAACTCCCATATCTCGCGAACGGATTGACCTAACCCAAAAATTCTTGTTGCATCTGAAAGTAGAAACTCGCCCGATTACAACGGTATGTGTATTTTTTCCCTAGGCTATTCTGGTTAAGCGTTTGGAGCAGCAGAAGTGCGAAAAATTTGTTGTCTTCTTAACCATTACTTAGCTTCAAACTCCCATATCTCGCGAACGGATTGACCTAACCCAAAAATTCCTATTGCATCTGAAAGTAGAAACTCGCCCGATTACAACGGTATGTGTATTTTTTCCCTAGGCCATTCTGGTTAAGCGTTTGGAGCAGCAGAATTGCGAAACATTTTTTGCCATCTCAACCATTTCTTGGCTTCAAACTCCCATATCTCGCGAACGGATTGACCAAACCCAGAAGATCCTGCTGCGTCTGAAAGTAGAAACTCGCCCGATTACAACGGTATGTGTATTTTTCCCTTAGGCCAATCTGGTTAAGCGATTGGAGCAGCAGAATTGCGAAAAATTTATTGTCTTGTCAACCATTTCTTAGATTCAAAGTCCCATATCTCGCGAACGGATTGACCTAACCCAAAAATTCCTGTTGCATCTTAAAGTAGAAACTCGCTCGATTACAACGGTATGTGTATTTTTTCCCTAGGCCATTCTGGTTAAGCGTTTGGAGCAGCAGAATTGCGAAAAATTTGTTGTCTTCTCAACCATTTCTTAGATTCAAACTCCCATATCTCGCGAACGGATAGACCTAACCCAAAAATTCCTGTTGCATCTGAAAGTAGAAACTCGCCCGATTACAACGGTATGTGTATTTTTTCCCTAGGCCATTCTGGTTAAGCGTTTGGAGCAGCAGAATTGCGAAAAATTTTTTGCCTTCTCAACCATTTCTTGGCTTCAAACTCCCATATCTCGCGAACGGATTGACCAAACCCAGAAGATCCTGCTGCGTCTGAAAGTAGAAACTCACCCGATTACAACGATATGCGTATTTTTTCCCTAGGCCATTCTGGTTAAGCGTTTGGAGCAGCAGAATTGCGAAAAATTTTTTGCCTTCTCAACCATTTCTTGGCTTCAAACTCCCATATCTCGCGAACGCATTGACCTAACCCAAAAATTCCTATTGCATCTGAAAGTAGAAACTCGCCCGATTACAACGGTACGTGTATTTTTCCCTTAGGCCATTCTGGTTAAGCGATTGGAGCAGCAGAAGTGCGAAAAATTTTTTGCCTTCTCAACCATTTCTTGGCTTCAAACTCCCATATCTCGCGAACGGATTGTCCTAACCCAAAAATTCCTGTTGCATCTGAAAGTAGAAACTCGCCCGATTACATCGGTATGTGTATTTTTTCCCTAGGCCATTCTGGTTAAGCGTTTGGAGCAGCAGAAGTGCGAAAAATTTGTTGTCTTCTTAACCATTACTTAGCTTCAAACTCCCATATCTCGTGAACGGATTGACCTAACCCAAAAATTCCTATTGCATCTGAAAGTAGAAACTCGTCCGATTACAACGGTATGTGTATTTTTTCCCTAGGCCATTCTGGTTAAGCGTTTGGAGCAGCAGAAGTGCGAAAAATTTGTTGTCTTCTTAACCATTACTTAGCTTCAAACTCCCATATCTCGCGAACGGATTGACCTAACCCAAAAATTCCTATTGCATCTGAAAGTAGAAACTCGCCCGATTACAACGGTATGTGTATTTTTTCCCTAGGCAATTCTGGTTAAGCGTTTGGAGCAGCAGAAGTGCGAAAATTTGTTGTCTTCTTAACCATTACTTAGCTTCAAACTCCCATATCTCGCGAACGGATTGACCTAACCCAAAAATTCCTGTTGCATCTGAAAGTTGAAACTCGCCCGATTACAACGGTATGAGTAGTTTTTCCCTAGGCCATTCTGATTAAGCGTTTGGAGCAGCAGTAGTGCGAAAAATTTGTTGTCTTCTCTACCATTTCTTAGCTTCAAACTCCCATATCTCGCGAACGGATTGACCTAACCCAAAAACTCCTGTTGCATCTGAAAGTAGAAACTCGCCCGATTACAACGGTATGTGTATTTTCTCCCTAGGCCATTCTGGTTAAGCGTTTGGAGCAGCAGAATAGCGAAAAATTTTTTGCCTTCTCAACCATTTCTTGGCTTCAAACTCCCATATCTCGCGAACGGGTTGACCTAAACCAAAAATTCCTGTTGCGTCTGAAAGTTGAAACTCGCCCGAGTACAACGGTATGTGTATTTTTTCCCTAGGCCATTCTGGTTAAGCGTTTGGAGCAGCATAAGTGCGAAAAATTTGTTGTCTTCTTAACCATTTCTTAGCTTCAAACTCCCATATCTCGCGAACGGATTGACCTAACCCAAAAATTCCTATTGCATCTGAAATTAGAAACTCGCCCGAATACAACGGTATGTGTATTTTTTCCCTAGGCCATTCTGGTTAAGCGTTTGGAGCAGCAGAAGTGCGAAAAATTTGTTGTCTTCTTAACCATTACTTAGCTTCAAACTCCCATATCTCGCGAACGGATTGACCTAACCCAAAAATTCCTATTGCATCTGAAAGTAGAAACTCGCCCGATTACAACGGTATGTGTAGTTTTTCCCTAGGCCATTCTGATTAAGCGTTTGGAGCAGCAGTAGTGCGAAAAATTTGTCGTCTTCTCTACCATTTCTTAGCTTCAAACTCCCATATATCGCGAACGGATTGACCTAACCCAAAAACTCCTGTTGCATCTGAAAGTAGAAACTCGCCCGATTACAACGGTATGTGTATTTTCTCCCTAGGCCATTCTGGTTAAGCGTTTGGAGCAGCAGAATAGCGAAAAATTTTTTGCCTTCTCAACCATTTCTTGGCTTCAAACTCCCATATCTCGCGAACGGATTGACCTAAACCAAAAATTCCTGTTGCGTCTGAAAGTTGAAACTCGCCCGAGTACAACGGTATGTGTATTTTTTCCCTAGGCCATTCTGGTTAAGCGTTTGGAGCAGCATAAGTGCGAAAAATTTGTTGTCTTCTTAACCATTTCTTAGCTTCAAACTCCCATATCTCGCGAACGGATTGACCTAACCCAAAAATTCCTATTGCATCTGAAATTAGAAACTCGCCCGAATACAACGGTACGTGTATTTTTCCCTTAGGCCATTCTGGTTAAGCGATTGGAGCAGCAGAAGTGCGAAAAATTTGTTGTCTTCATAACAATTTCTTAGCTTCAAACTCCCATATCTCGCGAACGGATTGACCTAACCCAAAAATTCCTGTTGCATCTGAAAGCAGAAACTCGCCCGATTACAACGGTATGTGTATTTTTTCCCTAGGCCATTGTGGTTAAGCGTTTGGAGCAGCAGAAGTGCGAAAAATTTGTTGTCTTCATAACCATTTCTTAGCTTCAAACTCCCATATCTCGCGAACGGATTGACCTAACCCAAAAATTCCTATTGCATCTGAAAGTAGAAACTCGCCCGATTACAACGGTACGTGTATTTTTCCCTTAGGCCATTCTGGTTAAGCGATTGGAGCAGCAGAAGTGCGAAAAATTTTTTGCCTTCTCAACCATTTCTTGGCTTCAAACTCCCATATCTCGCGAACGGATTGTCCTAACCCAAAAATTCCTGTTGCATCTGAAAGTAGAAACTCGCCCGATTACATCGGTATGTGTATTTTTTCCCTAGGCCATTCTGGTTAAGCGTTTGGAGCAGCAGAAGTGCGAAAAATTTGTTGTCTTCTTAACCATTACTTAGCTTCAAACTCCCATATCTCGTGAACGGATTGACCTAACCCAAAAATTCCTATTGCATCTGAAAGTAGAAACTCGTCCGATTACAACGGTATGTGTATTTTTTCCCTAGGCCATTCTGGTTAAGCGTTTGGAGCAGCAGAAGTGCGAAAAATTTGTTGTCTTCTTAACCATTACTTAGCTTCAAACTCCCATATCTCGCGAACGGATTGACCTAACCCAAAAATTCCTATTGCATCTGAAAGTAGAAACTCGCCCGATTACAACGGTATGTGTATTTTTTCCCTAGGCAATTCTGGTTAAGCGTTTGGAGCAGCAGAAGTGCGAAAATTTGTTGTCTTCTTAACCATTACTTAGCTTCAAACTCCCATATCTCGCGAACGGATTGACCTAACCCAAAAATTCCTGTTGCATCTGAAAGTTGAAACTCGCCCGATTACAACGGTATGTGTAGTTTTTCCCTAGGCCATTCTGATTAAGCGTTTGGAGCAGCAGTAGTGCGAAAAATTTGTTGTCTTCTCTACCATTTCTTAGCTTCAAACTCCCATATCTCGCGAACGGATTGACCTAACCCAAAAACTCCTGTTGCATCTGAAAGTAGAAACTCGCCCGATTACAACGGTATGTGTATTTTCTCCCTAGGCCATTCTGGTTAAGCGTTTGGAGCAGCAGAATAGCGAAAAATTTTTTGCCTTCTCAACCATTTCTTGGCTTCAAACTCCCATATCTCGCGAACGGGTTGACCTAAACCAAAAATTCCTGTTGCGTCTGAAAGTTGAAACTCGCCCGAGTACAACGGTATGTGTATTTTTTCCCTAGGCCATTCTGGTTAAGCGTTTGGAGCAGCATAAGTGCGAAAAATTTGTTGTCTTCTTAACCATTTCTTAGCTTCAAACTCCCATATCTCGCGAACGGATTGACCTAACCCAAAAATTCCTATTGCATCTGAAATTAGAAACTCGCCCGAATACAACGGTATGTGTATTTTTTCCCTAGGCCATTCTGGTTAAGCGTTTGGAGCAGCAGAAGTGCGAAAAATTTGTTGTCTTCTTAACCATTACTTAGCTTCAAACTCCCATATCTCGCGAACGGATTGACCTAACCCAAAAATTCCTATTGCATCTGAAAGTAGAAACTCGCCCGATTACAACGGTATGTGTAGTTTTTCCCTAGGCCATTCTGATTAAGCTTTTGGAGCAGCAGTAGTGCGAAAAATTTGTCGTCTTCTCTACCATTTCTTAGCTTCAAACTCCCATATATCGCGAACGGATTGACCTAACCCAAAAACTCCTGTTGCATCTGAAAGTAGAAACTCGCCCGATTACAACGGTATGTGTATTTTCTCCCTAGGCCATTCTGGTTAAGCGTTTGGAGCAGCAGAATAGCGAAAAATTTTTTGCCTTCTCAACCATTTCTTGGCTTCAAACTCCCATATCTCGCGAACGGATTGACCTAAACCAAAAATTCCTGTTGCGTCTGAAAGTTGAAACTCGCCCGAGTACAACGGTATGTGTATTTTTTCCCTAGGCCATTCTGGTTAAGCGTTTGGAGCAGCATAAGTGCGAAAAATTTGTTGTCTTCTTAACCATTTCTTAGCTTCAAACTCCCATATCTCGCGAACGGATTGACCTAACCCAAAAATTCCTATTGCATCTGAAATTAGAAACTCGCCCGAATACAACGGTACGTGTATTTTTCCCTTAGGCCATTCTGGTTAAGCGATTGGAGCAGCAGAAGTGCGAAAAATTTGTTGTCTTCATAACAATTTCTTAGCTTCAAACTCCCATATCTCGCGAACGGATTGACCTAACCCAAAAATTCCTGTTGCATCTGAAAGCAGAAACTCGCCCGATTACAACGGTATGTGTATTTTTTCCCTAGGCCATTGTGGTTAAGCGTTTGGAGCAGCAGAAGTGCGAAAAATTTGTTGTCTTCATAACCATTTCTTAGCTTCAAACTCCCATATCTCGCGAACGGATTGACCTAACCCAAAAATTCCTATTGCATCTGAAAGTAGAAACTCGCCCGATTACAGCGGTATGTGTATTTTTTCCCTAGGCAATTCTGGTTAAGCGTTTGGAGCAGCAGAATTGCGAAAAATTTTTTGCCTTCTTAACCATTTCTTGGCTTCAAACTCCCATATCTCGCGAACGGACTAACCTAACCCAAAAATTCCTGTTGCATCTGAAAGTAGAAACTCGACCGATTACAGCGGTATGTGTATTTTTTCCCTAGGCCATTCTCGTTAAGCGTTTGGAGCAGCAGAAGTGCGAAAAATTTGTTGTCTTCTTAACCATTACTTAGCTTCAAACTCCCATATCTCGCGAACGGATAGACCTAACCCAAAAATTCCTGTTGCATCTGAAAGTAGAAACTCGCCCGATTACAACGGTATGTGTATTTTTTCCCTAGGCCATTCTGGTTAAGCGTTTGGAGCAGCAGAATTGCGAAAAATTTTTTGCCTTCTCAACCATTTCTTGGCTTCAAACTCCCATATCTCGCGAACGGATTGACCAAACCCAGAAGATCCTGCTGCGTCTGAAAGTAGAAACTCACCCGATTACAACGATATGCGTATTTTTTGCCTAGGCCATTCTGGTTAAGCGTTTGGAGCAGCAGAATTGCGAAAAATTTTTTGCCTTCTCAACCATTTCTTGGCTTCAAACTCCCATATCTCGCGAACGGATTGACCAAACCCAGAAGATCCTGCTGCGTCTGAAAGTAGAAACTCACCCGATTACAACGATATGCGTATTTTTTCCCTAGGCCATTCTGGTTAAGCGTTTGGAGCAGCAGAATTGCGAAAAATTTTTTGCCTTCTCAACCATTTCTTGGCTTCAAACTCCCATATCTCGCGAACGGATTGACCTAACCCAAAAATTCCTATTGCATCTGAAAGTAGAAACTCGCCCGATTACAACGGTACGTGTATTTTTCCCTTAGGCCATTCTGGTTAAGCGATTGGAGCAGCAGAAGTTCGAAAAATTTTTTGCCTTCTCAACCATTTCTTGGCTTCAAACTCCCATATCTCGCGAACGGATTGTCCTAACCCAAAAATTCCTGTTGCATCTGAAAGTAGAAACTCGCCCGATTACATCGGTATGTGTATTTTTTCCCTAGGCCATTCTGGTTAAGCGTTTGGAGCAGCAGAAGTGCGAAAAATTTGTTGTCTTCTTAACCATTACTTAGCTTCAAACTCCCATATCTCGTGAACGGATTGACCTAACCCAAAAATTCCTATTGCATCTGAAAGTAGAAACTCGTCCGATTACAACGGTATGTGTATTTTTTCCCTAGGCCATTCTGGTTAAGCGTTTGGAGCAGCAGAAGTGCGAAAAATTTGTTGTCTTCTTAACCATTACTTAGCTTCAAACTCCCATATCTCGCGAACGGATTGACCTAACCCAAAAATTCCTATTGCATCTGAAAGTAGAAACTCGCCCGATTACAACGGTATGTGTATTTTTTCCCTAGGCAATTCTGGTTAAGCGTTTGGAGCAGCAGAAGTGCGAAAATTTGTTGTCTTCTTAACCATTACTTAGCTTCAAACTCCCATATCTCGCGAACGGATTGACCTAACCCAAAAATTCCTGTTGCATCTGAAAGTTGAAACTCGCCCGATTACAACGGTATGTGTAGTTTTTCCCTAGGCCATTCTGATTAAGCGTTTGGAGCAGCAGTAGTGCGAAAAATTTGTTGTCTTCTCTACCATTTCTTAGCTTCAAACTCCCATATCTCGCGAACGGATTGACCTAACCCAAAAACTCCTGTTGCATCTGAAAGTAGAAACTCGCCCGATTACAACGGTATGTGTATTTTCTCCCTAGGCCATTCTGGTTAAGCGTTTGGAGCAGCAGAATAGCGAAAAATTTTTTGCCTTCTCAACCATTTCTTGGCTTCAAACTCCCACATCTCGCGAACGGGTTGACCTAAACCAAAAATTCCTGTTGCGTCTGAAAGTTGAAACTCGCCCGAGTACAACGGTATGTGTATTTTTTCCCTAGGCCATTCTGGTTAAGCGTTTGGAGCAGCATAAGTGCGAAAAATTTGTTGTCTTCTTAACCATTTCTTAGCTTCAAACTCCCATATCTCGCGAACGGATTGACCTAACCCAAAAATTCCTATTGCATCTGAAATTAGAAACTCGCCCGAATACAACGGTATGTGTATTTTTTCCCTAGGCCATTCTGGTTAAGCGTTTGGAGCAGCAGAAGTGCGAAAAATTTGTTGTCTTCTTAACCATTACTTAGCTTCAAACTCCCATATCTCGCGAACGGATTGACCTAACCCAAAAATTCCTATTGCATCTGAAAGTAGAAACTCGCCCGATTACAACGGTATGTGTAGTTTTTCCCTAGGCCATTCTGATTAAGCGTTTGGAGCAGCAGTAGTGCGAAAAATTTGTCGTCTTCTCTACCATTTCTTAGCTTCAAACTCCCATATATCGCGAACGGATTGACCTAACCCAAAAACTCCTGTTGCATTTGAAAGTAGAAACTCGCCCGATTACAACGGTATGTGTATTTTCTCCCTAGGCCATTCTGGTTAAGCGTTTGGAGCAGCAGAATAGCGAAAAATTTTTTGCCTTCTCAACCATTTCTTGGCTTCAAACTCCCATATCTCGCGAACGGATTGACCTAAACCAAAAATTCCTGTTGCGTCTGAAAGTTGAAACTCGCCCGAGTACAACGGTATGTGTATTTTTTCCCTAGGCCATTCTGGTTAAGCGTTTGGAGCAGCATAAGTGCGAAAAATTTGTTGTCTTCTTAACCATTTCTTAGCTTCAAACTCCCATATCTCGCGAACGGATTGACCTAACCCAAAAATTCCTATTGCATCTGAAATTAGAAACTCGCCCGAATACAACGATACGTGTATTTTTCCCTTAGGCCATTCTGGTTAAGCGATTGGAGCAGCAGAAGTGCGAAAAATTTGTTGTCTTCATAACAATTTCTTAGCTTCAAACTCCCATATCTCGCGAACGGATTGACCTAACCCAAAAATTCCTGTTGCATCTGAAAGCAGAAACTCGCCCGATTACAACGGTATGTGTATTTTTTCCCTAGGCCATTGTGGTTAAGCGTTTGGAGCAGCAGAAGTGCGAAAAATTTGTTGTCTTCATAACCATTTCTTAGCTTCAAACTCCCATATCTCGCGAACGGATTGACCTAACCCAAAAATTCCTATTGCATCTGAAAGTAGAAACTCGCCCGATTACAGCGGTATGTGTATTTTTTCCCTAGGCAATTCTGGTTAAGCGTTTGGAGCAGCAGAATTGCGAAAAATTTTTTGCCTTCTTAACCATTTCTTGGCTTCAAACTCCCATATCTCGCGAACGGACTGACCTAACCCAAAAATTCCTGTTGCATCTGAAAGTAGAAACTCGACCGATTACAGCGGTATGTGTATTTTTTCCCTAGGCCATTCTCGTTAAGCGTTTGGAGCAGCAGAAGTGCGAAAAATTTGTTGTCTTCTTAACCATTACTTAGCTTCAAACTCCCATATCTCGCGAACGGATTGACCTAACCCAAAAATTCCTATTGCATCTGAAAGTAGAAACTCGCCCGATTACAACGGTATGTGTATTTTTTCCCTAGGCAATTCTGGTTAAGCGTTTGGAGCAGCAGAAGTGCGAAAAATTTGTTGTCTTCTTAACTATTACTTAGCTTCAAACTCCCATATCTCGCGAACGGATTGACCTAACCCAAAAATTCTTGTTGCATCTGAAAGTAGAAACTCGCCCGATTACAACGGTATGTGTATTTTTTCCCTAGGCTATTCTGGTTAAGCGTTTGGAGCAGCAGAAGTGCGAAAAATTTGTTGTCTTCTTAACCATTACTTAGCTTCAAACTCCCATATCTCGCGAACGGATTGACCTAACCCAAAAATTCCTATTGCATCTGAAAGTAGAAACTCGCCCGATTACAACGGTATGTGTATTTTTTCCCTAGGCCATTCTGGTTAAGCGTTTGGAGCAGCAGAATTGCGAAAAATTTTTTGCCATCTCAACCATTTCTTGGCTTCAAACTCCCATATGTCGCGAACGGATTGACCAAACCCAGAAGATCCTGCTGCGTCTGAAAGTAGAAACTCGCCCGATTACAACGGTATGTGTATTTTTCCCTTAGGCCAATCTGGTTAAGCGATTGGAGCAGCAGAATTGCGAAAAATTTATTGTCTTGTCAACCATTTCTTAGATTCAAAGTCCCATATCTCGCGAACGGATTGACCTAACCCAAAAATTCCTGTTGCATCGTAATGTAGAAACTCGCCCGATTACAACGGTATGTGTATTTTTTCCCTAGGCCATTCTGGTTAAGCGTTTGGAGCAGCAGAATTGCGAAAAATTTGTTGTCTTCTCAACCATTTCTTAGATTCAAACTCCCATATCTCGCGAACGGATAGACCTAACCCAAAAATTCCTGTTGCATCTGAAAGTAGAAACTCGCCCGATTACAACGGTATGTGTATTTTTTCCCTAGGCCATTCTGGTTAAGCGTTTGGAGCAGCAGAATTGCGAAAAATTTTTTGCCTTCTCAACCATTTCTTGGCTTCAAACTCCCATATCTCGCGAACGGATTGACCAAACCCAGAAGATCCTGCTGCGTCTGAAAGTAGAAACTCACCCGATTACAACGATATGCGTATTTTTTGCCTAGGCCATTCTGGTTAAGCGTTTGGAGCAGCAGAATTGCGAAAAATTTTTTGCCTTCTCAACCATTTCTTGGCTTCAAACTCCCATATCTCGCGAACGGATTGACCTAACCCAAAAATTCCTATTGCATCTGAAAGTAGAAACTCGCCCGATTACAACGGTACGTGTATTTTTCCCTTAGGCCATTCTGGTTAAGCGATTGGAGCAGCAGAAGTGCGAAAAATTTTTTGCCTTCTCAACCATTTCTTGGCTTCAAACTCCCATATCTCGCGAACGGATTGTCCTAACCCAAAAATTCCTGTTGCATCTGAAAGTAGAAACTCGCCCGATTACATCGGTATGTGTATTTTTTCCCTAGGCCATTCTGATTAAGCGTTTGGAGCAGCAGAAGTCCGAAAAATTTTTTGCCTTCTCAACCATTTCTTGGATTCAAACTCCCATATCTCGCGAACGGATTGACCTAACCCAAAAATTCCTGTTGCATCTGAAAGTAGAAACTCGCCCGATTACAACGTTATGTGTATTTTTTCCCTAGGCCATTCTGGTTAAGCGTTTGGAGCAGCAGAATTGCGAAAAATTTTTTGTCTTCTCAACCATTTCTTAGCTTCAAACTCCCCATATCTCGCGAACGGATTGACCTAACCCAAAAATTCCTGTTGCGTCTGAAAGTAGAAACTCGCCCGATTACAACGGTATGTGTATTTTTTCTCTAGGCCATTCTGATTAAGCGTTTGGAGCAGCAGAAGTGCGAAAAATTTGTTGTCGTCTCAACCATTTCTTGGCTTCAAACTCCCATATCTCGCGAACGGATTGACCAAACCCAGAAGTTCCTGCTGCGTCTGAAAGTAGAAACTCACCCGATTACAACGGTATGTGTATTTTTTCCCTAGGCCATTCCGCTTAAGCGTTTGGTGCAGCAGAAGTGCGAAAAATTTGTTGTCTTCTCAACCATTTCTTAGCTTCAAACTCCCATATCTCGCGAACGGATTGCCCTAACCCAAAAATTCCTGTTGCATCTGAAAGTAGAAACTCGCCCGATTACAACGTTATGTGTATTTTTTCCCTAGGCCATTCTGGTTAAGCGTTTGGAGCAGCAGAATTGCGAAAAATTTTTTGCCTTCTCAAACATTTCTTGGCTTCAAACTCCCATATCTCGCGAACGGACTGACCTAACCCAAAAATTCCTGTTGCATCTGAAAGTAGAAACTCGCCCGATTACAACGGTATGTGTATTTTTTCCCTAGGCCATTCTGATTAAGCGTTTGGAGCAGCAGAAGTGCGAAAAATTTGTTGTCTTCTCAACCATTTCTTGGCTTCAAACTCCCATATCTCGCGAACGGATTGACCAAACCCAGAAGTTCCTGCTGCGTCTGAAAGTAGAAACTCACCCGATTACAACGGTATGTGTATTTTTTCCCTAGGCCATTCTGGTTAAGCGTTTGGAGCAGCAGAAGTGCGGAAAATTTGTTGTCTTCTCAACCATTTCTTAGCTTCAAACTCCCATATATCGCGAACGGATTGACCTAACCCAAAAACTCCTGTTGCATCTGAAAGTAGAAACTCGCCCGATTACAACGGTATGTGTAGTTTTTCCCTAGGCCATTCTGATTAAGCGTTTGGAGCAGCAGTAGTGCGAAAAATTTGTCGTCTTCTCTACCATTTCTTAGCTTCAAACTCCCATATATCGCGAACGGATTGACCTAACCCAAAAACTCCTGTTGCATCTGAAAGTAGAAACTCGCCCGATTACAACGGTATGTGTATTTTCTCCCTAGGCCATTCTGGTTAAGCGTTTGGAGCAGCAGAATAGCGAAAAATTTTTTGCCTTCTCAACCATTTCTTGGCTTCAAACTCCCATATCTCGCGAACGGATTGACCTAAACCAAAAATTTCTGTTGCGTCTGAAAGTTGAAACTCGCCCGAGTACAACGGTATGTGTATTTTTTCCCTAGGCCATTCTGGTTAAGCGTTTGGAGCAGCGTAAGTGCGAAAAATTTGTTGTCTTCTTAACCATTTCTTAGCTTCAAACTCCCATATCTCGCGAACGGATTGACCTAACCCAAAAATTCCTATTGCATCTGAAATTAGAAACTCGCCCGAATACAACGGTACGTGTATTTTTCCCTTACGCCATTCTGGTTAAGCGATTGGAGCAGCAGAAGTGCGAAAAATTTGTTGTCTTCATAACAATTTCTTAGCTTCAAACTCCCATATCTCGCGAACGGATTGACCTAACCCAAAAATTCCTGTTGCATCTGAAAGCAGAAACTCGCCCGATTACAACGGTATGTGTATTTTTTCCCTAGGCCATTGTGGTTAAGCGTTTGGAGCAGCAGAAGTGCGAAAAATTTGTTGTCTTCATAACCATTTCTTAGCTTCAAACTCCCATATCTCGCGAACGGATTGACCTAACCCAAAAATTCCTATTGCATCTGAAAGTAGAAACTCGCCCGATTACAGCGGTATGTGTATTTTTTCCCTAGGCAATTCTGGTTAAGCGTTTGGAGCAGCAGAATTGCGAAAAATTTTTTGCCTTCTTAACCATTTCTTGGCTTCAAACTCCCATATCTCGCGAACGGACTGACCTAACCCAAAAATTCCTGTTGCATCTGAAAGTAGAAACTCGACCGATTACAGCGGTATGTGTATTTTTTCCCTAGGCCATTCTCGTTAAGCGTTTGGAGCAGCAGAAGTGCGAAAAATTTGTTGTCTTCTTAACCATTACTTAGCTTCAAACTCCCATATCTCGCGAACGGATTGACCTAACCCAAAAATTCCTATTGCATCTGAAAGTAGAAACTCGCCCGATTACAACGGTATGTGTATTTTTTCCCTAGGCAATTCTGGTTAAGCGTTTGGAGCAGCAGAAGTGCGAAAAATTTGTTGTCTTCTTAACTATTACTTAGCTTCAAACTCCCATATCTCGCGAACGGATTGACCTAACCCAAAAATTCTTGTTGCATCTGAAAGTAGAAACTCGCCCGATTACAACGGTATGTGTATTTTTTCCCTAGGCTATTCTGGTTAAGCGTTTGGAGCAGCAGAAGTGCGAAAAATTTGTTGTCTTCTTAACCATTACTTAGCTTCAAACTCCCATATCTCGCGAACGGATTGACCTAACC
The DNA here is from genome assembly GCF_051014685.1 of Ptiloglossa arizonensis. Lineage (NCBI taxonomy): Eukaryota > Metazoa > Arthropoda > Insecta > Hymenoptera > Colletidae > Ptiloglossa > Ptiloglossa arizonensis. The sequence continues at coordinate 234,276 of NW_027478815.1, read as the reverse complement.
CAAAAATTCCTATTGCATCTGAAAGTAGAAACTCGCCCGATTACAACGGTATGTGTATTTTTTCCCTAGGCCATTCTGGTTAAGCGTTTGGAGCAGCAGAATTGCGAAAAATTTTTTGCCATCTCAACCATTTCTTGGCTTCAAACTCCCATATCTCGCGAACGGATTGACCAAACCCAGAAGATCCTGCTGCGTCTGAAAGTAGAAACTCGCCCGATTACAACGGTATGTGTATTTTTCCCTTAGGCCAATCTGGTTAAGCGATTGGAGCAGCAGAATTGCGAAAAATTTATTGTCTTGTCAACCATTTCTTAGATTCAAAGTCCCATATCTCGCGAACGGATTGACCTAACCCAAAAATTCCTGTTGCATCTTAAAGTAGAAACTCGCCCGATTACAACGGTATGTGTATTTTTTCCCTAGGCCATTCTGGTTAAGCGTTTGGAGCAGCAGAATTGCGAAAAATTTGTTGTCTTCTCAACCATTTCTTAGATTCAAACTCCCATATCTCGCGAACGGATAGACCTAACCCAAAAATTCCTGTTGCATCTGAAAGTAGAAACTCGCCCGATTACAACGGTATGTGTATTTTTTCCCTAGGCCATTCTGGTTAAGCGTTTGGAGCAGCAGAATTGCGAAAAATTTTTTGCCTTCTCAACCATTTCTTGGCTTCAAACTCCCATATCTCGCGAACGGATTGACCAAACCCAGAAGATCCTGCTGCGTCTGAAAGTAGAAACTCACCCGATTACAACGATATGCGTATTTTTTGCCTAGGCCATTCTGGTTAAGCGTTTGGAGCAGCAGAATTGCGAAAAATTTTTTGCCTTCTCAACCATTTCTTGGCTTCAAACTCCCATATCTCGCGAACGGATTGACCTAACCCAAAAATTCCTATTGCATCTGAAAGTAGAAACTCGCCCGATTACAACGGTACGTGTATTTTTCCCTTAGGCCATTCTGGTTAAGCGATTGGAGCAGCAGAAGTGCGAAAAATTTTTTGCCTTCTCAACCATTTCTTGGCTTCAAACTCCCATATCTCGCGAACGGATTGTCCTAACCCAAAAATTCCTGTTGCATCTGAAAGTAGAAACTCGCCCGATTACATCGGTATGTGTATTTTTTCCCTAGGCCATTCTGATTAAGCGTTTGGAGCAGCAGAAGTCCGAAAAATTTTTTGCCTTCTCAACCATTTCTTGAATTCAAACTCCCATATCTCGCGAACGGATTGACCTAACCCAAAAATTCCTGTTGCATCTGAAAGTAGAAACTCGCCCGATTACAACGTTATGTGTATTTTTTCCCTAGGCCATTCTGGTTAAGCGTTTGGAGCAGCAGAATTGCGAAAAATTTTTTGTCTTCTCAACCATTTCTTAGCTTCAAACTCCCCATATCTCGCGAACGGATTGACCTAACCCAAAAATTCCTGTTGCGTCTGAAAGTAGAAACTCGCCCGATTACAACGGTATGTGTATTTTTTCTCTAGGCCATTCTGATTAAGCGTTTGGAGCAGCAGAAGTGCGAAAAATTTGTTGTCGTCTCAACCATTTCTTGGCTTCAAACTCCCATATCTCGCGAACGGATTGACCAAACCCAGAAGTTCCTGCTGCGTCTGAAAGTAGAAACTCACCCGATTACAACGGTATGTGTATTTTTTCCCTAGGCCATTCCGCTTAAGCGTTTGGTGCAGCAGAAGTGCGAAAAATTTGTTGTCTTCTCAACCATTTCTTAGCTTCAAACTCCCATATCTCGCGAACGGATTGCCCTAACCCAAAAATTCCTGTTGCATCTGAAAGTAGAAACTCGCCCGATTACAACGTTATGTGTATTTTTTCCCTAGGCCATTCTGGTTAAGCGTTTGGAGCAGCAGAATTGCGAAAAATTTTTTGCCTTCTCAAACATTTCTTGGCTTCAAACTCCCATATCTCGCGAACGGACTGACCTAACCCAAAAATTCCTGTTGCATCTGAAAGTAGAAACTCGCCCGATTACAACGGTATGTGTATTTTTTCCCTAGGCCATTCTGATTAAGCGTTTGGAGCAGCAGAAGTGCGAAAAATTTGTTGTCTTCTCAACCATTTCTTGGCTTCAAACTCCCATATCTCGCGAACGGATTGACCAAACCCAGAAGTTCCTGCTGCGTCTGAAAGTAGAAACTCACCCGATTACAACGGTATGTGTATTTTTTCCCTAGGCCATTCTGGTTAAGCGTTTGGAGCAGCAGAAGTGCGGAAAATTTGTTGTCTTCTCAACCATTTCTTAGCTTCAAACTCCCATATCTCGCGAACGGATTGCCCTAACCCAAAAATTCCTGTTGCATCTGAAAGTAGAAACTCGCCCGATTACAACGTTATGTGTATTTTTTCCCTAGGCCATTCTGGTTAAGCGTTTGGAGCAGCAGAATTGCGAAAAATTTTTTGCCTTCTCAACCATTTCTTGGCTTCAAACTCCCATATCTCGCGAACGGACTGACCTAACCCAAAAATTCCTGTTGCATCTGAAAGTAGAAACTCGCCCGATTACAGCGGTATGTGTATTTTTTCCCTAGGCCATTCTGATTAAGCGTTTGGAGCAGCAGAATTGCGAAAGATTTGTTGTCTTCATAACCATTTCTTAGCTTCAAACTACCATATCTCGCGAACGGATTGACCTAACCCAAAAATTCCTGTTGCATCTGAAAGTAGAAACTCGCCCGATTACAACGGTATGTGTATTTTTTCCCTAGGCAATTCTGGTTAAGCGTTTGGAGAAGCAGAGTTGCGAAAAATTTTTTGCCTTCTCAACCATTTCTTGGCTTCAAACTCCCATATCTCGCGAACGGATTGACCAAACCCAGAAGTTCCTGCTGCGTCTGAAAGTAGAAACTCACCCGATTACAACGGTATGTGTATTTTTTCCCTAGGCCATTCTGGTTAAGCGTTTGGAGCAGCAGAAGTGCGAAAAATTTGTTGTCTTCTAAACCATTTCTTAGCTTCAAACTCCCATATCTCGCGAACGGATTGCCCTAACCCAAAAATTCCTGTTGCATCTGAAAGTAGAAACTCGCCCGATTACAACGTTATGTGTATTTTTTCCCTAGGCCATTCTGGCTAAGCGTTTGGAGCAGCAGAATTGCGAAAAATTTGTTGTCTTCTCAACCATTTCTTAGCTTCAAACTCCCATATCTCGCGAACGGATTGACCTAACCCAAAAATTCCTGTTGCGTCTGAAAGTAGAAACTCGCCCGATTACAACGGTATGTGTATTTTTTCCCTAGGCAATTCTGGTTAAGCGTTTGGTGCAGCAGAATTGCGAAAAATTTTTTGCCTTCTCAACCATTTCTTGGCTTCAAACTCCCATATCGCGCGAACGGACTGACCTAACCCAAAAATTCCTGTTGCATCTGAAAGTAGAAACTCGCCCGATTACAGCGGTATGTGTATTTTATCCCTAGGCCATTCTGGTTAAGCGTTTGGAGCAGCAGAAGTGCGAAAAATTTGTTGTCTTCTAAACCATTTCTTAGCTTCAAACTCCCATATCTCGCGAACGGATTGCCTTAACCCAAAAATTCCTGTTGCGTCTGAAAGTAGAAACTCGCCCGATTACAACGGTATGTGTATTTTTTCCCTAGGCAATTCTGGTTAAGCGTTTGGTGCAGCAGAATTGCGAAAAATTTTTTGCCTTCTCAACCATTTCTTGGCTTCAAACTCCCATATCTCGCGAACGGACTGACCTAACCCAAAAATTCCTGTTGCATCTGAAAGTAGAAACTCGCCCGATTACAGCGGTATGTGTATTTTTTCCCTAGGCAATTCTGGTTAAGCGTTTGGAGAAGCAGAATTGCGAAAAATTTTTTGCCTTCTCAACCATTTCTTGGCTTCAAACTCCCATATCTCGCGAACGGATTGACCAAACCCAGAAGTTCCTGCTGCGTCTGAAAGTAGAAACTCACCCGATTACAACGGTATGTGTATTTTTTCCCTAGGCCATTCTGGTTAAGCGTTTGGAGCAGCAGAAGTGCGAAAAATTTGTTGTCTTCTCAACCATTTCTTAGCTTCAAACTCCCATATCTCGCGAACGGATTGACCTAACCCAAAAATTCCTGTTGCGTCTGAAAGTAGAAACTCGCCCGATTACAACGGTATGTGTATTTTTTCCCTAGGCAATTCTGGTTAAGCGTTTGGTGCAGCAGAATTGCGAAAAATTTTTTGCCTTCTCAACCATTTCTTGGCTTCAAACTCCCATATCGCGCGAACGGACTGACCTAACCCAAAAATTCCTGTTGCATCTGAAAGTAGAAACTCGCCCGATTACAGCGGTATGTGTATTTTATCCCTAGGCCATTCTGGTTAAGCGTTTGGAGCAGCAGAAGTGCGAAAAATTTGTTGTCTTCTTAACCATTACTTAGCTTCAAACTCCCATATCTCGCGAACGGATTGACCTAACCCAAAAATTCCTATTGCATCTGAAAGTAGAAACTCGCCCGATTACAGCGGTATGTGTAGTTTTTCCCTAGGCAGTTCTGGTTAAGCGTTTGGAGCAGCAGAAGTGCGACAAATTTGTTGTCTTCTCAATCATTTCTTAGCTTCAAGCTCCCATATCTCGCGAACGGATTGACCTAACCCAGAAATTCCTGTTGCATCTGAAAGTAGAAACTCGCCCGATTACAACGGTATGTGTATTTTTTCCCTAGGCCATTCTGATTAAGCGTTTGGAGCAGCAGAAGTGTGAAAAATTTGTTGTCTTCATAACCATTTCTTGGCTTCAAACTCCCATATCTCGCGAACGGATTGACCAAACCCAGAAGTTCCTGCTGCGTCTGAAAGTAGAAACTCACCCGATTACAACGGTATGTGTATTTTTTCCCTAGGCCATTCTGGTTAAGCGTTTGGAGCAGCAGAAGTGCGAAAAATTTGTTGTCTTCTCAACCATTTCTTAGCTTCAAACTCCCATATCTCGCGAACGGATTGCCCTAACCCAAAAATTCCTGTTGCATCTGAAAGTAGAAACTCGCCCGATTACAACGGTATGTGTATTTTTTCCCTAGGCCATTCTGATTAAGCGTTTGGAGCAGCAGAAGTGCGAAAAATTTGTTGTCTTCTCAACCATTTCTTGGCTTCAAACTCCCATATCTCGCGAACGGATTGACCAAACCCAGAAGTTCCTGCTGCGTCTGAAAGTAGAAACTCACCCGATTACAACGGTATGTGTATTTTTTCCCTAGGCCATTCTGGTTAAGCGTTTGGAGCAGCAGAATTGCGGAAAATTTGTTGTCTTCTCAACCATTTCTTAGCTTCAAACTCCCATATCTCGCGAACGGATTGCCCTAACCCAAAAATTCCTGTTGCATCTGAAAGTAGAAACTCGCCCGATTACAACGTTATGTGTATTTTTTCCCTAGGCCATTCTGGTTAAGCGTTTGGAGCAGCAGAATTGCGAAAAATTTTTTGCCTTCTCAACCATTTCTTGGCTTCAAACTCCCATATCTCGCGAACGGACTGACCCAACCCAAAAATTCCTGTTGCATCTGAAAGTAGAAACTCGCCCGATTACAGCGGTATGTGTATTTTTTCCCTAGGCCATTCTGATTAAGCGTTTGGAGCAGCAGAATTGCGAAAGATTTGTTGTCTTCATAACCATTTCTTAGCTTCAAACTACCATATCTCGCGAACGGATTGACCTAACCCAAAAATTCCTGTTGCATCTGAAAGTAGAAACTCGCCCGATTACAACGGTATGTGTATTTTTTCCCTAGGCCATTCTGGTTAAGCGTTTGGAGCAGCAGTAGTGCGAAAAATTTGTTGTCTTCTTTACCATTTCTTAGATTCAAGCTCCCATATCTCGCGAACGGATTGACCTAACCCAAAAATTCTTATTGCATCTGAAAGAGGAAACTCGCCCGATTACAACGGTATGTGTATTTTTTCCCTAGGCCATTCTGGTTAAGCGTTTGGAGAAGCAGAATTGCGAAAAATTTTTTGCCTTCTCAACCATTTCTTGGCTTCAAACTCCCATATCTCGCGAACGGATTGACCAAACCCAGAAGTTCCTGCTGCGTCTGAAAGTAGAAACTCACCCGATTACAACGGTATGTGTATTTTTTCCCTAGGCCATTCTGGTTAAGCGTTTGGAGCAGCAGAAGTGCGAAAAATTTGTTGTCTTCTAAACCATTTCTTAGCTTCAAACTCCCATATCTCGCGAACGGATTGCCCTAACCCAAAAATTCCTGTTGCATCTGAAAGTAGAAACTCGCCCGATTACAACGTTATGTGTATTTTTTCCCTAGGCCATTCTGGCTAAGCGTTTGGAGCAGCAGAATTGCGAAAAATTTGTTGTCTTCTCAACCATTTCTTAGCTTCAAACTCCCATATCTCGCGAACGGATTGACCTAACCCAAAAATTCCTGTTGCGTCTGAAAGTAGAAACTCGCCCGATTACAACGGTATGTGTATTTTTTCCCTAGGCAATTCTGGTTAAGCGTTTGGTGCAGCAGAATTGCGAAAAATTTTTTGCCTTCTCAACCATTTCTTGGCTTCAAACTCCCATATCGCGCGAATGGACTGACCTAACCCAAAAATTCCTGTTGCATCTGAAAGTAGAAACTCGCCCGATTACAGCGGTATGTGTATTTTATCCCTAGGCCATTCTGGTTAAGCGTTTGGAGCAGCAGAAGTGCGAAAAATTTGTTGTCTTCTTAACCATTACTTAGCTTCAAACTCCCATATCTCGCGAACGGATTGACCTAACCCAAAAATTCCTATTGCATCTGAAAGTAGAAACTCGCCCGATTACAGCGGTATGTGTAGTTTTTCCCTAGGCAGTTCTGGTTAAGCGTTTGGAGCAGCAGAAGTGCGACAAATTTGTTGTCTTCTCAATCATTTCTTAGCTTCAAGCTCCCATATCTCGCGAACGGATTGACCTAACCCAGAAATTCCTGTTGCATCTGAAAGTAGAAACTCGCCCGATTACAACGGTATGTGTATTTTTTCCCTAGGCCATTCTGATTAAGCGTTTGGAGCAGCAGAAGTGTGAAAAATTTGTTGTCTTCATAACCATTTCTTGGCTTCAAACTCCCATATCTCGCGAACGGATTGACCAAACCCAGAAGTTCCTGCTGCGTCTGAAAGTAGAAACTCACCCGATTACAACGGTATGTGTATTTTTTCCCTAGGCCATTCTGGTTAAGCGATTGGAGCAGCAGAAGTGCGAAAAATTTGTTGTCTTCATAACAATTTCTTAGCTTCAAACTCCCATATCTCGCGAACGGATTGACCTAACCCAAAAATTCCTATTGCATCTGAAAGTAGAAACTCGCCCGATTACAACGGTATGTGTATTTTTTCCCTAGGCCATTCTGGTTAAGCGTTTGGAGCAGCAGAAGTGCGAAAAATTTGTTGTCTTCATAACCATTTCTTAGCTTCAAACTCCCATATCTCGCGAACGGATTGACCTAACCCAAAAATTCCTATTGCATCTGAAAGTAGAAACTCGCCCGATTACAACGGTATGTGTATTTTTTCCCTAGGCCATTCTGGTTAAGCGTTTGGAGCAGCAGAATTGCGAAAAATTTGTTGTCTTCTCAACCATTTCTTAGCTTCAAAGTCCCATATCTCGCGAACGGATTGACCTAACCCAAAAATTCCTATTCATCTGAAAGTAGAAACTCGCCCGATTACAGCGGTATGTGTAGTTTTTCCCTAGGCAGTTCTGGTTAAGCGTTTGGAGCAGCAGAAGTGCGACAAATGTGTCTTCTCAATCATTTCTTAGCTTCAAACTCCCATATCTCGCGAACGGATTGACCTAACCCAGAAATTCCTGTTGCATCTGAAAGTAGAAACTCGCCCGATTACAACGGTATGTGTATTTTTTCCCTAGGCCATTCTGGTTAAGCGTTTGGAGCAGCATAAGTGCGAAAAATTTTTGCCTTATCAACCATTTCTTGGCTTCAAACTCCCATATCTCGCCAACGGATTGACCTAACCCAAAAATTCCTGTTGCATCTGAAAGTAGAAACTCGCCCGATTACAACGGTACGTGTATTTTTCCCTTAGGCCATTCTGGTTAAGCGATTGGAGCAGCAGAAGTGCGAAAAATTTGTTGTCTTCATAACCATTTCTTAGCTTCAAACGCCCATATCTCGCGAACGGATTGACCTAACCCAAAAATTCCTATTGCATCTGAAAGTAGAAACTCGCCCGATTACAGCGGTATGTGTATTTTTTCCCTAGGCAATTCTGGTTAAGCGTTTGGAGCAGCAGAATTGCGAAAAATTTTTTGCCTGCTCAACCATTTCTTGGCTTCAAACTGCCATATCTCGCGAACGGACTGACCTAACCCAAAAATTCCTGTTGCATCTGAAAGTAGAAACTCGACAGATTACAACGGTACGTGTATTTTTCCCTTAGGCCATTCTGGTTAAGCGATTGGAGCAGCAGAAGTGCGAAAAATTTGTTGTCTTCATAACCATTTCTTAGCTTCAAACGCCCATATTTCGCGAACGGATTGACCTAACCCAAAAATTCCTATTGCATCTGAAAGTAGAAACTCGCCCGATTACAACGGTATGTGTATTTTTTCCCTAGGCCATTCTGGTTAAGCGTTTGGAGCAGCAGAAGTGCGAAAAATTTGTTGTCTTCTTAACCATTACTTAGCTTCAAACTCCCATATCTCGCGAACGGATTGACCTAACCCAAAAATTCCTGTTGCATCTGAAAGTAGAAACTCGCCCGATTACAACGGTATGTGTAGTTTTTCCCTAGGCCATTCTGATTAAGCGTTTGGAGCAGCAGTAGTGCGAAAAATTTGTTGTCTTCTCTACCATTTCTTAGCTTCAAACTCCCATATCTCGCGAACGGATTGACCTAACCCAAAAATTCCTGTTGCATCTGAAAGTAGAAACTCGCCCGATTACAACGGTATGTGTATTTTCTCCCTAGGCCATTCTGGTTAAGCGTTTGGAGCAGCAGCATAGCGAAAAATTTTTTGCCTTCTCAACCATTTCTTGGCTTCAAACTCCCATATCTCGCGAACGGATTGACCTAAACCAAAAATTCCTGTTGCGTCTGAAAGTTGAAACTCGCCCGAGTACAACGGTATGTGTATTTTTTCCCTAGGCCATTCTGGTTAAGCGTTTGGAGCAGCATAAGTGCGAAAAATTTGTTGTCTTCTTAACCATTTCTTAGCTTCAAACTCCCATATCTCGCGAACGGATTGACCTAACCCAAAAATTCCTGTTGCATCTGAAAGTAGAAACTCGCCCGATTACAACGTTATGTGTATTTTTTCCCTAGGCCATTCTGGTTAAGCGTTTGGAGCAGCAGAAGTGCGAAAAATTTGTTGTCGTCTCAACCATTTCTTGGCTTCAAACTCCCATATCTCGCGAACGGATTGACCAAACCCAGAAGTTCCTGCTGCGTCTGAAAGTAGAAACTCACCCGATTACAACGGTATGTGTATTTTTTCCCTAGGCCATTCTGGTTAAGCGTTTGGAGCAGCAGAAGTGCGAAAAATTTGTTGTCTTCATAACAATTTCTTAGCTTCAAACTCCCATATCTCGCGAACGGATTGACCTAACCCAAAAATTCCTATTGCATCTGAAAGTAGAAACTCGCCCGATTACAACGGTATGTGTATTTTTTCCCTAGGCCATTCTGGTTAAGCGTTTGGAGCAGCAGAAGTGCGAAAAATTTGTTGTCTTCATAACCATTTCTTAGCTTCAAACTCCCATATCTCGCGAACGGATTGACCTAACCCAAAAATTCCTATTGCATCTGAAAGTAGAAACTCGCCCGATTACAACGGTATGTGTATTTTTTCCCTAGGCCATTCTGGTTAAGCGTTTGGAGCAGCAGAATTGCGAAAAATTTGTTGTCTTCTCAACCATTTCTTAGCTTCAAAGTCCCATATCTCGCGAACGGATTGACCTAACCCAAAAATTCCTATTCATCTGAAAGTAGAAACTCGCCCGATTACAGCGGTATGTGTAGTTTTTCCCTAGGCAGTTCTGGTTAAGCGTTTGGAGCAGCAGAAGTGCGACAAATGTGTCTTCTCAATCATTTCTTAGCTTCAAACTCCCATATCTCGCGAACGGATTGACCTAACCCAGAAATTCCTGTTGCATCTGAAAGTAGAAACTCGCCCGATTACAACGGTATGTGTATTTTTTCCCTAGGCCATTCTGGTTAAGCGTTTGGAGCAGCATAAGTGCGAAAAATTTGTTGTCTTCTTAACCATTTCTTAGCTTCAAACTCCCGTATCTCGCGAACGGATTGACCTAACCCAAAAATTCCTATTGCATCTGAAATTAGAAACTCGCCCGATTACAACGGTACGTGTATTTTTCCCTTAGGCCATTCTGGTTAAGCGATTGGAGCAGCAGAAGTGCGAAAAATTTGTTGTCTTCATAACAATTTCTTAGCTTCAAACTCCCATATCTCGCGAACGGATTGACCTAACCCAAAAATTCCTGTTGCATCTGAAAGTAGAAACTCGCCCGATTACAACGGTATGTGTATTTTTTCCCTAGGCCATTCTGGTTAAGCGTTTGGAGCAGCAGAATTGCGAAAAATTTTTGCCTTATCAACCATTTCTTGGCTTCAAACTCCCATATCTCGCCAACGGATTGACCTAACCCAAAAATTCCTGTTGCATCTGAAAGTAGAAACTCGCCCGATTACAACGGTACGTGTATTTTTCCCTTAGGCCATTCTGGTTAAGCGATTGGAGCAGCAGAAGTGCGAAAAATTTGTTGTCTTCATAACCATTTCTTAGCTTCAAACGCCCATATCTCGCGAACGGATTGACCTAACCCAAAAATTCCTATTGCATCTGAAAGTAGAAACTCGCCCGATTACAGCGGTATGTGTATTTTTTCCCTAGGCAATTCTGGTTAAGCGTTTGGAGCAGCAGAATTGCGAAAAATTTTTTGCCTGCTCAACCATTTCTTGGCTTCAAACTGCCATATCTCGCGAACGGACTGACCTAACCCAAAAATTCCTGTTGCATCTGAAAGTAGAAACTCGACAGATTACAACGGTACGTGTATTTTTCCCTTAGGCCATTCTGGTTAAGGGATTGGAGCAGCAGAAGTGCGAAAAATTTGTTGTCTTCATAACCATTTCTTAGCTTCAAACGCCCATATTTCGCGAACGGATTGACCTAACCCAAAAATTCCTATTGCATCTGAAAGTAGAAACTCGCCCGATTACAACGGTATGTGTATTTTTTCCCTAGGCCATTCTGGTTAAGCGTTTGGAGCAGCAGAAGTGCGAAAAATTTGTTGTCTTCTTAACCATTACTTAGCTTCAAACTCCCATATCTCGCGAACGGATTGACCTAACCCAAAAATTCCTGTTGCATCTGAAAGTAGAAACTCGCCCGATTACAACGGTATGTGTAGTTTTTCCCTAGGCCATTCTGATTAAGCGTTTGGAGCAGCAGTAGTGCGAAAAATTTGTTGTCTTCTCTACCATTTCTTAGCTTCAAACTCCCATATCTCGCGAACGGATTGACCTAACCCAAAAATTCCTGTTGCATCTGAAAGTAGAAACTCGCCCGATTACAACGGTATGTGTATTTTCTCCCTAGGCCATTCTGGTTAAGCGTTTGGAGCAGCAGCATAGCGAAAAATTTTTTGCCTTCTCAACCATTTCTTGGCTTCAAACTCCCATATCTCGCGAACGGATTGACCTAAACCAAAAATTCCTGTTGCGTCTGAAAGTTGAAACTCGCCCGAGTACAACGGTATGTGTATTTTTTCCCCAGGCCATTCTGGTTAAGCGTTTGGAGCAGCATAAGTGCGAAAAATTTGTTGTCTTCTTAACCATTTCTTAGCTTCAAACTCCCATATCTCGCGAACGGATTGACCTAACCCAAAAATTCCTGTTGCATCTGAAAGTAGAAACTCGCCCGATTACAACGTTATGTGTATTTTTTCCCTAGGCCATTCTGGTTAAGCGTTTGGAGCAGCAGAAGTGCGAAAAATTTGTTGTCGTCTCAACCATTTCTTGGCTTCAAACTCCCATATCTCGCGAACGGATTGACCAAACCCAGAAGTTCCTGCTGCGTCTGAAAGTAGAAACTCACCCGATTACAACGGTATGTGTATTTTTTCCCTAGGCCATTCTGGTTAAGCGTTTGGAGCAGCAGAAGTGCGAAAAATTTGTTGTCTTCTCAACCATTTCTTAGCTTCAAACTCCCATATCTCGCGAACGGATTGCCCTAACCCAAAAATTCCTGTTGCATCTGAAAGTAGAAACTCGCCCGATTACAACGTTAAGTGTATTTTTTCCCTAGGCCATTCTGGTTAAGCGTTTGGAGCAGCAGAATTGCGAAAAATTTTTTGCCTTCTCAACCATTTCTTGGCTTCAAACTCCCATATCTCGCGAACGGACTGACCTAACCCAAAAATTCCTGTTGCATCTGAAAGTAGAAACTCGCCCGATTACAACGGTATGTGTATTTTTTCCCTAGGCCATTCTGATTAAGCGTTTGGAGCAGCAGAAGTGCGAAAAATTTGTTGTCTTCTCAACCATTTCTTGGCTTCAAACTCCCATATCTCGCGAACGGATTGACCAAACCCAGAAGTTCCTGCTGCGGCTGAAAGTAGAAACTCACCCGATTACAACGGTATGTGTATTTTTTCCCTAGGCCATTCTGGTTAAGCGTTTGGAGCAGCAGAAGTGCGAAAAATTTGTTGTCTTCTCAACCATTTCTTAGCTTCAAACTCCCATATCTCGCGAACGGATTGCCCTAACCCAAAAATTCCTGTTGCATCTGAAAGTAGAAACTCGCCCGATTACAACGTTATGTGTATTTTTTCCCTAGGCCATTCTGGTTAAGCGTTTGGAGCAGCAGAATTGCGAAAAATTTTTTGCCTTCTCAACCATTTCTTAGCTTCAAACTCCCATATCTCGCGAACGGATTGCCCTAACCCAAAAATTCCTGTTGCGTCTGAAAGTAGAAACTCGCCCGATTACAACGGTATGTGTATTTTTTCCCTAGGCAATTCTGGTTAAGCGTTTGGTGCAGCAGAATTGCGAAAAATTTTTTGCCTTCTCAACCATTTCTTGGCTTCAAACTCCCATATCTCGCGAACGGACTGACCTAACCCAAAAATTCCTGTTGCATCTGAAAGTAGAAACTCGCCCGATTACAGCGGTATGTGTATTTTATCCCTAGGCCATTCTGGTTAAGCGTTTGGAGCAGCAGAAGTGCGAAAAATTTGTTGTCTTCTTAACCATTACTTAGCTTCAAACTCCCATATCTCGCGAACGGATTGACCTAACCCAAAAATTCCTATTGCATCTGAAAGTAGAAACTCGCCCGATTACAACGGTACGTGTATTTTTCCCTTAGGCCATTCTGGTTAAGCGTTTGGAGCAGCAGAATTGCGAAAAATTTTTTGCCTTCTCAACCATTTCTTAGCTTCAAACTCCCATATCTCGCGAACGGATTGCCCTAACCCAAAAATTCCTGTTGCGTCTGAAAGTAGAAACTCGCCCGATTACAACGGTATGTGTATTTTTTCCCTAGGCAATTCTGGTTAAGCGTTTGGTGCAGCAGAATTGCGAAAAATTTTTTGCCTTCTCAACCATTTCTTGGCTTCAAACTCCCATATCTCGCGAACGGACTGACCTAACCCAAAAATTCCTGTTGCATCTGAAAGTAGAAACTCGCCCGATTACAGCGGTATGTGTATTTTATCCCTAGGCCATTCTGGTTAAGCGTTTGGAGCAGCAGAAGTGCGAAAAATTTGTTGTCTTCTTAACCATTACTTAGCTTCAAACTCCCATATCTCGCGAACGGATTGACCTAACCCAAAAATTCCTATTGCATCTGAAAGTAGAAACTCGCCCGATTACAACGGTACGTGTATTTTTCCCTTAGGCCATTCTGGTTAAGCGATTGGAGCAGCAGAAGTGCGAAAAATTTGTTGTCTTCATAACCATTTCTTAGCTTCAAACGCCCATATTTCGCGAACGGATTGACCTAACCCAAAAATTCCTATTGCATCTGAAAGTAGAAACTCGCCCGATTACAACGGTATGTGTATTTTTTCCCTAGGCCATTCTGGTTAAGCGTTTGGAGCAGCAGAAGTGCGAAAAATTTGTTGTCTTCTTAACCATTACTTAGCTTCAAACTCCCATATCTCGCGAACGGATTGACCTAACCCAAAAATTCCTGTTGCATCTGAAAGTAGAAACTCGCCCGATTACAACGGTATGTGTAGTTTTTCCCTAGGCCATTCTGATTAAGCGTTTGGAGCAGCAGTAGTGCGAAAAATTTGTTGTCTTCTCTACCATTTCTTAGCTTCAAACTCCCATATCTCGCGAACGGATTGACCTAACCCAAAAATTCCTGTTGCATCTGAAAGTAGAAACTCGCCCGATTACAACGGTATGTGTATTTTCTCCCTAGGCCATTCTGGTTAAGCGTTTGGAGCAGCAGCATAGCGAAAAATTTTTTGCCTTCTCAACCATTTCTTGGCTTCAAACTCCCATATCTCGCGAACGGATTGACCTAAACCAAAAATTCCTGTTGCGTCTGAAAGTTGAAACTCGCCCGAGTACAACGGTATGTGTATTTTTTCCCTAGGCCATTCTGGTTAAGCGTTTGGAGCAGCAAAAGTGCGAAAAATTTGTTGTCTTCTTAACCATTTCTTAGCTTCAAACTCCCATATCTCGCGAACGGATTGACCTAACCCAAAAATTCCTATTGTATCTGAAATTAGAAACTCGCCCGATTACAACGGTATGTGTATTTTTTCCCTAGGCCATTCTGATTAAGCGTTTGGAGCAGCAGAAGTGCGAAAAATTTGTTGTCGTCTCAACCATTTCTTGGCTTCAAACTCCCATATCTCGCGAACGGATTGACCAAACCCAGAAGTTCCTGCTGCGTCTGAAAGTAGAAACTCACCCGATTACAACGGTATGTGTATTTTTTCCCTAGGCCATTCTGGTTAAGCGTTTGGAGCAGCAGAAGTGCGAAAAATTTGTTGTCTTCTCAACCATTTCTTAGCTTCAAACTCCCATATCTCGCGAACGGATTGCCCTAACCCAAAAATTCCTGTTGCATCTGAAAGTAGAAACTCGCCCGATTACAACGTTAAGTGTATTTTTTCCCTAGGCCATTCTGGTTAAGCGTTTGGAGCAGCAGAATTGCGAAAAATTTTTTGCCTTCTCAACCATTTCTTGGCTTCAAACTCCCATATCTCGCGAACGGATTGACCTAACCCAAAAATTCCTGTTGCATCTGAAAGTAGAAACTCGCCCGATTACAACGTTATGTGTATTTTTTCCCTAGGCCACTCTGGTTAAGCGTTTGGAGCAGCAGAAGTGCGAAAAATTTGTTGTCGTCTCAACCATTTCTTGGCTTCAAACTCCCATATCTCGCGAACGGATTGACCAAACCCAGAAGTTCCTGCTGCGTCTGAAAGTAGAAACTCACCCGATTACAACGGTATGTGTATTTTTTCCCTAGGCCATTCTGGTTAAGCGTTTGGAGCAGCAGAAGTGCGAAAAATTTGTTGTCTTCTCAACCATTTCTTAGCTTCAAACTCCCATATCTCGCGAACGGATTGCCCTAACCCAAAAATTCCTGTTGCATCTGAAAGTAGAAACTCGCCCGATTACAACGTTAAGTGTATTTTTTCCCTAGGCCATTCTGGTTAAGCGTTTGGAGCAGCAGAATTGCGAAAAATTTTTTGCCTTCTCAACCATTTCTTGGCTTCAAACTCCCATATCTCGCGAACGGTCTGACCTAACCCAAAAATTCCTGTTGCATCTGAAAGTAGAAACTCGCCCGATTACAACGGTATGTGTATTTTTTCCCTAGGCCATTCTGATTAAGCGTTTGGAGCAGCAGAAGTGCGAAAAATTTGTTGTCTTCTCAACCATTTCTTGGCTTCAAACTCCCATATCTCGCGAACGGATTGACCAAACCCAGAAGTTCCTGCTGCGTCTGAAAGTAGAAACTCACCCGATTACAACGGTATGTGTATTTTTTCCCTAGGCCATTCTGGTTAAGCGTTTGGAGCAGCAGAAGTGCGAAAAATTTGTTGTCTTCTCAACCATTTCTTAGCTTCAAACTCCCATATCTCGCGAACGGATTGCCCTAACCCAAAAATTCCTGTTGCATCTGAAAGTAGAAACTCGCCCGATTACAACGTTATGTGTATTTTTTCCATAGGCCATTCTGGTTAAGCGTTTGGAGCAGCAGAATTGCGAAAAATTTTTTGCCTTCTCAACCATTTCTTGGCTTCAAACTCCCATATCTCGCGAACGGACTGACCTAACCCAAAAATTCCTGTTGCATCTGAAAGTAGAAACTCGCCCGATTACAGCGGTATGTGTATTTTATCCCTAGGCCATTCTGGTTAAGCGTTTGGAGCAGCAGAAGTGCGAAAAATTTGTTGTCTTCTTAACCATTACTTAGCTTCAAACTCCCATATCTCGCGAACGGATTGACCTAACCCAAAAATTCCTATTGCATCTGAAAGTAGAAACTCGCCCGAGTACAACGGTATGTGTATTTTTTCCCTAGGCCATTCTGGTTAAGCGTTTGGAGCAGCATAAGTGCGAAAAATTTGTTGTCTTCTTAACCATTTCTTGGCTTCAAACTCCCATATCTCGCGAACGGATTGCCCAAACCCAGAAGTTCCTGCTGCGTCTGAAAGTAGAAACTCACCCGATTACAACGGTATGTGTATTTTTTCCCTAGGCCATTCTGGTTAAGCGTTTGGAGCAGCAGAAGTGCGAAAAATTTGTTGTCTTCTCAACCATTTCTTAGCTTCAAACTCCCATATCTCGCGAACGGATTGACCTAAACCAAAAATTCCTGTTGCGTCTGAAAGTTGAAACTCGCCCGAGTACAACGGTATGTGTATTTTTTCCCTAGGCCATTCTGGTTAAGCGTTTGGAGCAGCATAAGTGCGAAAAATTTGTTGTCTTCTTAACCATTTCTTAGCTTCAAACTCCCATATCTCGCGAACGGATTGACCTAACCCAAAAATTCCTGTTGCATCTGAAAGTAGAAACTCGCCCGATTACAACGTTATGTGTATTTTTTCCCTAGGCCATTCTGGTTAAGCGTTTGGAGCAGCAGAAGTGCGAAAAATTTGTTGTCGTCTCAACCATTTCTTGGCTTCAAACTCCCATATCTCGCGAACGGATTGACCAAACCCAGAAGTTCCTGCTGCGTCTGAAAGTAGAAACTCACCCGATTACAACGGTATGTGTATTTTTTCCTAGGCCATTCTGGTTAAGCGTTTGGAGCAGCAGAAGTGCGAAAAATTTGTTGTCTTCTTAACCATTACTTAGCTTCAAACTCCCATATCTCGCGAACGGATTGACCTAACCCAAAAATTCCTGTTGCATCTGAAAGTAGAAACTCGCCCGATTACAACGGTATGTGTAGTTTTTCCCTAGGCCATTCTGATTAAGCGTTTGGAGCAGCAGTAGTGCGAAAAATTTGTTGTCTTCTCTACCATTTCTTAGCTTCAAACTCCCATATCTCGCGAACGGATTGACCTAACCCAAAAATTCCTGTTGCATCTGAAAGTAGAAACTCGCACGATTACAACGGTATGTGTATTTTCTCCCTAGGCCATTCTGGTTAAGCGTTTGGAGCAGCAGAATAGCGAAAAATTTTTTGCCTTCTCAACCATTTCTTGGCTTCAAACTCCCATATCTCGCGAACGGATTGACCTAAACCAAAAATTCCTGTTGCGTCTGAAAGTTGAAACTCGCCCGAGTACAACGGTATGTGTATTTTTTCCCTAGGCCATTCTGGTTAAGCGTTTGGAGCAGCATAAGTGCGAAAAATTTGTTGTCTTCTTAACCATTTCTTAGCTTCAAACTCCCATATCTCGCGAACGGATTGACCTAACCCAAAAATTCCTGTTGCATCTGAAAGTAGAAACTCGCCCGATTACAACGTTATGTGTATTTTTTCCCTAGGCCATTCTGGTTAAGCGTTTGGAGCAGCAGAAGTGCGAAAAATTTGTTGTCGTCTCAACCATTTCTTGGCTTCAAACTCCCATATCTCGCGAACGGATTGACCAAACCCAGAAGTTCCTGCTGCGTCTGAAAGTAGAAACTCACCCGATTACAACGGTATGTGTATTTTTTCCCTAGGCCATTCTGGTTAAGCGTTTGGAGCAGCAGAAGTGCGAAAAATTTGTTGTCTTCTCAACCATTTCTTAGCTTCAAACTCCCATATCTCGCGAACGGATTGCCCTAACCCAAAAATTCCTGTTGCATCTGAAAGTAGAAACTCGCCCGATTACAACGTTAAGTGTATTTTTTCCCTAGGCCATTCTGGTTAAGCGTTTGGAGCAGCAGAATTGCGAAAAATTTTTTGCCTTCTCAACCATTTCTTGGCTTCAAACTCCCATATCTCGCGAACGGTCTGACCTAACCCAAAAATTCCTGTTGCATCTGAAAGTAGAAACTCGCCCGATTACAACGGTATGTGTATTTTTTCCCTAGGCCATTCTGATTAAGCGTTTGGAGCAGCAGAAGTGCGAAAAATTTGTTGTCTTCTCAACCATTTCTTGGCTTCAAACTCCCATATCTCGCGAACGGATTGACCAAACCCAGAAGTTCCTGCTGCGTCTGAAAGTAGAAACTCACCCGATTACAACGGTATGTGTATTTTTTCCCTAGGCCATTCTGGTTAAGCGTTTGGAGCAGCAGAAGTGCGAAAAATTTGTTGTCTTCTCAACCATTTCTTAGCTTCAAACTCCCATATCTCGCGAACGGATTGCCCTAACCCAAAAATTCCTGTTGCATCTGAAAGTAGAAACTCGCCCGATTACAACGTTATGTGTATTTTTTCCCTAGGCCATTCTGGTTAAGCGTTTGGAGCAGCAGAATTGCGAAAAATTTTTTGCCTTCTCAACCATTTCTTAGCTTCAAACTCCCATATCTCGCGAACGGATTGCCCTAACCCAAAAATTCCTGTTGCGTCTGAAAGTTGAAACTCGCCCGAGTACAACGGTATGTGTATTTTTTCACTAGGCCATTCTGGTTAAGCGTTTGGAGCAGCATAAGTGCGAAAAATTTGTTGTCTTCTTAACCATTTCTTAGCTTCAAACTCCCATATCTCGCGAACGGATTGACCTAACCCAAAAATTCCTGTTGCATCTGAAAGTAGAAACTCGCCCGATTACAACGTTATGTGTATTTTTTCCCTAGGCCATTCTGGTTAAGCGTTTGGAGCAGCAGAAGTGCGAAAAATTTGTTGTCGTCTCAACCATTTCTTGGCTTCAAACTCCCATATCTCGCGAACGGATTGACCAAACCCAGAAGTTCCTGCTGCGTCTGAAAGTAGAAACTCACCCGATTACAACGGTATGTGTATTTTTTCCCTAGGCCATTCTGGTTAAGCGTTTGGAGCAGCAGAAGTGCGAAAAATTTGTTGTCTTCTCAACCATTTCTTAGCTTCAAACTCCCATATCTCGCGAACGGATTGCCCTAACCCAAAAATTCCTGTTGCATCTGAAAGTAGAAACTCGCCCGATTACAACGTTAAGTGTATTTTTTCCCTAGGCCATTCTGGTTAAGCGTTTGGAGCAGCAGAATTGCGAAAAATTTTTTGCCTTCTCAACCATTTCTTGGCTTCAAACTCCCATATCTCGCGAACGGACTGACCTAACCCAAAAATTCCTGTTGCATCTGAAAGTAGAAACTCGCCCGATTACAACGGTATGTGTATTTTTTCCCTAGGCCATTCTGATTAAGCGTTTGGAGCAGCAGAAGTGCGAAAAATTTGTTGTCTTCTCAACCATTTCTTGGCTTCAAACTCCCATATCTCGCGAACGGATTGACCAAACCCAGAAGTTCCTGCTGCGTCTGAAAGTAGAAACTCACCCGATTACAACGGTAGGTGTATTTTTTCCCTAGGCCATTCTGGTTAAGCGTTTGGAGCAGCAGAAGTGCGAAAAATTTGTTGTCTTCTCAACCATTTCTTAGCTTCAAACTCCCATATCTCGCGAACGGATTGCCCTAACCCAAAAATTCCTGTTGCATCTGAAAGTAGAAACTCGCCCGATTACAACGTTATGTGTATTTTTTCCATAGGCCATTCTGGTTAAGCGTTTGGAGCAGCAGAATTGCGAAAAATTTTTTGCCTTCTCAACCATTTCTTGGCTTCAAACTCCCATATCTCGCGAACGGACTGACCTAACCCAAAAATTCCTGTTGCATCTGAAAGTAGAAACTCGCCCGATTACAGCGGTATGTGTATTTTATCCCTAGGCCATTCTGGTTAAGCGTTTGGAGCAGCAGAAGTGCGAAAAATTTGTTGTCTTCTTAACCATTACTTAGCTTCAAACTCCCATATCTCGCGAACGGATTGACCTAACCCAAAAATTCCTATTGCATCTGAAAGTAGAAACTCGCCCGAGTACAACGGTATGTGTATTTTTTCCCTAGGCCATTCTGGTTAAGCGTTTGGAGCAGCATAAGTGCGAAAAATTTGTTGTCTTCTTAACCATTTCTTGGCTTCAAACTCCCATATCTCGCGAACGGATTGCCCAAACCCAGAAGTTCCTGCTGCGTCTGAAAGTAGAAACTCACCCGATTACAACGGTATGTGTATTTTTTCCCTAGGCCATTCTGGTTAAGCGTTTGGAGCAGCAGAAGTGCGAAAAATTTGTTGTCTTCTCAACCATTTCTTAGCTTCAAACTCCCATATCTCGCGAACGGATTGACCTAAACCAAAAATTCCTGTTGCGTCTGAAAGTTGAAACTCGCCCGAGTACAACGGTATGTGTATTTTTTCCCTAGGCCATTCTGGTTAAGCGTTTGGAGCAGCATAAGTGCGAAAAATTTGTTGTCTTCTTAACCATTTCTTAGCTTCAAACTCCCATATCTCGCGAACGGATTGACCTAACCCAAAAATTCCTGTTGCATCTGAAAGTAGAAACTCGCCCGATTACAACGTTATGTGTATTTTTTCCCTAGGCCATTCTGGTTAAGCGTTTGGAGCAGCAGAAGTGCGAAAAATTTGTTGTCGTCTCAACCATTTCTTGGCTTCAAACTCCCATATCTGGCGAACGGATTGACCAAACCCAGAAGTTCCTGCTGCGTCTGAAAGTAGAAACTCACCCGATTACAACGGTATGTGTATTTTTTCCTAGGCCATTCTGGTTAAGCGTTTGGAGCAGCAGAAGTGCGAAAAATTTGTTGTCTTCTTAACCATTACTTAGCTTCAAACTCCCATATCTCGCGAACGGATTGACCTAACCCAAAAATTCCTGTTGCATCTGAAAGTAGAAACTCGCCCGATTACAACGGTATGTGTAGTTTTTCCCTAGGCCATTCTGATTAAGCGTTTGGAGCAGCAGTAGTGCGAAAAATTTGTTGTCTTCTCTACCATTTCTTAGCTTCAAACTCCCATATCTCGCGAACGGATTGACCTAACCCAAAAATTCCTGTTGCATCTGAAAGTAGAAACTCGCCCGATTACAACGGTATGTGTATTTTCTCCCTAGGCCATTCTGGTTAAGCGTTTGGAGCAGCAGAATAGCGAAAAATTTTTTGCCTTCTCAACCATTTCTTGGCTTCAAACTCCCATATCTCGCGAACGGATTGACCTAAACCAAAAATTCCTGTTGCGTCTGAAAGTTGAAACTCGCCCGAGTACAACGGTATGTGTATTTTTTCCCTAGGCCATTCTGGTTAAGCGTTTGGAGCAGCATAAGTGCGAAAAATTTGTTGTCTTCTTAACCATTTCTTAGCTTCAAACTCCCATATCTCGCGAACGGATTGACCTAACCCAAAAATTCCTGTTGCATCTGAAAGTAGAAACTCGCCCGATTACAACGTTATGTGTATTTTTTCCCTAGGCCATTCTGGTTAAGCGTTTGGAGCAGCAGAAGTGCGAAAAATTTGTTGTCGTCTCAACCATTTCTTGGCTTCAAACTCCCATATCTCGCGAACGGATTGACCAAACCCAGAAGTTCCTGCTGCGTCTGAAAGTAGAAAGTCACCCGATTACAACGGTATGTGTATTTTTTCCCTAGGCCATTCTGGTTAAGCGTTTGGAGCAGCAGAAGTGCGAAAAATTTGTTGTCTTCTCAACCATTTCTTAGCTTCAAACTCCCATATCTCGCGAACGGATTGCCCTAACCCAAAAATTCCTGTTGCATCTGAAAGTAGAAACTCGCCCGATTACAACGTTAAGTGTATTTTTTCCCTAGGCCATTCTGGTTAAGCGTTTGGAGCAGCAGAATTGCGAAAAATTTTTTGCCTTCTCAACCATTTCTTGGCTTCAAACTCCCATATCTCGCGAACGGTCTGACCTAACCCAAAAATTCCTGTTGCATCTGAAAGTAGAAACTCGCCCGATTACAACGGTATGTGTATTTTTTCCCTAGGCCATTCTGATTAAGCGTTTGGAGCAGCAGAAGTGCGAAAAATTTGTTGTCTTCTCAACCATTTCTTGGCTTCAAACTCCCATATCTCGCGAACGGATTGACCAAACCCAGAAGTTCCTGCTGCGTCTGAAAGTAGAAACTCACCCGATTACAACGGTATGTGTATTTTTTCCCTAGGCCATTCTGGTTAAGCGTTTGGAGCAGCAGAAGTGCGAAAAATTTGTTGTCTTCTCAACCATTTCTTAGCTTCAAACTCCCATATCTCGCGAACGGATTGCCCTAACCCAAAAATTCCTGTTGCATCTGAAAGTAGAAACTCGCCCGATTACAACGTTATGTGTATTTTTTCCCTAGGCCATTCTGGTTAAGCGTTTGGAGCAGCAGAATTGCGAAAAATTTTTTGCCTTCTCAACCATTTCTTAGCTTCAAACTCCCATATCTCGCGAACGGATTGCCCTAACCCAAAAATTCCTGTTGCGTCTGAAAGTTGAAACTCGCCCGAGTACAACGGTATGTGTATTTTTTCACTAGGCCATTCTGGTTAAGCGTTTGGAGCAGCATAAGTGCGAAAAATTTGTTGTCTTCTTAACCATTTCTTAGCTTCAAACTCCCATATCTCGCGAACGGATTGACCTAACCCAAAAATTCCTGTTGCATCTGAAAGTAGAAACTCGCCCGATTACAACGTTATGTGTATTTTTTCCCTAGGCCATTCTGGTTAAGCGTTTGGAGCAGCAGAAGTGCGAAAAATTTGTTGTCGTCTCAACCATTTCTTGGCTTCAAACTCCCATATCTCGCGAACGGATTGACCAAACCCAGAAGTTCCTGCTGCGTCTGAAAGTAGAAACTCACCCGATTACAACGGTATGTGTATTTTTTCCCTAGGCCATTCTGGTTAAGCGTTTGGAGCAGCAGAAGTGCGAAAAATTTGTTGTCTTCTCAACCATTTCTTAGCTTCAAACTCCCATATCTCGCGAACGGATTGCCCTAACCCAAAAATTCCTGTTGCATCTGAAGGTAGAAACTCGCCCGATTACAACGTTAAGTGTATTTTTTCCCTAGGCCATTCTGGTTAAGCGTTTGGAGCAGCAGAATTGCGAAAAATTTTTTGCCTTCTCAACCATTTCTTGGCTTCAAACTCCCATATCTCGCGAACGGACTGACCTAACCCAAAAATTCCTGTTGCATCTGAAAGTAGAAACTCGCCCGATTACAACGGTATGTGTATTTTTTCCCTAGGCCATTCTGATTAAGCGTTTGGAGCAGCAGAAGTGCGAAAAATTTGTTGTCTTCTCAACCATTTCTTGGCTTCAAACTCCCATATCTCGCGAACGGATTGACCAAACCCAGAAGTTCCTGCTGCGTCTGAAAGTAGAAACTCACCCGATTACAACGGTAGGTGTATTTTTTCCCTAGGCCATTCTGGTTAAGCGTTTGGAGCAGCAGAAGTGCGAAAAATTTGTTGTCTTCTCAACCATTTCTTAGCTTCAAACTCCCATATCTCGCGAACGGATTGCCCTAACCCAAAAATACCTGTTGCATCTGAAAGTAGAAACTCGCCCGATTACAACGTTATGTGTATTTTTTCCATAGGCCATTCTGGTTAAGCGTTTGGAGCAGCAGAATTGCGAAAAATTTTTTGCCTTCTCAACCATTTCTTAGCTTCAAACTCCCATATCTCGCGAACGGATTGCCCTAACCCAAAAATTCCTGTTGCGTCTGAAAGTAGAAACTCGCCCGATTACAACAGTATGTGTATTTTTTCCCTAGGCAATTCTGGTTAAGCGTTTGGTGCAGCAGAATTGCGAAAAATTTTTTGCCTTCTCAACCATTTCTTGGCTTCAAACTCCCATATCTCGCGAACGGACTGACCTAACCCAAAAATTCCTGTTGCATCTGAAAGTAGAAACTCGCCCGATTACAACGGTATGTGTATTTTTTCCCTAGGCCATTCTGGTTAAGCGTTTGGAGCAGCAGAAGTGCGAAAAATTTGTTGTCTTCATAACCATTTCTTAGCTTCAAACTCCCATATCTCGCGAACGGATTGACCTAACCCAAAAATTCCTATTGCATCTGAAAGTAGAAACTCGCCCGATTACAACGGTATGTGTATTTTTTCCCTAGCCCATTCTGGTTAAGCGTTTGGAGCAGCAGAATTGCGAAAAATTTGTTGTCTTCTCAACCATTTCTTAGCTTCAAAGTCCCATATCTCGCGAACGGATTGACCTAACCCAAAAATTCCTATTCATCTGAAAGTAGAAACTCGCCCGATTACAGCGGTATGTGTAGTTTTTCCCTAGGCAGTTCTGGTTAAGCGTTTGGAGCAGCAGAAGTGCGACAAATTTGTTGTCTTCTCAATCATTTCTTAGCTTCAAACTCCCATATCTCGCGAACGGATTGACCAAACCCAGAAGTTCCTGCTGCGTCTGAAAGTAGAAACTCACCCGATTACAACGGTATGTGTATTTTTTCCCTAGGCCATTCTGGTTAAGCGTTTGGAGCAGCAGAAGTGCGAAAAATTTGTTGTCTTCTCAACCATTTCTTAGCTTCAAACTCCCATATCTCGCGAACGGATTGCCCTAACCCAAAAATTCCTGTTGCATCTGAAAGTAGAAACTCGCCCGATTACAACGTTATGTGTATTTTTTCCATAGGCCATTCTGGTTAAGCGTTTGGAGCAGCAGAATTGCGAAAAATTTTTTGCCTTCTCAACCATTTCTTAGCTTCAAACTCCCATATCTCGCGAACGGATTGCCCTAACCCAAAAATTCCTGTTGCGTCTGAAAGTAGAAACTCGCCCGATTACAACGGTATGTGTATTTTTTCCCTAGGCAATTCTGGTTAAGCGTTTGGTGCAGCAGAATTGCGAAAAATTTTTTGCCTTCTCAACCATATCTTGGCTTCAAACTCCCATATCTCGCGAACGGACTGACCTAACCCAAAAATTCCTGTTGCATCTGAAAGTAGAAACTCGCCCGATTACAGCGGTATGTGTATTTTTTCCCTAGCCCATTCTGGTTAAGCGTTTGGAGCAGCAGAATTGCGAAAAATTTGTTGTCTTCTCAACCATTTCTTAGCTTCAAAGTCCCATATCTCGCGAACGGATTGACCTAACCCAAAAATTCCTATTCATCTGAAAGTAGAAACTCGCCCGATTACAGCGGTATGTGTAGTTTTTCCCTAGGCAGTTCTGGTTAAGCGTTTGGAGCAGCAGAAGTGCGACAAATTTGTTGTCTTCTCAATCATTTCTTAGCTTCAAACTCCCATATCTCGCGAACGGATTGACCAAACCCAGAAGTTCCTGCTGCGTCTGAAAGTAGAAACTCACCCGATTACAACGGTATGTGTATTTTTTCCCTAGGCCATTCTGGTTAAGCGTTTGGAGCAGCAGAAGTGCGAAAAATTTGTTGTCTTCTCAACCATTTCTTAGCTTCAAACTCCCATATCTCGCGAACGGATTGCCCTAACCCAAAAATTCCTGTTGCATCTGAAAGTAGAAACTCGCCCGATTACAACGTTATGTGTATTTTTTCCCTAGGCCATTCTGGTTAAGCGTTTGGAGCAGCAGAATTGCGAAAAATTTTTTGCCTTCTCAACCATTTCTTAGCTTCAAACTCCCATATCTCGCGAACGGATTGCCCTGACCCAAAAATTTCTGTTGCGTCTGAAAGTAGAAACTCGCCCGATTACAACGGTATGTGTATTTTTTCCCTAGGCAATTCTGGTTAAGCGTTTGGTGCAGCAGAATTGCGAAAAATTTTTTGCCTTCTCAACCATTTCTTAGCTTCAAACTCCCATATCTCGCGAACGGATTGCCCTAACCCAAAAATTCCTGTTGCGTCAGAAAGTAGAAACTCGCCCGATTACAACGGTATGTGTATTTTTTCCCTAGGCAATTCTGGTTAAGCGTTTGGTGCAGCAGAATTGCGAAAAATTTTTGGCCTTCTCAACCATTTCTTGGCTTCAAAGTCCCATATCTCGCGAACGGACTGACCTAACCCAAAAATTCCTGTTGCATCTGAAAGTAGAAACTCGCCCGATAACAGCGGTATGTGTATTTTATCCCTAGGCCATTCTGGTTAAGCGTTTGGAGCAGCAGAAGTGCGAAAAATTTGTTGTCTTCTTAACCATTACTTAGCTTCAAACTCCCATATCTCGCGAACGGATTGACCTAACCCAAAAATTCCTATTGCATCTGAAAGTAGAAACTCGCCCGATTACAACGGTATGTGTATTTTTTCCCTAGGCCATTCTGGTTAAGCGTTTGGAGCAGCAGAAGTGCGAAAAATTTGTTGTCTTCATAACCATTTCTTAGCTTCAAACTCCCATATCTCGCGAACGGATTGACCTAACCCAAAAATTCCTATTGCATCTGAAAGTAGAAACTCGCCCGATTACAACGGTATGTGTATTTTTTCCCTAGCCCATTCTGGTTAAGCGTTTGGAGCAGCAGAATTGCGAAAAATTTGTTGTCTTCTCAACCATTTCTTAGCTTCAAAGTCCCATATCTCGCGAACGGATTGACCTAACCCAAAAATTCCTATTCATCTGAAAGTAGAAACTCGCCCGATTACAGCGGTATGTGTAGTTTTTCCCTAGGCAGTTCTGGTTAAGCGTTTGGAGCAGCAGAAGTGCGACAAATTTGTTGTCTTCTCAATCATTTCTTAGCTTCAAACTCCCATATCTCGCGAACGGATTGACCAAACCCAGAAGTTCCTGCTGCGTCTGAAAGTAGAAACTCACCCGATTACAACGGTATGTGTATTTTTTCCCTAGGCCATTCTGGTTAAGCGTTTGGAGCAGCAGAAGTGCGAAAAATTTGTTGTCTTCTCAACCATTTCTTAGCTTCAAACTCCCATATCTCGCGAACGGATTGCCCTAACCCAAAAATTCCTGTTGCATCTGAAAGTAGAAACTCGCCCGATTACAACGTTATGTGTATTTTTTCCCTAGGCCATTCTGGTTAAGCGTTTGGAGCAGCTTAATTGCGAAAAATTTTTTGCCTTCTCAACCATTTCTTAGCTTCAAACTCCCATATCTCGCGAACGGATTGCCCTAACCCAAAAATTCCTGTTGCGTCTGAAAGTTGAAACTCGCCCGAGTACAACGGTATGTGTATTTTTTCCCTAGGCCATTCTGGTTAAGCGTTTGGAGCAGCATAAGTGCGAAAAATTTGTTGTCTTCTTAACCATTTCTTAGCTTCAAACTCCCATATCTCGCGAACGGATTGACCTAACCCAAAAATTCCTGTTGCATCTGAAAGTAGAAACTCGCCCGATTACAACGTTATGTGTATTTTTTCCCTAGGCCATTCTGGTTAAGCGTTTGGAGCAGCAGAAGTGCGAATAATTTGTTGTCGTCTCAACCATTTCTTGGCTTCAAACTCCCATATCTCGCGAACGGATTGACCAAACCCAGAAGTTCCTGCTGCGTCTGAAAGTAGAAACTCACCCGATTACAACGGTATGTGTATTTTTTCCCTAGGCCATTCTGGTTAAGCGTTTGGAGCAGCAGAAGTGCGAAAAATTTGTTGTCTTCTCAACCATTTCTTAGCTTCAAACTCCCATATCTCGCGAACGGATTGCCCTAACCCAAAAATTCCTGTTGCATCTGAAAGTAGAAACTCGCCCGATTACAACGTTAAGTGTATTTTTTCCCTAGGCCATTCTGGTTAAGCGTTTGGAGCAGCAGAATTGCGAAAAATTTTTTGCCTTCTCAACCATTTCTTGGCTTCAAACTCCCATATCTCGCGAACGGACTGACCTAACCCAAAAATTCCTGTTGCATCTGAAAGTAGAAACTCGCCCGATTACAACGGTATGTGTATTTTTTCCCTAGGCCATTCTGATTAAGCGTTTGGAGCAGCAGAAGTGCGAAAAATTTGTTGTCTTCTCAACCATTTCTTGGCTTCAAACTCCCATATCTCGCGAACGGATTGACCAAACCCAGAAGTTCCTGCCTGGTCTGAAAGTAGAAACTCACCCGATTACAACGGTATGTGTATTTTTTCCCTAGGCCATTCTGGTTAAGCGTTTGGAGCAGCAGAAGTGCGAAAAATTTGTTGTCTTCTCAACCATTTCTTAGCTTCAAACTCCCATATCTCGCGAACGGATTGCCCTAACCCAAAAATTCCTGTTGCATCTGAAAGTAGAAACTCGCCCGATTACAACGTTATGTGTATTTTTTCCATAGGCCATTCTGGTTAAGCGTTTGGAGCAGCAGAATTGCGAAAAATTTTTTGCCTTCTCAACCATTTCTTAGCTTCAAACTCCCATATCTCGCGAACGGATTGCCCTAACCCAAAAATTCCTGTTGCGTCTGAAAGTAGAAACTCGCCCGATTACAACGGTATGTGTATTTTTTCCCTAGGCAATTCTGGTTAAGCGTTTGGTGCAGCAGAATTGCGAAAAATTTTTTGCCTTCTCAACCATTTCTTGGCTTCAAACTCCCATATCTCGCGAACGGACTGACCTAACCCAAAAATTCCTATTGCATCTGAAAGTAGAAACTCGCCCGATTACAACGGTATGTGTATTTTTTCCCTAGGCCATTCTGGTTAAGCGTTTGGAGCAGCAGAAGTGCGAAAAATTTGTTGTCTTCATAACCATTTCTTAGCTTCAAACTCCCATATCTCGCGAACGGATTGACCTAACCCAAAAATTCCTATTGCATCTGAAAGTAGAAACTCGCCCGATTACAACGGTATGTGTATTTTTTCCCTAGCCCATTCTGGTTAAGCGTTTGGAGCAGCAGAATTGCGAAAAATTTGTTGTCTTCTCAACCATTTCTTAGCTTCAAAGTCCCATATCTCGCGAACGGATTGACCTAACCCAAAAATTCCTATTCATCTGAAAGTAGAAACTCGCCCGATTACAGCGGTATGTGTAGTTTTTCCCTAGGCAGTTCTGGTTAAGCGTTTGGAGCAGCAGAAGTGCGACAAATTTGTTGTCTTCTCAATCATTTCTTAGCTTCAAACTCCCATATCTCGCGAACGGATTGACCTAACCCAGAAATTCCTGTTGCATCTGAAAGTAGAAACTCGCCCGATTACAACGGTATGTGTATTTTTTCCCTAGGCCATTCTGATTAAGCGTTTGGAGCAGCAGAAGTGCGAAAAATTTGTTGTCTTCTCAACCATTTCTTAGATTCAAACTCCCATATCTCGCGAACGGATTGCCCTAACCCAAAAATTCCTGTTGCATCTGAAAGTAGAAACTCGCCCGATTACAACGTTATGTGTATTTTTTCCCTAGGCCATTCTGGTTAAGCGTTTGGAGCAGCAGAATTGCGAAAAATTTTTTGCCTTCTCAACCATTTCTTAGCTTCAAACTCCCATATCTCGCGAACGGATTGCCCTGACCCAAAAATTTCTGTTGCGTCTGAAAGTAGAAACTCGCCCGATTACAACGGTATGTGTATTTTTTCCCTAGGCAATTCTGGTTAAGCGTTTGGTGCAGCAGAATTGCGAAAAATTTTTTGCCTTCTCAACCATTTCTTGGCTTCAAACTCCCATATCTCGCGAACGGACTGACCTAACCCAAAAATTCCTGTTGCATCTGAAAGTAGAAACTCGCCCGATTACAACGTTATGTGTATTTTTTCCCTAGGCCATTCTGGTTAAGCGTTTGGAGCAGCAGAAGTGCGAAAAATTTGTTGTCGTCTCAACCATTTCTTGGCTTCAAACTCCCATATCTCGCGAACGGATTGACCAAACCCAGAAGTTCCTGCTGCGTCTGAAAGTAGAAACTCACCCGATTACAACGGTATGTGTATTTTTTCCCTAGGCCATTCTGGTTAAGCGTTTGGAGCAGCAGAAGTGCGAAAAATTTGTTGTCTTCTCGACCATTTCTTAGCTTCAAACTCCCATATCTCGCGAACGGATTGCCCTAACCCAAAAATTCCTGTTGCATCTGAAAGTAGAAACTCGCCCGATTACAACGTTAAGTGTATTTTTTCCCTAGGCCATTCTGGTTAAGCGTTTGGAGCAGCAGAATTGCGAAAAATTTTTTGCCTTCTCAACCATTTCTTGGCTTCAAACTCCCATATCTCGCGAACGGACTGACCTAACCCAAAAATTCCTGTTGCATCTGAAAGTAGAAACTCGCCCGATTACAACGGTATGTGTATTTTTTCCCTAGGCCATTCTGATTAAGCGTTTGGAGCAGCAGAAGTGCGAAAAATTTGTTGTCTTCTCAACCATTTCTTGGCTTCAAACTCCCATATCTCGCGAACGGATTGACCAAACCCAGAAGTTCCTGCCTGGTCTGAAAGTAGAAACTCACCCGATTACAACGGTATGTGTATTTTTTCCCTAGGCCATTCTGGTTAAGCGTTTGGAGCAGCAGAAGTGCGAAAAATTTGTTGTCTTCTCAACCATTTCTTAGCTTCAAACTCCCATATCTCGCGAACGGATTGCCCTAACCCAAAAATTCCTGTTGCATCTGAAAGTAGAAACTCGCCCGATTACAACGTTATGTGTATTTTTTCCATAGGCCATTCTGGTTAAGCGTTTGGAGCAGCAGAATTGCGAAAAATTTTTTGCCTTCTCAACCATTTCTTAGCTTCAAACTCCCATATCTCGCGAACGGATTGCCCTAACCCAAAAATTCCTGTTGCGTCTGAAAGTAGAAACTCGCCCGATTACAACGGTATGTGTATTTTTTCCCTAGGCAATTCTGGTTAAGCGTTTGGTGCAGCAGAATTGCGAAAAATTTTTTGCCTTCTCAACCATTTCTTGGCTTCAAACTCCCATATCTCGCGAACGGACTGACCTAACCCAAAAATTCCTGTTGCATCTGAAAGTAGAAACTCGCCCGATTACAGCGGTATGTGTATTTTATCCCTAGGCCATTCTGGTTAAGCGTTTGGAGCAGCAGAAGTGCGAAAAATTTGTTGTCTTCTTAACCATTACTTAGCTTCAAACTCCCATATCTCGCGAACGGATTGACCTAACCCAAAAATTCCTATTGCATCTGAAAGTAGAAACTCGCCCGATTACAACGGTATGTGTATTTTTTCCCTAGGCCATTCTGGTTAAGCGTTTGGAGCAGCAGAAGTGCGAAAAATTTGTTGTCTTCATAACCATTTCTTAGCTTCAAACTCCCATATCTCGCGAACGGATTGACCTAACCCAAAAATTCCTATTGCATCTGAAAGTAGAAACTCGCCCGATTACAACGGTATGTGTATTTTTTCCCTAGCCCATTCTGGTTAAGCGTTTGGAGCAGCAGAATTGCGAAAAATTTGTTGTCTTCTCAACCATTTCTTAGCTTCAAAGTCCCATATCTCGCGAACGGATTGACCTAACCCAAACATTCCTATTCATCTGAAAGTAGAAACTCGCCCGATTACAGCGGTATGTGTAGTTTTTCCCTAGGCAGTTCTGGTTAAGCGTTTGGAGCAGCAGAAGTGCGACAAATTTGTTGTCTTCTCAATCATTTCTTAGCTTCAAACTCCCATATCTCGCGAACGGATTGACCTAACCCAGAAATTCCTGTTGCATCTGAAAGTAGAAACTCGCCCGATTACAACGGTGTGTGTATTTTTTCCGTAGGCCATTCTGATGAAGCGTTTGGAGCAGCAGAAGTGTGAAAAATTTGTTGTCTTCATAACCATTTCTTAGCTTCAAGCTCCCATATCTCGCGAACGGATTGACCTAACCCAAAAATTCCTGTTGCATCTGAAAGTAGAAACCCGCCCGATTACAACGGTATGTGTATTTTTTCCCTAGGCCATTCTGGTTAAGCGTTCGGAGTAGCAGTAGTGCGAAAAATTTGTTGTCTTCTTTACCATTTCTTAGCTTCAAACTCCCATATCTCGCGAACGGATTGACCTAACCCAAAAATTCCTGTTGCATCTGAAAGTAGAAACTCGCCCGATTACAACGGTATGTGTATTTTCTCCCTAGGCCATTCTGGTTAAGCGTTTGGAGCAGCAGAATAGCGAAAAATTTTTTGCCTTCTCAACCATTTCTTGGCTTCAAACTCCCATATCTCGCGAACGGATTGACCTAAACCAAAAATTCCTGTTGCGTCTGAAAGTTGAAACTCGCCCGAGTACAACGGTATGTGTATTTTTTCCCTAGGACATTCTGGTTAAGCGTTTGGAGCAGCATAAGTGCGAAAAATTTGTTGTCTTCTTAACCATTTCTTAGCTTCAAACTCCCGTATCTCGCGAACGGATTGACCTAACCCAAAAATTCCTATTGCATCTGAAATTAGAAACTCGCCCGATTACAACGGTACGTGTATTTTTCCCTTAGGCCATTCTGGTTAAGCGATTGGAGCAGCAGAAGTGCGAAAAATTTGTTGTCTTCATAACAATTTCTTAGCTTCAAACTCCCATATCTCGCGAACGGATTGACCTAACCCAAAAATTCCTGTTGCATCTGAAAGTAGAAACTCGCCCGATTACAACGGTATGTGTATTTTTTCCCTAGGCCATTCTGGTTAAGCGTTTGGAGCAGCAGAATTGCGAAAAATTTTTGCCTTCTCAACCATTTCTTGGCTTCAAACTCCCATATCTCGCGAACGGATTGACCTAACCCAGAAATTCCTGTTGCATCTGAAAGTAGAAACTCGCCCGATTACAACGGTACGTGTATTTTTCCCTTAGGCCATTCTGGTTAAGCGATTGGAGCAGCAGAAGTGCGAAAAATTTGTTGTCTTCATAACCATTTCTTAGCTTCAAGCTCCCATATCTCGCGAACGGATTGACCTAACCCAAAAATTCCTGTTGCATCTGAAAGTAGAAACCCGCCCGATTACAACTGTATGTGTATTTTTTCCCTAGGCCATTCTGGTTAAGCGTTCGGAGCAGCAGTAGTGCGAAAAATTTGTTGTCTTCTTTACCATTTCTTAGCTTCAAACTCCCATATCTCGCGAACGGATTGACCTAACCCAAAAATTCCTGTTGCATCTGAAAGTAGAAACTCGCCCGATTACAACGGTATGTGTATTTTCTCCCTAGGCCATTCTGGTTAAGCGTTTGGAGCAGCATAAGTGCGAAAAATTTGTTGTCTTCTTAACCATTTCTTAGCTTCAAACTCCCGTATCTCGCGAACGGATTGACCTAACCCCAAAAATTCCTATTGCATCTGAAACTAGAAACTCGCCCGATTACAACGGTACGTGTATTTTTCCCTTAGGCCATTCTGGTTAAGCGATTGGAGCAGCAGAAGTGCGAAAAATTTGTTGTCTTCATAACAATTTCTTAGCTTCAAACTCCCATATCTCGCGAACGGATTGACCTAACCCAAACATTCCTATTCATCTGAAAGTAGAAACTCGCCCGATTACAGCGGTATGTGTAGTTTTTCCCTAGGCAGTTCTGGTTAAGCGTTTGGAGCAGCAGAAGTGCGACAAATTTGTTGTCTTCTCAATCATTTCTTAGCTTCAAACTCCCATATCTCGCGAACGGATTGACCTAACCCAGAAATTCCTGTTGCATCTGAAAGTAGAAACTCGCCCGATTACAACGGTGTGTGTATTTTTTCCGTAGGCCATTCTGATGAAGCGTTTGGAGCAGCAGAAGTGTGAAAAATTTGTTGTCTTCATAACCATTTCTTAGCTTCAAGCTCCCATATCTCGCGAACGGATTGACCTAACCCAAAAATTCCTGTTGCATCTGAAAGTAGAAACCCGCCCGATTACAACGGTATGTGTATTTTTTCCCTAGGCCATTCTGGTTAAGCGTTCGGAGTAGCAGTAGTGCGAAAAATTTGTTGTCTTCTTTACCATTTCTTAGCTTCAAACTCCCATATCTCGCGAACGGATTGACCTAACCCAAAAATTCCTGTTGCATCTGAAAGTAGAAACTCGCCCGATTACAACGGTATGTGTATTTTCTCCCTAGGCCATTCTGGTTAAGCGTTTGGAGCAGCAGAATAGCGAAAAATTTTTTGCCTTCTCAACCATTTCTTGGCTTCAAACTCCCATATCTCGCGAACGGATTGACCTAAACCAAAAATTCCTGTTGCGTCTGAAAGTTGAAACTCGCCCGAGTACAACGGTATGTGTATTTTTTCCCTAGGACATTCTGGTTAAGCGTTTGGAGCAGCATAAGTGCGAAAAATTTGTTGTCTTCTTAACCATTTCTTAGCTTCAAACTCCCGTATCTCGCGAACGGATTGACCTAACCCAAAAATTCCTATTGCATCTGAAATTAGAAACTCGCCCGATTACAACGGTACGTGTATTTTTCCCTTAGGCCATTCTGGTTAAGCGATTGGAGCAGCAGAAGTGCGAAAAATTTGTTGTCTTCATAACAATTTCTTAGCTTCAAACTCCCATATCTCGCGAACGGATTGACCTAACCCAAAAATTCCTGTTGCATCTGAAAGTAGAAACTCGCCCGATTACAACGGTATGTGTATTTTTTCCCTAGGCCATTCTGGTTAAGCGTTTGGAGCAGCAGAATTGCGAAAAATTTTTGCCTTCTCAACCATTTCTTGGCTTCAAACTCCCATATCTCGCGAACGGATTGACCTAACCCAGAAATTCCTGTTGCATCTGAAAGTAGAAACTCGCCCGATTACAACGGTACGTGTATTTTTCCCTTAGGCCATTCTGGTTAAGCGATTGGAGCAGCAGAAGTGCGAAAAATTTGTTGTCTTCATAACCATTTCTTAGCTTCAAGCTCCCATATCTCGCGAACGGATTGACCTAACCCAAAAATTCCTGTTGCATCTGAAAGTAGAAACCCGCCCGATTACAACTGTATGTGTATTTTTTCCCTAGGCCATTCTGGTTAAGCGTTCGGAGCAGCAGTAGTGCGAAAAATTTTTTGCCTTCTCAACCATTTCTTAGCTTCAAACTCCCATATCTCGCGAACGGATTGCCCTAACCCAAAAATTCCTGTTGCGTCTGAAAGTAGAAACTCGCCCGATTACAACGGTATGTGTATTTTTTCCCTAGGCAATTCTGGTTAAGCGTTTGGTGCAGCAGAATTGCGAAAAATTTTTTGCCTTCTCAACCATTTCTTGGCTTCAAACTCCCATATCTCGCGAACGGACTGACCTAACCCAAAAATTCCTGTTGCATCTGAAAGTAGAAACTCGCCCGATTACAGCGGTATGTGTATTTTATCCCTAGGCCATTCTGGTTAAGCGTTTGGAGCAGCAGAAGTGCGAAAAATTTGTTGTCTTCTTAACCATTACTTAGCTTCAAACTCCCATATCTCGCGAACGGATTGACCTAACCCAAAAATTCCTATTGCATCTGAAAGTAGAAACTCGCCCGATTACAACGGTATGTGTATTTTTTCCCTAGGCCATTCTGGTTAAGCGTTTGGAGCAGCAGAAGTGCGAAAAATTTGTTGTCTTCATAACCATTTCTTAGCTTCAAACTCCCATATCTCGCGAACGGATTGACCTAACCCAAAAATTCCTATTGCATCTGAAAGTAGAAACTCGCCCGATTACAACGGTATGTGTATTTTTTCCCTAGCCCATTCTGGTTAAGCGTTTGGAGCAGCAGAATTGCGAAAAATTTGTTGTCTTCTCAACCATTTCTTAGCTTCAAAGTCCCATATCTCGCGAACGGATTGACCTAACCCAAACATTCCTATTCATCTGAAAGTAGAAACTCGCCCGATTACAGCGGTATGTGTAGTTTTTCCCTAGGCAGTTCTGGTTAAGCGTTTGGAGCAGCAGAAGTGCGACAAATTTGTTGTCTTCTCAATCATTTCTTAGCTTCAAACTCCCATATCTCGCGAACGGATTGACCTAACCCAGAAATTCCTGTTGCATCTGAAAGTAGAAACTCGCCCGATTACAACGGTGTGTGTATTTTTTCCGTAGGCCATTCTGATGAAGCGTTTGGAGCAGCAGAAGTGTGAAAAATTTGTTGTCTTCATAACCATTTCTTAGCTTCAAGCTCCCATATCTCGCGAACGGATTGACCTAACCCAAAAATTCCTGTTGCATCTGAAAGTAGAAACCCGCCCGATTACAACGGTATGTGTATTTTTTCCCTAGGCCATTCTGGTTAAGCGTTCGGAGTAGCAGTAGTGCGAAAAATTTGTTGTCTTCTTTACCATTTCTTAGCTTCAAACTCCCATATCTCGCGAACGGATTGACCTAACCCAAAAATTCCTGTTGCATCTGAAAGTAGAAACTCGCCCGATTACAACGGTATGTGTATTTTCTCCCTAGGCCATTCTGGTTAAGCGTTTGGAGCAGCAGAATAGCGAAAAATTTTTTGCCTTCTCAACCATTTCTTGGCTTCAAACTCCCATATCTCGCGAACGGATTGACCTAAACCAAAAATTCCTGTTGCGTCTGAAAGTTGAAACTCGCCCGAGTACAACGGTATGTGTATTTTTTCCCTAGGACATTCTGGTTAAGCGTTTGGAGCAGCATAAGTGCGAAAAATTTGTTGTCTTCTTAACCATTTCTTAGCTTCAAACTCCCGTATCTCGCGAACGGATTGACCTAACCCAAAAATTCCTATTGCATCTGAAATTAGAAACTCGCCCGATTACAACGGTACGTGTATTTTTCCCTTAGGCCATTCTGGTTAAGCGATTGGAGCAGCAGAAGTGCGAAAAATTTGTTGTCTTCATAACAATTTCTTAGCTTCAAACTCCCATATCTCGCGAACGGATTGACCTAACCCAAAAATTCCTGTTGCATCTGAAAGTAGAAACTCGCCCGATTACAACGGTATGTGTATTTTTTCCCTAGGCCATTCTGGTTAAGCGTTTGGAGCAGCAGAATTGCGAAAAATTTTTGCCTTCTCAACCATTTCTTGGCTTCAAACTCCCATATCTCGCGAACGGATTGACCTAACCCAGAAATTCCTGTTGCATCTGAAAGTAGAAACTCGCCCGATTACAACGGTACGTGTATTTTTCCCTTAGGCCATTCTGGTTAAGCGATTGGAGCAGCAGAAGTGCGAAAAATTTGTTGTCTTCATAACCATTTCTTAGCTTCAAGCTCCCATATCTCGCGAACGGATTGACCTAACCCAAAAATTCCTGTTGCATCTGAAAGTAGAAACCCGCCCGATTACAACTGTATGTGTATTTTTTCCCTAGGCCATTCTGGTTAAGCGTTCGGAGCAGCAGTAGTGCGAAAAATTTGTTGTCTTCTTTACCATTTCTTAGCTTCAAACTCCCATATCTCGCGAACGGATTGACCTAACCCAAAAATTCCTGTTGCATCTGAAAGTAGAAACTCGCCCGATTACAACGGTATGTGTATTTTCTCCCTAGGCCATTCTGGTTAAGCGTTTGGAGCAGCATAAGTGCGAAAAATTTGTTGTCTTCTTAACCATTTCTTAGCTTCAAACTCCCGTATCTCGCGAACGGATTGACCTAACCCCAAAAATTCCTATTGCATCTGAAACTAGAAACTCGCCCGATTACAACGGTACGTGTATTTTTCCCTTAGGCCATTCTGGTTAAGCGATTGGAGCAGCAGAAGTGCGAAAAATTTGTTGTCTTCATAACAATTTCTTAGCTTCAAACTCCCATATCTCGCGAACGGATTGACCTAACCCAAACATTCCTATTCATCTGAAAGTAGAAACTCGCCCGATTACAGCGGTATGTGTAGTTTTTCCCTAGGCAGTTCTGGTTAAGCGTTTGGAGCAGCAGAAGTGCGACAAATTTGTTGTCTTCTCAATCATTTCTTAGCTTCAAACTCCCATATCTCGCGAACGGATTGACCTAACCCAGAAATTCCTGTTGCATCTGAAAGTAGAAACTCGCCCGATTACAACGGTGTGTGTATTTTTTCCGTAGGCCATTCTGATGAAGCGTTTGGAGCAGCAGAAGTGTGAAAAATTTGTTGTCTTCATAACCATTTCTTAGCTTCAAGCTCCCATATCTCGCGAACGGATTGACCTAACCCAAAAATTCCTGTTGCATCTGAAAGTAGAAACCCGCCCGATTACAACGGTATGTGTATTTTTTCCCTAGGCCATTCTGGTTAAGCGTTCGGAGTAGCAGTAGTGCGAAAAATTTGTTGTCTTCTTTACCATTTCTTAGCTTCAAACTCCCATATCTCGCGAACGGATTGACCTAACCCAAAAATTCCTGTTGCATCTGAAAGTAGAAACTCGCCCGATTACAACGGTATGTGTATTTTCTCCCTAGGCCATTCTGGTTAAGCGTTTGGAGCAGCAGAATAGCGAAAAATTTTTTGCCTTCTCAACCATTTCTTGGCTTCAAACTCCCATATCTCGCGAACGGATTGACCTAAACCAAAAATTCCTGTTGCGTCTGAAAGTTGAAACTCGCCCGAGTACAACGGTATGTGTATTTTTTCCCTAGGACATTCTGGTTAAGCGTTTGGAGCAGCATAAGTGCGAAAAATTTGTTGTCTTCTTAACCATTTCTTAGCTTCAAACTCCCGTATCTCGCGAACGGATTGACCTAACCCAAAAATTCCTATTGCATCTGAAATTAGAAACTCGCCCGATTACAACGGTACGTGTATTTTTCCCTTAGGCCATTCTGGTTAAGCGATTGGAGCAGCAGAAGTGCGAAAAATTTGTTGTCTTCATAACAATTTCTTAGCTTCAAACTCCCATATCTCGCGAACGGATTGACCTAACCCAAAAATTCCTGTTGCATCTGAAAGTAGAAACTCGCCCGATTACAACGGTATGTGTATTTTTTCCCTAGGCCATTCTGGTTAAGCGTTTGGAGCAGCAGAATTGCGAAAAATTTTTGCCTTCTCAACCATTTCTTGGCTTCAAACTCCCATATCTCGCGAACGGATTGACCTAACCCAGAAATTCCTGTTGCATCTGAAAGTAGAAACTCGCCCGATTACAACGGTACGTGTATTTTTCCCTTAGGCCATTCTGGTTAAGCGATTGGAGCAGCAGAAGTGCGAAAAATTTGTTGTCTTCATAACCATTTCTTAGCTTCAAGCTCCCATATCTCGCGAACGGATTGACCTAACCCAAAAATTCCTGTTGCATCTGAAAGTAGAAACCCGCCCGATTACAACTGTATGTGTATTTTTTCCCTAGGCCATTCTGGTTAAGCGTTCGGAGCAGCAGTAGTGCGAAAAATTTGTTGTCTTCTTTACCATTTCTTAGCTTCAAACTCCCATATCTCGCGAACGGATTGACCTAACCCAAAAATTCCTGTTGCATCTGAAAGTAGAAACTCGCCCGATTACAACGGTATGTGTATTTTCTCCCTAGGCCATTCTGGTTAAGCGTTTGGAGCAGCAGAATAGCGAAAAATTTTTTGCCTTCTCAACCATTTCTTGGCTTCAAACTCCCATATCTCGCGAACGGATTGACCTAAACCAGAAATTCCTGTTGCGTCTGAAAGTTGAAACTCGCCCGAGTACAACGGTATGTGTATTTTTTCCCTAGGACATTCTGGTTAAGCGTTTGAAGCAGCATAAGTGCGAAAAATTTGTTGTCTTCTTAACCATTTCTTAGCTTCAAACTCCCGTATCTCGCGAACGGATTGACCTAACCCAAAAATTCCTATTGCATCTGAAATTAGAAACTCGCCCGATTACAACGGTACGTGTATTTTTCCCTTAGGCCATTCTGGTTAAGCGATTGGAGCAGCAGAAGTGCGAAAAATTTGTTGTCTTCATAACAATTTCTTAGCTTCAAACTCCCATATCTCGCGAACGGATTGACCTAACCCAAAAATTCCTGTTGCATCTGAAAGTAGAAACTCGCCCGATTACAACGGTATGTGTATTTTTTCCCTAGGCCATTCTGGTTAAGCGTTTGGAGCAGCAGTAGTGCGAAAAATTTGTTGTCTTCTTTACCATTTCTTAGCTTCAAACTCCCATATCTCGCGAACGGATTGACCTAACCCAAAAATTCCTGTTGCATCTGAAAGTAGAAACTGGCCCGATTACAACGGTATGTGTATTTTCTCCCTAGGCTATTCTGGTTAAGCGTTTGGAGCAGCAGAATAGCGAAAAATTTTTTGCCTTCTCAACCATTTCTTGGCTTCAAACTCCCATATCTCGCGAACGGATTGACCTAAACCAGAAATTCCTGTTGCGTCTGAAAGTTGAAACTCGCCCGAGTACAACGGTATGTGTATTTTTTCCCTAGGACATTCTGGTTAAGCGTTTGGAGCAGCATAAGTGCGAAAAATTTGTTGTCTTCTTAACCATTTCTTAGCTTCAAACTCCCGTATCTCGCGAACGGATTGACCTAACCCAAAAATTCCTATTGCATCTGAAATTAGAAACTCGCCCGATTACAACGGTACGTGTATTTTTCCCTTAGGCCATTCTGGTTAAGCGATTGGAGCAGCAGAAGTGCGAAAAATTTGTTGTCTTCATAACAATTTCTTAGCTTCAAACTCCCATATCTCGCGAACGGATTGACCTAACCCAAAAATTCCTGTTGCATCTGAAAGTAGAAACTCGCCCGATTACAACGGTATGTGTATTTTTTCCCTAGGCCATTCTGGTTAAGCGTTTGGAGCAGCAGAATTGCGAAAAATTTTTGCCTTCTCAACCATTTCTTGGCTTCAAACTCCCATATCTCGCGAACGGATTGACCTAACCCAGAAATTCCTGTTGCATCTGAAAGTAGAAACTCGCCCGATTACAACGGTACGTGTATTTTTCCCTTAGGCCATTCTGGTTAAGCGATTGGAGCAGCAGAAGTGCGAAAAATTTGTTGTCTTCATAACCATTTCTTAGCTTCAAGCTCCCATATCTCGCGAACGGATTGACCTAACCCAAAAATTCCTGTTGCATCTGAAAGTAGAAACCCGCCCGATTACAACGGTATGTGTATTTTTTCCCTAGGCCATTCTGGTTAAGCGTTCGGAGCAGCAGTAGTGCGAAAAATTTGTTGTCTTCTTTACCATTTCTTAGCTTCAAACTCCCATATCTCGCGAACGGATTGACCTAACCCAAAAATTCCTGTTGCATCTGAAAGTAGAAACTCGCCCGATTACAACGGTATGTGTATTTTCTCCCTAGGCCATTCTGGTTAAGCGTTTGGAGCAGCAGAATAGCGAAAAATTTTTTGCCTCCTCAACCATTTCTTGGCTTCAAACTCCCATATCTCGCGAACGGATTGACCTAAACCAAAAATTCCTGTTGCGTCTGAAAGTTGAAACTCGCCCGAGTACAACGGTATGTGTATTTTTTCCCTAGGCCATTCTGGTTAAGCGTTTGGAGCAGCATAAGTGCGAAAAATTTGTTGTCTTCTTAACCATTTCTTAGCTTCAAACTCCCGTATCTCGCGAACGGATTGACCTAACCCAAAAATTCCTATTGCATCTGAAATTAGAAACTCGCCCGATTACAACGGTACGTGTATTTTTCCCTTAGGCCATTCTGGTTAAGCGATTGGAGCAGCAGAATTGCGAAAAATTTGTTGTCTTCATAACAATTTCTTAGATTCAAACTCCCATATCTCGCGAACGGATTGACCTAACCCAAAAATTCCTGTTGCATCTGAAAGTAGAAACTCGCCCGATTACAACGGTATGTGTATTTTTTCCCTAGGCCATTCTGGTTAAGCGTTTGGAGCAGCAGAATTGCGAAAAATTTTTGCCTTCTCAACCATTTCTTGGCTTCAAACTCCCATATCTCGCGAACGGACTGACCTAACCCAAAAATTCCTGTTGCATCTGAAAGTAGAAACTCGACCGATTACAGCGGTATGTGTATTTTTTCCCTAGGCCATTCTGGTTAAGCGTTTGGAGCAGCAGAAGTGCGAAAAATTTGTTGTCTTCTTAACCATTACTTAGCTTCAAACTCCCATATCTCGCGAACGGATTGACCTAACCCAAAAATTCCTGTTGCATCTGAAAGTAGAAACTCGCCCGATTACAACGGTATGTGTAGTTTTTCCCTAGGCCATTCTGATTAAGCGTTTGGAGCAGCAGTAGTGCGAAAAATTTGTTGTCTTCTCTACCATTTCTTAGCTTCAAGCTCCCATATCTCGCGAACGGATTGACCTAACCCATAAATTCCTGTTGCATCTGAAAGTAGAAACTCGCCCGATTACAACGGTATGTGTATTTTTCCCTTAGGCCATTCTGGTTAAGCGATTGGAGCAGCAGAAGTGCGAAAAATTTGTTGTCTTCATAACAATTTCTTAGCTTCAAACTCCCATACCTCGCGAACGGATTGACCTAACCCAAAAATTCCTGTTGCATCTGAAAGTAGAAACTCGCCCGATTACA
This sequence comes from Ptiloglossa arizonensis, assembly GCF_051014685.1. Lineage (NCBI taxonomy): Eukaryota > Metazoa > Arthropoda > Insecta > Hymenoptera > Colletidae > Ptiloglossa > Ptiloglossa arizonensis. The sequence continues at coordinate 191,774 of NW_027478815.1, read as the reverse complement.
ACGGTATGTGTATTTTTTCCCTAGGCCATTCTGGTTAAGCGTTTGGAGCAGCAGAATTGCGAAAAATTTTTGCCTTCTCAACCATTTCTTGGCTTCAAACTCCCATATCTCGCCAACGGATTGACCTAACCCAAAAATTCCTGTTGCATCTGAAAGTAGAAACTCGCCCGATTACAACGGTACGTGTATTTTTCCCTTAGGCCATTCTGGTTAAGCGATTGGAGCAGCAGAATTGCGAAAAATTTGTTGTCTTCATAACCATTTCTTAGCTTCAAACGCCCATATCTCGCGAACGGATTGACCTAACCCAAAAATTCCTATTGCATCTGAAACTAGAAACTCGCCCGATTACAGCGGTATGTGTATTTTTTCCCTAGGCAATTCTGGTTAAGCTTTTGGAGCAGCAGAATTGCGAAAAATTTTTTGCCTTCTCAACCATTTCTTGGCTTCAAACTCCCATATCTCGCGAACGGACTGACCTAACCCAAAAATTCCTGTTGCATCTGAAAGTAGAAACTCGCCCGATTACAACGGTATGTGTATTTTTTCCCTAGGCCATTCTGGTTAAGCGTTCGGAGCAGCAGTAGTGCGAAAAATTTGTTGTCTTCTTTACCATTTCTTAGCTTCAAACTCCCATATCTCGCGAACGGATTGACCTAACCCAAAAATTCCTGTTGCATCTGAAAGTAGAAACTCGCCCGATTACAACGGTATGTGTATTTTCTCCCTGGGCCATTCTGGTTAAGCGTTTGGAGCAGCAGAATAGCGAAAAATTTTTTGCCTTCTCAACCATTTCTTGGCTTCAAACGCCCATATCTCGCGAACGGATTGACCTAACCCAAAAATTCCTATTGCACCTGAAAGTAGAAACTCGCCCGATTACAGCGGTATGTGTATTTTCTCCCTAGGCCATTCTGGTTAAGCGTTTGGAGCAGCAGAATAGCGAAAAATTTTTTGCCTTCTCAACCATTTCTTGGCTTCAAACTCCCATATCTCGCGAACGGATTGACCTAAACCAAAAATTCCTGTTGCGTCTGAAAGTTGAAACTCGCCCGAGTACAACGGTATGTGTATTTTTTTCCTAGGCCATTCTGGTTAAGCGATTGGAGCAGCAGAAGTGCGAAAAATTTGTTGTCTTCATAACAATTTCTTAGCTTCAAACTCCCATACCTCGCGAACGGATTGACCTAACCCAAAAATTCCTGTTGCATCTGAAAGTAGAAACTCGCCCGATTACAACGGTATGTGTATTTTTTCCCTAGGCCATTCTGGTTAAGCGTTTGGAGCAGCAGAATTGCGAAAAATTTTTGCCTTCTCAACCATTTCTTGGCTTCAAACTCCCATATCTCGCCAACGGATTGACCTAACCCAAAAATTCCTGTTGCATCTGAAAGTAGAAACTCGCCCGATTACAACGGTACGTGTATTTTTCCCTTAGGCCATTCTGGTTAAGCGATTGGAGCAGCAGAATTGCGAAAAATTTGTTGTCTTCATAACCATTTCTTAGCTTCAAACGCCCATATCTCGCGAACGGATTGACCTAACCCAAAAATTCCTATTGCATCTGAAACTAGAAACTCGCCCGATTACAGCGGTATGTGTATTTTTTCCCTAGGCAATTCTGGTTAAGCTTTTGGAGCAGCAGAATTGCGAAAAATTTTTTGCCTTCTCAACCATTTCTTGGCTTCAAACGCCCATATCTCGCGAACGGATTGACCTAACCCAAAAATTCCTATTGCACCTGAAAGTAGAAACTCGCCCGATTACAGCGGTATGTGTATTTTCTCCCTAGGCCATTCTGGTTAAGCGTTTGGAGCAGCAGAATAGCGAAAAATTTTTTGCCTTCTCAACCATTTCTTGGCTTCAAACTCCCATATCTCGCGAACGGATTGACCTAAACCAAAAATTCCTGTTGCGTCTGAAAGTTGAAACTCGCCCGAGTACAACGGTATGTGTATTTTTTTCCTAGGCCATTCTGGTTAAGCGTTTGGAGCAGCATAAGTGCGAAAAATTTGTTGTCTTCTTAACCATTTCTTAGCTTCAAACTCCCGTATCTCGCGAACGGATTGACCTAACCCAAAAATTCCTATTGCATCTGAAATTAGAAACTCGCCCGATTACAACGGTACGTGTATTTTTCCCTTAGGCCATTCTGGTTAAGCGATTGGAGCAGCAGAAGTGCGAAAAATTTGTTGTCTTCATAACAATTTCTTAGCTTCAAACTCCCATATCTCGCGAACGGATTGACCTAACCCAAAAATTCCTGTTGCATCTGAAAGTAGAAACTCGCCCGATTACAACGGTATGTGTATTTTTTCCCTAGGCCATTCTGGTTAAGCGTTTGGAGCAGCAGAATTGCGAAAAATTTTTGCCTTCTCAACCATTTCTTGGCTTCAAACTCCCATATCTCGCGAACGGATTGACCTAACCCAGAAATTCCTGTTGCATCTGAAAGTAGAAACTCGCCCGATTACAACGGTACGTGTATTTTTCCCTTAGGCCATTCTGGTTAAGCGATTGGAGCAGCAGAAGTGCGAAAAATTTGTTGTCTTCATAACCATTTCTTAGCTTCAAGCTCCCATATCTCGCGAACGGATTGACCTAACCCAAAAATTCCTGTTGCATCTGAAAGTAGAAACCCGCCCGATTACAACGGTATGTGTATTTTTTCCCTAGGCCATTCTGGTTAAGCGTTCGGAGCAGCAGTAGTGCGAAAAATTTGTTGTCTTCTTTACCATTTCTTAGCTTCAAACTCCCATATCTCGCGAACGGATTGACCTAACCCAAAAATTCCTGTTGCATCTGAAAGTAGAAACTCGCCCGATTACAACGGTATGTGTATTTTCTCCCTAGGCCACTCTGGTTAAGCGTTTGGAGCAGCAGAATAGCGAAAAATTTTTTGCCTCCTCAACCATTTCTTGGCTTCAAACTCCCATATCTCGCGAACGGATTGACCTAAACCAAAAATTCCTGTTGCGTCTGAAAGTTGAAACTCGCCCGAGTACAACGGTATGTGTATTTTTTCCCTAGGCCATTCTGGTTAAGCGTTTGGAGCAGCATAAGTGCGAAAAATTTGTTGTCTTCTTAACCATTTCTTAGCTTCAAACTCCCGTATCTCGCGAACGGATTGACCTAACCCAAAAATTCCTATTGCATCTGAAATTAGAAACTCGCCCGATTACAACGGTACGTGTATTTTTCCCTTAGGCCATTCTGGTTAAGCGATTGGAGCAGCAGAATTGCGAAAAATTTGTTGTCTTCATAACAATTTCTTAGATTCAAACTCCCATATCTCGCGAACGGATTGACCTAACCCAAAAATTCCTGTTGCATCTGAAAGTGGAAACTCGCCCGATTACAACGGTATGTGTATTTTTTCCCTAGGCCATTCTGGTTAAGCGTTTGGAGCAGCAGAATTGCGAAAAATTTTTGCCTTCTCAACCATTTCTTGGCTTCAAACTCCCATATCTCGCGAACGGGACTGACCTAACCCAAAAATTCCTGTTGCATCTGAAAGTAGAAACTCGACCGATTACAGCGGTATGTGTATTTTTTCCCTAGGCCATTCTGGTTAAGCGTTTGGAGCAGCAGAAGTGCGAAAAATTTGTTGTCTTCTTAACCATTACTTAGCTTCAAACTCCCATATCTCACGAACGGATTGACCTAACCCAAAAATTCCTGTTGCATCTGAAAGTAGAAACTCGCCCGATTACAACGGTATGTGTAGTTTTTCCCTAGGCCATTCTGATTAAGCGTTTGGAGCAGCAGTAGTGCGAAAAATTTGTTGTCTTCTCTACCATTTCTTAGCTTCAAGCTCCCATATCTCGCGAACGGATTGACCTAACCCATAAATTCCTGTTGCATCTGAAAGTAGAAACTCGCCCGATTACAACGGTATGTGTATTTTTCCCTTAGGCCATTCTGGTTAAGCGATTGGAGCAGCAGAAGTGCGAAAAATTTGTTGTCTTCATAACAATTTCTTAGCTTCAAACTCCCATACCTCGCGAACGGATTGACCTAACCCAAAAATTCCTGTTGCATCTGAAAGTAGAAACTCGCCCGATTACAACGGTATGTGTATTTTTTCCCTAGGCCATTCTGGTTAAGCGTTTGGAGCAGCAGAATTGCGAAAAATTTTTGCCTTCTCAACCATTTCTTGGCTTCAAACTCCCATATCTCGCCAACGGATTGACCTAACCCAAAAATTCCTGTTGCATCTGAAAGTAGAAACTCGCCCGAATACAACGGTACGTGTATTTTTCCCTTAGGCCATTCTGGTTAAGCGATTGGAGCAGCAGAATTGCGAAAAATTTGTTGTCTTCATAACCATTTCTTAGCTTCAAACGCCCATATCTCGCGAACGGATTGACCTAACCCAAAAATTCCTATTGCATCTGAAACTAGAAACTCGCCCGATTACAGCGGTATGTGTATTTTTTCCCTAGGCAATTCTGGTTAAGCTTTTGGAGCAGCAGAATTGCGAAAAATTTTTTGCCTTCTCAACCATTTCTTGGCTTCAAACTCCCATATCTCGCGAACGGACTGACCTAACCCAAAAATTCCTGTTGCATCTGAAAGTAGAAACTCGCCCGATTACAACGGTATGTGTATTTTTTCCCTAGGCCATTCTGGTTAAGCGTTCGGAGCAGCAGTAGTGCGAAAAATTTGTTGTCTTCTTTACCATTTCTTAGCTTCAAACTCCCATATCTCGCGAACGGATTGACCTAACCCAAAAATTCCTGTTGCATCTGAAAGTAGAAACTCGCCCGATTACAACGGTATGTGTATTTTCTCCCTGGGCCATTCTGGTTAAGCGTTTGGAGCAGCAGAATAGCGAAAAATTTTTTGCCTTCTCAACCATTTCTTGGCTTCAAACGCCCATATCTCGCGAACGGATTGACCTAACCCAAAAATTCCTATTGCACCTGAAAGTAGAAACTCGCCCGATTACAGCGGTATGTGTATTTTCTCCCTAGGCCATTCTGGTTAAGCGTTTGGAGCAGCAGAATAGCGAAAAATTTTTTGCCTTCTCAACCATTTCTTGGCTTCAAACTCCCATATCTCGCGAACGGATTGACCTAAACCAAAAATTCCTGTTGCGTCTGAAAGTTGAAACTCGCCCGAGTACAACGGTATGTGTATTTTTTTCCTAGGCCATTCTGGTTAAGCGTTTGGAGCAGCATAAGTGCGAAAAATTTGTTGTCTTCTTAACCATTTCTTAGCTTCAAACTCCCATATCTCGCGAACGGATTGACCTAACCCAAAAATTCCTATTGCATCTGAAATTAGAAACTCGCCCGAATACAACGGTACGTGTATTTTTCCCTTAGGCCATTCTGGTTAAGCGATTGGAGCTGCAGAAGTGCAAAAAATTTGTTGTCTTCATAACAATTTCTTAGCTTCAAACTCCCATATCTCGCGAACGGATTGACCTAACCCAAAAATTCCTGTTGCATCTGAAAGTAGAAACTCGCCCGATTACAACGGTATGTGTATTTTTTCCCTAGGCCATTCTGGTTAAGCGTTTGGAGCAGCAGAATTGCGAAAAATTTTTGCCTTCTCAACCATTTCTTGGCTTCAAACTCCCATATCTCGCCAACGGATTGACCTAACCCAAAAATTCCTGTTGCATCTGAAAGTAGAAACTCGCCCGATTACAACGGTACGTGTATTTTTCCCTTAGGCCATTCTGGTTAAGCGATTGGAGCAGCAGAAGGGCGAAAAATTTGTTGTCTTCATAACCATTTCTTAGCTTCAAACTCCCATATCTCGCGAACGGATTGACCTAACCCAAAAATTCCTATTGCATCTGAAAGTAGAAACTCGCCCGATTACAACGGTATGTGTATTTTTTCCCTAGGCCATTCTGGTTAAGCGTTTGGAGCAGCAGAATTGCGAAAAATTTTTGCCTTCTCAACCATTTCTTGGCTTCAAACTCCCATATCTCGCCAACGGATTGACCTAACCCAAAAATTCCTATTGCATCTGAAAGTAGAAACTCGCCCGATTACAGCGGTATGTGTATTTTTTCCCTAGGCAATTCTGGTTAAGCGTTTGGAGCAGCAGAATTGCGAAAAATTTTTTGCCTTCTCAACCATTTCTTGGCTTCAAACTCCCATATCTCGCGAACGGACTGACCTAACCCAAAAATTCCTGTTGCATCTGAAAGTAGAAACTCGACCGATTACAGCGGTATGTGTATTTTTTCCCTAGGCCATTCTGGTTAAGCGTTTGGAGCAGCAGTATTGCGAAAAATTTGTTGTCTTCTTTACCATTTCTTAGCTTCAATCTCCCATATCTCGCGAACGGATTGACCTAACCCAAAAATTCTTGTTGCATCTGAAAGAAGAAACTCGCCCGATTACAACGGTATGTGTATTTTTTCCCTAGGCCATTCTGGTTAAGCGTTTGGAGCAGCAGAATTGCGGAAAATTTTTTGCCTTCTCAACCATTTCTTGGCTTCAAACTCCCATATCTCGCGAACGGATTGACCAAACCCAGAAGATCCTGCTGCGTCTGAAAGTAGAAACTCGCCCGATTACAACGGTATGTGTCTTTTTTCCCTAGGCCATTCTGAATAAGCGTTTGGAGCAGCAGAATTGCGAAAAATTTTTTGCCTTCTCAACCATTTCTTGGCTTCAAACTCCCATATCTCGCGAACGGACTGACCTAACCCAAAAATTCCTGTTGCATCTGAAAGTAGAAACTCGACCGATTACAGCGGTATGTGTATTTTTTCCCTAGGCCATTCTGGTTAAGCGTTTGGAGCAGCAGTATTGCGAAAAATTTGTTGTCTTCTTTACCATTTCTTAGCTTCAAACTCCCATATCTCGCGAACGGATTGACCTAACCCAAAAATTCTTGTTGCATCTGAAAGAAGAAACTCGCCCGATTACAACGGTATGTGTATTTTTTCCCTAGGCAATTCTGGTTAAGCGTTTGGAGCAGCAGAATTGCGAAAAATTTTTTGCCTTCTCAACCATTTCTTGGCTTCAAACTCCCATATCTCGCGAACGGACTGACCTAACCCAAAAATTCCTGTTGCATCTGAAAGTAGAAACTCGACCGATTACAGCGGTATGTGTATTTTTTCCCTAGGCCATTCTGGTTAAGCGTTTGGAGCAGCAGAAGTGCGAAAAATTTGTTGTCTTCTTAACCATTACTTAGATTCAAACTCCCATATCTCGCGAACGGATTGACCTAACCCAAAAATTCCTATTGCATCTGAAAGTAGAAACTCGCCCGATTACAACGGTATGTGTATTTTTTCCCTAGGCAATTCTGGTTAAGCGTTTGGAGCAGCAGAAGTGCGAAAAATTTGTTGTCCTCTTAACCATTACTTAGCTTCAAACTCCCATATCTCGCGAACGGATTGACCTAACCCAAAAATTCTTGTTGCATCTGAAAGTAGAAACTCGACCGATTACAACGGTATGTGTATTTTTTCCCTAGGCCATTCTGGTTAAGCGTTTGGAGCAGCAGTATTGCGAAAAATTTGTTGTCTTCTTTACCATTTCTTAGCTTCAAACTCCCATATCTCGCGAACGGATTGACCTAACCCAAAAATTCTTGTTGCATCTGAAAGAAGAAACTCGCCCGATTACAACGGTATGTGTATTTTTTCCCTAGGCCATTCTGGTTAAGCGTTTGGAGCAGCAGAATTGCGGAAAATTTTTTGCCTTCTCAACCATTCCTTGGCTTCAAACTCCCATATCTCGCGAACGGATTGACCAAACCCAGAAGATCCTGCTGCGTCTGAAAGTAGAAACTCGCCCGATTACAACGGTATGTGTCTTTTTTCCCTAGGCCATTCTGAATAAGCGTTTGGAGCAGCAGAATTGCGAAAAATTTTTTGCCTTCTCAACCATTTCTTGGCTTCAAACTCCCATATCTCGCGAACGGACTGACCTAACCCAAAAATTCCTGTTGCATCTGAAAGTAGAAACTCGACCGATTACAGCGGTATGTGAATTTTTTCCCTAGGCCATTCTGGTTAAGCGTTTGGAGCAGCAGTATTGCGAAAAATTTGTTGTCTTCTTTACCATTTCTTAGCTTCAAACTCCCATATCTCGCGAACGGATTGACCTAACCCAAAAATTCTTGTTGCATCTGAAAGAAGAAACTCGCCCGATTACAACGGTATGTGTATTTTTTCCCTAGGCCATTCTGGTTAAGCGTTTGGAGCAGCAGAATAGCGAAAAATTGTTTGCCTTCTCAACCATTTCTTGGCTTCAAACTCCCATATCTCGCGAACGGATTGACCTAACCCAAAAATTCCTGTTGCGTCTGAAAGTAGAAACTCGCCCGATTACAACGGTATGTGTATTTTTTCCCTAGGCCATTCTGGTTAAGCGTTTGGAGCAGCAGAATTGCGAAAAATTTTTTGCCTTCTCAACCATTTCTTGGCTTCAAACTCCCATATCTCGCGAACGGATTGACCAAACCCAGAAGATCCTGCTGCGTCTGAAAGTAGAAACTCACCCGATTACAACGATATGCGTATTTTTTCCCTAGGCCATTCTGGTTAAGCGTTTGGAGCAGCAGAATTGCGAAAAATGTTTTGCCTTCTCAACCATTTCTTGGCTTCAAACTCCCATATCTCGCGAACGGATTGACCTAACCCAAAAATTCCTATTGCATCTGAAAGTAGAAACTCGCCCGATTACAACGGTACGTGTATTTTTCCCTTAGGCCATTCTGGTTAAGCGATTGGAGCAGCAGAAGTGCGAAAATTTATTGTCTTGTCAACCATTTCTTAGCTTGAAAGTCCCATATCTCGCGAACAGATTGACCTAACCCAAAAATTCCTGTTGCATCTGAAAGTAGAAACTCGCCCGATTACATCGGTATGTGTATTTTTCCCCTAGGCCATTCTGATTAAGCGTTTGGAGCAGCAGAAGTCCGAAAAATTTTTTGCCTTCTCAACCATTTCTTGGATTCAAACTCCCATATCTCGCGAACGGATTGACCTAACCCAAAAATTCCTGTTGCATCTGAAAGTAGAAACTCGCCCGATTACAACGTTATGTGTATTTTTTCCCTAGGCCATTCTGGTTAAGCGTTTGGAGCAGCAGAATTGCGAAAAATTTTTTGCCTTCTCAACCATTTCTTGGCTTCAAACTCCCATATCTCGCGAACGGACTGACCTAACCCAAAAATTCCTGTTGCATCTGAAAGTAGAAACTCGCCCGATTACAGCGGTATGTGTATTTTTTCCCTAGGCCATTCTGATTAAGCGTTTGGAGCAGCAGAATTGCGAAAGATTTGTTGTCTTCATAACCATTTCTTAGCTTCAAACTACCATATCTCGCGAACGGATTGACCTAACCCAAAAATTCCTGTTGCATCTGAAAGTAGAAACTCGCCCGATTACAACGGTATGTGTATTTTCTCCCTAGGCCATTCTGGTTAAGCGTTTGGAGCAGCAGAATAGCGAAAAATTTTTTGCCTTCTCAACCATTTCTTGGCTTCAAACTCCCATATCTCGCGAACGGACTGACCTAACCCAAAAATTCCTGTTGCATCTGAAAGTAGAAACTCGCCCGATTACAACGGTATGTGTATTTTTTCCCTAGGCCATTCTGGTTAAGCGTTCGGAGCAGCAGTAGTGCGAAAAATTTGTTGTCTTCTTTACCATTTCTTAGCTTCAAACTCCCATATCTCGCGAACGGATTGACCTAACCCAAAAATTCCTGTTGCATCTGAAAGTAGAAACTCGCCCGATTACAACGGTATGTGTATTTTCTCCCTGGGCCATTCTGGTTAAGCGTTTGGAGCAGCAGAATAGCGAAAAATTTTTTGCCTTCTCAACCATTTCTTGGCTTCAAACGCCCATATCTCGCGAACGGATTGACCTAACCCAAAAATTCCTATTGCATCTGAAAGTAGAAACTCGCCCGATTACAGCGGTATGTGTATTTTCTCCCTAGGCCATTCTGGTTAAGCGTTTGGAGCAGCAGAATAGCGAAAAATTTTTTGCCTTCTCAACCATTTCTTGGCTTCAAACTCCCATATCTCGCGAACGGATTGACCTAAACCAAAAATTCCTGTTGCGTCTGAAAGTTGAAACTCGCCCGAGTACAACGGTATGTGTATTTTTTTCCTAGGCCATTCTGGTTAAGCGTTTGGAGCAGCATAAGTGCGAAAAATTTGTTGTCTTCTTAACCATTTCTTAGCTTCAAACTCCCATATCTCGCGAACGGATTGACCTAACCCAAAAATTCCTATTGCATCTGAAATTAGAAACTCGCCCGAATACAACGGTACGTGTATTTTTCCCTTAGGCCATTCTGGTTAAGCGATTGGAGCTGCAGAAGTGCAAAAAATTTGTTGTCTTCATAACAATTTCTTAGCTTCAAACTCCCATATCTCGCGAACGGATTGACCTAACCCAAAAATTCCTGTTGCATCTGAAAGTAGAAACTCGCCCGATTACAACGGTATGTGTATTTTTTCCCTAGGCCATTCTGGTTAAGCGTTTGGAGCAGCAGAATTGCGAAAAATTTTTGCCTTCTCAACCATTTCTTGGCTTCAAACTCCCATATCTCGCCAACGGATTGACCTAACCCAAAAATTCCTGTTGCATCTGAAAGTAGAAACTCGCCCGATTACAACGGTACGTGTATTTTTCCCTTAGGCCATTCTGGTTAAGCGATTGGAGCAGCAGAAGGGCGAAAAATTTGTTGTCTTCATAACCATTTCTTAGCTTCAAACTCCCATATCTCGCGAACGGATTGACCTAACCCAAAAATTCCTATTGCATCTGAAAGTAGAAACTCGCCCGATTACAACGGTATGTGTATTTTTTCCCTAGGCCATTCTGGTTAAGCGTTTGGAGCAGCAGAATTGCGAAAAATTTTTGCCTTCTCAACCATTTCTTGGCTTCAAACTCCCATATCTCGCCAACGGATTGACCTAACCCAAAAATTCCTATTGCATCTGAAAGTAGAAACTCGCCCGATTACAGCGGTATGTGTATTTTTTCCCTAGGCAATTCTGGTTAAGCGTTTGGAGCAGCAGAATTGCGAAAAATTTTTTGCCTTCTCAACCATTTCTTGGCTTCAAACTCCCATATCTCGCGAACGGACTGACCTAACCCAAAAATTCCTGTTGCATCTGAAAGTAGAAACTCGACCGATTACAGCGGTATGTGTATTTTTTCCCTAGGCCATTCTGGTTAAGCGTTTGGAGCAGCAGAAGTGCGAAAAATTTGTTGTCTTCTTAACCATTACTTAGATTCAAACTCCCATATCTCGCGAACGGATTGATCTAACCCAAAAATTCCTATTGCATCTGAAAGTAGAAACTCGCCCGATTACAACGGTATGTGTATTTTTTCCCTAGGCAATTCTGGTTAAGCGTTTGGAGCAGCAGAAGTGCGAAAAATTTGTTGTCCTCTTAACCATTACTTAGCTTCAAACTCCCATATCTCGCGAACGGATTGACCTAACCCAAAAATTCTTGTTGCATCTGAAAGTAGAAACTCGACCGATTACAACGGTATGTGTACTTTTTCCCTAGGCCATTCTGGTTAAGCGTTTGGAGCAGCAGTATTGCGAAAAATTTGTTGTCTTCTTTACCATTTCTTAGCTTCAATCTCCCATATCTCGCGAACGGATTGACCTAACCCAAAAATTCTTGTTGCATCTGAAAGAAGAAACTCGCCCGATTACAACGGTATGTGTATTTTTTCCCTAGGCCATTCTGGTTAAGCGTTTGGAGCAGCAGAATTGCGGAAAATTTTTTGCCTTCTCAACCATTTCTTGGCTTCAAACTCCCATATCTCGCGAACGGATTGACCAAACCCAGAAGATCCTGCTGCGTCTGAAAGTAGAAACTCGCCCGATTACAACGGTATGTGTCTTTTTTCCCTAGGCCATTCTGAATAAGCGTTTGGAGCAGCAGAATTGCGAAAAATTTTTTGCCTTCTCAACCATTTCTTGGCTTCAAACTCCCATATCTCGCGAACGGACTGACCTAACCCAAAAATTCCTGTTGCATCTGAAAGTAGAAACTCGACCGATTACAGCGGTATGTGTATTTTTTCCCTAGGCCATTCTGGTTAAGCGTTTGGAGCAGCAGCATTGCGAAAAATTTGTTGTCTTCTTTACCATTTCTTAGCTTCAAACTCCCATATCTCGCGAACGGATTGACCTAACCCAAAAATTCTTGTTGCATCTGAAAGAAGAAACTCGCCCGATTACAACGGTATGTGTATTTTTTCCCTAGGCAATTCTGGTTAAGCGTTTGGAGCAGCAGAATTGCGAAAAATTTTTTGCCTTCTCAACCATTTCTTGGCTTCAAACTCCCATATCTCGCGAACGGACTGACCTAACCCAAAAATTCCTGTTGCATCTGAAAGTAGAAACTCGACCGATTACAGCGGTATGTGTATTTTTTCCCTAGGCCATTCTGGTTAAGCGTTTGGAGCAGCAGAAGTGCGAAAAATTTGTTGTCTTCTTAACCATTACTTAGATTCAAACTCCCATATCTCGCGAACGGATTGACCTAACCCAAAAATTCCTATTGCATCTGAAAGTAGAAACTCGCCCGATTACAACGGTATGTGTATTTTTTCCCTAGGCAATTCTGGTTAAGCGTTTGGAGCAGCAGAAGTGCGAAAAATTTGTTGTCCTCTTAACCATTACTTAGCTTCAAACTCCCATATCTCGCGAACGGATTGACCTAACCCAAAAATTCTTGTTGCATCTGAAAGTAGAAACTCGACCGATTACAACGGTATGTGTATTTTTTCCCTAGGCCATTCTGGTTAAGCGTTTGGAGCAGCAGTATTGCGAAAAATTTGTTGTCTTCTTTACCATTTCTTAGCTTCAAACTCCCATATCTCGCGAACGGATTGACCTAACCCAAAAATTCTTGTTGCATCTGAAAGAAGAAACTCGCCCGATTACAACGGTATGTGTATTTTTTCCCTAGGCCATTCTGGTTAAGCGTTTGGAGCAGCAGAATTGCGGAAAATTTTTTGCCTTCTCAACCATTTCTTGGCTTCAAACTCCCATATCTCGCGAACGGATTGACCAAACCCAGAAGATCCTGCTGCGTCTGAAAGTAGAAACTCGCCCGATTACAACGGTATGTGTCTTTTTTCCCTAGGCCATTCTGAATAAGTGTTTGGAGCAGCAGAATTGCGAAAAATTTTTTGCCTTCTCAACCATTTCTTGGCTTCAAACTCCCATATCTCGCGAACGGACTGACCTAACCCAAAAATTCTTGTTGCATCTGAAAGAAGAAACTCGCCCGATTACAACGGTATGTGTATTTTTTCCCTAGGCCATTCTGGTTAAGCGTTTGGAGCAGCAGAATTGCGGAAAATTTTTTGCCTTCTCAACCATTTCTTGGCTTCAAACTCCCATATCTCGCGAACGGATTGACCAAACCCAGAAGATCCTGCTGCGTCTGAAAGTAGAAACTCGCCCGATTACAACGGTATGTGTCTTTTTTCCCTAGGCCATTCTGAATAAGTGTTTGGAGCAGCAGAATTGCGAAAAATTTTTTGCCTTCTCAACCATTTCTTGGCTTCAAACTCCCATATCTCGCGAACGGACTGACCTAACCCAAAAATTCCTGTTGCATCTGAAAGTAGAAACTCGACCGATTACAGCGGTATGTGAATTTTTTCCCTAGGCCATTCTGGTTAAGCGTTTGGAGCAGCAGTATTGCGAAAAATTTGTTGTCTTCTTTACCATTTCTTAGCTTCAAACTCCCATATCTCGCGAACGGATTGACCTAACCCAAAAATTCTTGTTGCATCTGAAAGAAGAAACTCGCCCGATTACAACGGTATGTGTATTTTTTCCCTAGGCCATTCTGGTTAAGCGTTTGGAGCAGCAGAATAGCGAAAAATTGTTTGCTTTCTCAACCATTTCTTGGCTTCAAACTCCCATATCTCGCGAACGGATTGACCTAACCCAAAAATTCCTGTTGCGTCTGAAAGTAGAAACTCGCCCGATTACAACGGTATGTGTATTTTTTCCCTAGGCCATTCTGGTTAAGCGTTTGGAGCAGCAGAATTGCGAAAAATTTTTTGCCTTCTCAACCATTTCTTGGCTTCAAACTCCCATATCTCGCGAACGGATTGACCAAACCCAGAAGATCCTGCTGCGTCTGAAAGTAGAAACTCACCCGATTACAACGATATGCGTATTTTTTCCCTAGGCCATTCTGGTTAAGCGTTTGGAGCAGCAGAATTGCGAAAAATGTTTTGCCTTCTCAACCATTTCTTGGCTTCAAACTCCCATATTTCGCGAACGGATTGACCTAACCCAAAAATTCCTATTGCATCTGAAAGTAGAAACTCGCCCGATTACAACGGTACGTGTATTTTTCCCTTAGGCCATTCTGGTTAAGCGATTGGAGCAGCAGAAGTGCGAAAATTTATTGTCTTGTCAACCATTTCTTAGCTTGAAAGTCCCATATCTCGCGAACAGATTGACCTAACCCAAAAATTCCTGTTGCATCTGAAAGTAGAAACTCGCCCGATTACATTGGTATGTGTATTTTTCCCCTAGGCCATTCTGATTAAGCGTTTGGAGCAGCAGAAGTCCGAAAAATTTTTTGCCTTCTCAACCATTTCTTGGATTCAAACTCCCATATCTCGCGAACGGATTGACCTAACCCAAAAATTCCTGTTGCATCTGAAAGTAGAAACTCGCCCGATTACAACGTTATGTGTATTTTTTCCCTAGGCCATTCTGGTTAAGCGTTTGGAGCAGCAGAATTGCGAAAAATTTTTTGCCTTCTCAACCATTTCTTGGCTTCAAACTCCCATATCTCGCGAACGGACTGACCTAACCCAAAAATTCCTGTTGCATCTGAAAGTAGAAACTCGCCCGATTACAGCGGTATGTGTATTTTTTCCCTAGGCCATTCTGATTAAGCGTTTGGAGCAGCAGAATTGCGAAAGATTTGTTGTCTTCATAACCATTTCTTAGCTTCAAACTACCATATCTCGCGAACGGATTGACCTAACCCAAAAATTCCTGTTGCATCTGAAAGTAGAAACTCGCCCGATTACAACGGTATGTGTATTTTTCCCCTAGGCCATTCTGGTTAAGCGTTTGGAGCAGCAGTAGTGCGAAAAATTTGTTGTCTTCTTTACCATTTCTTAGCTTCAAGCTCCCATATCTCGCGAACGGATTGACCTAACCCAAAAATTCTTGTTGCATCTGAAAGAAGAAACTCGCCCGATTACAACGGTATGTGTATTTTTTCCCTAGGCCATTCTGGTTAAGCGTTTGGAGAAGCAGAATTGCGAAAAATTGTTTGCCTTCTCAACCATTTCTTGGCTTCAAACTCCCATATCTCGCGAACGGATTGACCTATCCCAGAAGATCCTGCTGCGTCTGAAAGTAGAAACTCGCCCGATTACAACGGTATGTGTATTTTTCCATTAGGCCAATCTGGTTAAGCGATTGGAGCAGCAGAAGTGCGAAAAATTTATTGTCTTGTCAACCATTTCTTAGATTCAAAGTCCCATATCTCGCGAACGGATTGACCTAACCCAAAAATTCCTGTTGTATCTGAAAGTAGAAACTCGCCCGATTACAACGGTATGTTAATTTTTCCCTAGGCCATTCTGGTTAAGCGTTTGGAGCAGCAGAATTGCGAAAAATTTGTTGTCTTCTCAACCATTTCTTAGATTCAAACTCCCATATCTCGCGAACGGATTGACCTAACCCAAAAATTCCTGTTGCATCTGAAAGTAGAAACTCGCCCGATTACAACGGTATGTGTATTTTTTCCCTAGGCCATTCTGGTTAAGCGTTTGGAGCAGCAGTATTGCGAAAAATTTGTTGTCTTCTTTACCATTTCTTAGCTTCAAACTCCCATATCTCGCGAACGGATTGACCTAACCCAAAAATTCTTGTTGCATCTGAAAGAAGAAACTCGCCCGATTACAACGGTATGTGTATTTTTTCCCTAGGCCATTCTGGTTAAGCGTTTGGAGCAGCAGAATAGCGAAAAATTGTTTGCCTTCTCAACCATTTCTTGGCTTCAAACTCCCATATCTCGCGAACGGATTGACCTAACCCAAAAATTCCTGTTGCGTCTGAAAGTAGAAACTCGCCCGATTACAACGATATGCGTATTTTTTCCCTAGGCCATTCTGGTTAAGCGTTTGGAGCAGCAGAATTGCGAAAAATGTTTTGCCTTCTCAACCATTTCTTGGCTTCAAACTCCCATATCTCGCGAACGGATTGACCTAACCCAAAAATTCCTATTGCATCTGAAAGTAGAAACTCGCCCGATTACAACGGTTCGTGTATTTTTCCCTTAGGCCATTCTGGTTAAGCGATTGGAGCAGCAGAAGTGCGAAAATTTATTGTCTTGTCAACCATTTCTTAGCTTGAAAGTCCCATATCTCGCGAACAGATTGACCTAACCCAAAAATTCCTGTTGCATCTGAAAGTAGAAACTCGCCCGATTACATCGGTATGTGTATTTTTCCCCTAGGCCATTCTGATTAAGCGTTTGGAGCAGCAGAAGTCCGAAAAATTTTTTGCCTTCTCAACCATTTCTTGGATTCAAACTCCCATATCTCGCGAACGGATTGACCTAATCCAAAAATTCCTGTTGCATCTGAAAGTAGAAACTCGCCCGATTACAACGGTATGTGTATTTTTTCCCTAGGCCATTCTGATTAAGCGTTTGGAGCAGCAGAAGTGCGAAAAATTTGTTGTCGTCTCAACCATTTCTTGGCTTCAAACTCCCATATCTCGCGAACGGATTGACCAAACCCAGAAGTTCCTGCTGCGTCTGAAAGTAGAAACTCACCCGATTACAACGGTATGTGTATTTTTTCCCTAGGCCATTCTGGTTAAGCGTTTGGAGCAGCAGAAGTGCGAAAAATTTGTTGTCTTCTCAACCATTTCTTAGCTTCAAACTCCCATATCTCGCGAACGGATTGCCCTAACCCAAAAATTCCTGTTGCATCTGAAAGTAGAAACTCGCCCGATTACAACGTTATGTGTATTTTTTCCCTAGGCCATTCTGGTTAAGCGTTTGGAGCAGCAGAATTGCGAAAAATTTTTTGCCTTCTCAACCATTTCTTGGCTTCAAACTCCCATATCTCGCGAACGGACTGACCTAACCCAAAAATTCCTGTTGCATCTGAAAGTAGAAACTCGCCCGATTACAGCGGTATGTGTATTTTTTCCCTAGGCCATTCTGATTAAGCGTTTGGAGCAGCAGAATTGCGAAAGATTTGTTGTCTTCATAACCATTTCTTAGCTTCAAACTACCATATCTCGCGAACGGATTGACCTAACCCAAAAATTCCTGTTGCATCTGAAAGTAGAAACTCGCCCGATTACAACGGTATGTGTATTTTTTCCCTAGGCCATTCTGGTTAAGCGTTTGGAGCAGCAGTAGTGCGAAAAATTTGTTGTCTTCTTTACCATTTCTTAGCTTCAAGCTCCCATATCTCGCGAACGGATTGACCTAACCCAAAAATTCTTGTTGCATCTGAAAGAAGAAACTCGCCCGATTACAACGGTATGTGTATTTTTTCCCTAGGCCATTCTGGTTAAGCGTTTGGAGAAGCAGAATTGCGAAAAATTGTTTGCCTTCTCAACCATTTCTTGGCTTCAAACTCCCATATCTCGCGAACGGATTGACCTATCCCAGAAGATCCTGCTGCGTCTGAAAGTAGAAACTCGCCCGATTACAACGGTATGTGTATTTTTCCATTAGGCCAATCTGGTTAAGCGATTGGAGCAGCAGAAGTGCGAAAAATTTATTGTCTTGTCAACCATTTCTTAGATTCAAAGTCCCATATCTCGCGAACGGATTGACCTAACCCAAAAATTCCTGTTGTATCTGAAAGTAGAAACTCGCCCGATTACAACGGTATGTTAATTTTTCCCTAGGCCATTCTGGTTAAGCGTTTGGAGCAGCAGAATTGCGAAAAATTTGTTGTCTTCTCAACCATTTCTTAGACTCAAACTCCCATATCTCGCGAACGGATTGACCTAACCCAAAAATTCCTGTTGCATCTGAAAGTAGAAACTCGCCCGATTACAACGGTATGTGTATTTTTTCCCTAGGCCATTCTGGTTAAGCGTTTGGAGCAGCAGTATTGCGAAAAATTTGTTGTCTTCTTTACCATTTCTTAGCTTCAAACTCCCATATCTCGCGAACGGATTGACCTAACCCAAAAATTCTTGTTGCATCTGAAAGAAGAAACTCGCCCGATTACAACGGTATGTGTATTTTTTCCCTAGGCCATTCTGGTTAAGCGTTTGGAGCAGCAGAATAGCGAAAAATTGTTTGCCTTCTCAACCATTTCTTGGCTTCAAACTCCCATATCTCGCGAACGGATTGACCTAACCCAAAAATTCCTATTGCATCTGAAAGTAGAAACTCGCCCGATTACAACGGTTCGTGTATTTTTCCCTTAGGCCATTCTGGTTAAGCGATTGGAGCAGCAGAAGTGCGAAAATTTATTGTCTTGTCAACCATTTCTTAGCTTGAAAGTCCCATATCTCGCGAACAGATTGACCTAACCCAAAAATTCCTGTTGCATCTGAAAGTAGAAACTCGCCCGATTACATCGGTATGTGTATTTTTTCCCTAGGCCATTCTGATTAAGCGTTTGGAGCAGCAGAAGTCCGAAAAATTTTTTGCCTTCTCAACCATTTCTTGGATTCAAACTCCCATATCTCGCGAACGGATTGACCTAACCCAAAAATTCCTGTTGCATCTGAAAGTAGAAACTCGCCCGATTACAACGGTATGTGTATTTTTTCCCTAGGCCATTCTGATTAAGCGTTTGGAGCAGCAGAAGTGCGAAAAATTTGTTGTCGTCTCAACCATTTCTTGGCTTCAAACTCCCATATCTCGCGAACGGATTGACCAAACCCAGAAGTTCCTGCTGCGTCTGAAAGTAGAAACTCACCCGATTACAACGGTATGTGTATTTTTTCCCTAGGCCATTCTGGTTAAGCGTTTGGAGCAGCAGAAGTGCGAAAAATTTGTTGTCTTCTCAACCATTTCTTAGCTTCAAACTCCCATATCTCGCGAACGGATTGCCCTAACCCAAAAATTCCTGTTGCATCTGAAAGTAGAAACTCGCCCGATTACAACGTTATGTGTATTTTTTCCCTAGGCCATTCTGGTTAAGCGTTTGGAGCAGCAGAATTGCGAAAAATTTTTTGCCTTCTCAACCATTTCTTGGCTTCAAACTCCCATATCTCGCGAACGGACTGACCTAACCCAAAAATTCCTGTTGCATCTGAAAGTAGAAACTCGCCCGATTACAGCGGTATGTGTATTTTTTCCCTAGGCCATTCTGATTAAGCGTTTGGAGCAGCAGAATTGCGAAAGATTTGTTGTCTTCATAACCATTTCTTAGCTTCAAACTACCATATCTCGCGAACGGATTGACCTAACCCAAAAATTCCTGTTGCATCTGAAAGTAGAAACTCGCCCGATTACAACGGTATGTGTATTTTTTCCCTAGGCCATTCTGGTTAAGCGTTTGGAGCAGCAGTAGTGCGAAAAATTTGTTGTCGTCTTTACCATTTCTTAGCTTCAAGCTCCCATATCTCGCGAACGGATTGACCTAACCCAAAAATTCTTGTTGCATCTGAAAGAAGAAACTCGCCCGATTACAACGGTATGTGTATTTTTTCCCTAGGCCATTCTGGTTAAGCGTTTGGAGAAGCAGAATTGCGAAAAATTGTTTGCCTTCTCAACCATTTCTTGGCTTCAAACTCCCATATCTCGCGAACGGATTGACCTAACCCAGAAGATCCTGCTGCGTCTGAAAGTAGAAACTCGCCCGATTACAACGGTATGTGTATTTTTCCATTAGGCCAATCTGGTTAAGCGATTGGAGCAGCAGAAGTGCGAAAAATTTATTGTCTTGTCAACCATTTCTTAGATTCAAAGTCCCATATCTCGCGAACGGATTGACCTAACCCAAAAATTCCTGTTGTATCTGAAAGTAGAAACTCGCCCGATTACAACGGTATGTTAATTTTTCCGTAGGCCATTCTGGTTAAGCGTTTGGAGCAGCAGAATTGCGAAAAATTTGTTGTCTTCTCAACCATTTCTTAGATTCAAACTCCCATATCTCGCGAACGGATTGACCTAACCCAAAAATTCCTGTTGCATCTGAAAGTAGAAACTCGCCCGATTACAACGGTATGTGTATTTTTTCCCTAGGCCATTCTGGTTAAGCGTTTGGAGCAGCAGTATTGCGAAAAATTTGTTGTCTTCTTTACCATTTCTTAGCTTCAAACGTACATATCTCGCGAACGGATTGACCTAACCCAAAAATTCTTGTTGCATCTGAAAGAAGAAACTCGCCCGATTACAACGGTATGTGTATTTTTTCCCTAGGCCATTCTGGTTAAGCGTTTGGAGCAGCAGAATAGCGAAAAATTGTTTGCCTTCTCAACCATTTCTTGGCTTCAAACTCCCATATCTCGCGAACGGATTGACCTAACCCAAAAATTCCTGTTGCGTCTGAAAGTAGAAACTCGCCCGATTACAACGGTATGTGTATTTTTTCCCTAGGCTATTCTGGTTAAGCGTTTGGAGCAGCAGAATTGCGAAAAATTTTTTGCCTTCTCAACCATTTCTTGGCTTCAAACTCCCATATCTCGCGAACGGATTGACCAAACCCAGAAGATCCTGCTGCGTCTGAAAGTAGAAACTCACCCGATTACAACGATACGCGTATTTTTTCCCTAGGCCATTCTGGTTAAGCGTTTGGAGCAGCAGAATTGCGAAAAATGTTTTGCCTTCTCAACCATTTCTTGGCTTCAAACTCCCATATCTCGCGAACGGATTGACCTAACCCAAAAATTCCTATTGCATCTGAAAGTAGAAACTCGCCCGATTACAACGGTACGTGTATTTTTCCCTTAGGCCATTCTGGTTAAGCGATTGGAGCAGCAGAATTGCGAAAATTTATTGTCTTGTTAACCATTTCTTAGCTTGAAAGTCCCATATCTCGCGAACAGATTGACCTAACCCAAAAATTCCTGTTGCATCTGAAAGTAGAAACTCGCCCGATTACATCGGTATGCGTATTTTTTCCCTAGGCCATTCTGATTAAGCGTTTGGAGCAGCAGAAGTCCGAAAAATTTTTTGCCTTCTCAACCATTTCTTGGATTCAAACACCCATATCTCGCGAACGGATTGACCTAACCCAAAAATTCCTGTTGCATCTGAAAGTAGAAACTCGCCCGATTACAACGGTATGTGTATTTTTTCCCTAGGCCATTCTGATTAAGCGTTTGGAGCAGCAGAAGTGCGAAAAATTTGTTGTCGTCTCAACCATTTCTTGGCTTCAAACTCCCATATCTCGCGAACGGATTGACCAAACCCAGAAGTTCCTGCTGCGTCTGAAAGTAGAAACTCACCCGATTACAACGGTATGTGTATTTTTTCCCTAGGCCATTCTGGTTAAGCGTTTGGAGCAGCAGAAGTGCGAAAAATTTGTTGTCTTCTCAACCATTTCTTAGCTTCAAACTCCCATATCTCGCGAACGGATTGCCCTAACCCAAAAATTCCTGTTGCATCTGAAAGTAGAAACTCGCCCGATTACAACGTTATGTGTATTTTTTCCCTAGGCCATTCTGGTTAAGGGTTTGGAGCAGCAGAATTGCGAAAAATTTTTTGCCTTCTCAACCATTTCTTGGCTTCAAACTCCCATATCTCGCGAACGGACTGACCTAACCCAAAAATTCCTGTTGCATCTGAAAGTAGAAACTCGCCCGATTACAGCGGTATGTGTATTTTTTCCCTAGGCCATTCTGGTTAAGCGTTTGGAGCAGCAGTAGTGCGAAAAATTTGTTGTCTTCTTTACCATTTCTTAGCTTCAAGCTCCCATATCTCGCGAACGGATTGACCTAACCCAAAAATTCTTGTTGCATCTGAAAGAAGAAGCTCGCCCGATTACAACGGTATGTGTATTTTTTCCCTAGGCCATTCTGGTTAAGCGTTTGGAGAAGCAGAATTGCGAAAAATTGTTTGCCTTCTCAACCATTTCTTGGCTTCAAACTCCCATATCTCGCGAACGGATTGACCTAACCCAAAAATTCCTGTTGCGTCTGAAAGTAGAAACTCGCCCGATTACAACGGTATGTGTATTTTTTCCCTAGGCCATTCTGGTTAAGCGTTTGGAGCAGCAGAATTGCGAAAAATTTTTTGCCTTCTCAACCATTTCTTGACTTCAAACTCCCATATCTCGCGAACGGATTGACCAAACCCAGAAGATCCTGCTGCATCTGAAAGAAGAAACTCGCCCGATTACAACGGTATGTGTATTTTTCCCTTAGGCCATTCTGGTTAAGCGATTGGAGCAGCAGAATTGCGAAAATTTATTGTCTTGTCAACCATTTCTTAGCTTGAAAGTCCCATATCTCGCGAACGGATTGACTTAACCCAAAAATTCCTGTTGCATCTGAAAGTAGAAACTCGCCCGATTACATCGGTATGTGTATTTTTTCCCTAGGCCATTCTGATTAAGCGTTTGGAGCAGCAGAAGTCCGAAAAATTTTTTGCCTTCTCAACCATTTCTTGGATTCAAACTCCCATATCTCGCGAACGGATTGACCTAACCCAAAAATTCCTGTTGCATCTGAAAGTAGAAACTCGCCCGATTACAACGGTATGTGTATTTTTTCCCTAGGCCATTCTGATTAAGCGTTTGGAGCAGCAGAAGTGCGAAAAATTTGTTGTCCTCTCAACCATTTCTTGGCTTCAAACTCCCATATCTCGCGAACGGATTGACCAAACCCAGAAGTTCCTGCTGCGTCTGAAAGTAGAAACTCACCCGATTACAACGGTATGTGTATTTTTTCCCTAGGCCATTCTGGTTAAGCGTTTGGAGCAGCAGTATTGCGAAAAATTTGTTGTCTTCTTTACCATTTCTTAGCTTCAAACTCCCATATCTCGCGAACGGATTGACCTAACCCAAAAATTCTTGTTGCATCTGAAAGAAGAAACTCGCCCGATTACAACGGTATGTGTATTTTTTCCCTAGGCCATTCTGGTTAAGCGTTTGGAGCAGCAGAATTGCGAAAAATTTTTTGCCTTCTCAACCATTTCTTGGCTTCAAACTCCCATATCTCGCGAACGGATTGACCAAACCCAGAAGATCCTGCTGCGTCTGAAAGTAGAAACTCGCCCGATTACAACGGTATGTGTCTTTTTTCCCTAGGCCATTCTGATTAAGCGTTTGGAGCAGCAGAATTGCGAAAAATTTTTTGCCTTCTCAACCATTTCTTGGCTTCAAACTCCCATATCTCGCGAACGGACTGACCTAACCCAAAAATTCCTGTTGCATCTGAAAGTAGAAACTCGACCGATTACAGCGGTATGTGTATTTTTTCCCTAGGCCATTCTGGTTAAGCGTTTGGAGCAGCAGAAGTGCGAAAAATTTGTTGTCTTCTTAACCATTACTTAGCTTCAAACTCCCATATCTCGCGAACGGATTGACCTAACCCAAAAATTCCTATTGCATCTGAAAGTAGAAACTCGCCCGATTACAACGGTATGTGTATTTTTTCCCTAGGCCATTCTGGTTAAGCGTTTGGAGCAGCAGTATTGCAAAAAATTTGTTGTCTTCTTTACCATTTCTTAGCTTCAAACTCCCATATCTCGCGAACGGATTGACCTAACCCAAAAATTCTTGTTGCATCTGAAAGAAGAAACTCGCCCGATTACAACGGTATGTGTATTTTTTCCCTAGGCCATTCTGGTTAAGCGTTTGGAGCAGCAGAATTGCGAAAAATTTTTTGCCTTCTCAACCATTTCTTGGCTTCAAACTCCCATATCTCGCGAACGGATTGACCAAACCCAGAAGATCCTGCTGCGTCTGAAAGTAGAAACTCGCCCGATTACAACGGTTTGTGTATTTTTCCCTTAGGCCAATCTGGTTAAGCGATTGGAGCAGCAGAATTGCGAAAAATTTATTGTCTTGTCAACCATTTCTTAGATTCAAAGTCCCATATCTCGCGAACGGATTGACCTAACCCAAAAATTCCTGTTGCATCTGAAAGTAGAAACTCGCCCGATTACAACGGTATGTGTATTTTTTCCCTAGGCCATTCTGGTTAAGCGTTTGGAGCAGCAGTATTGCGAAAAATTTGTTGTCTTCTTTACCATTTCTTAGCTTCAAACTCCCATATCTCGCGAACGGATTGACCTAACCCAAAAATTCTTGTTGCATCTGAAAGAAGAAACTCGCCCGATTACAACGGTATGTGTATTTTTTCCCTAGGCCATTCTGGTTAAGCATTTGGAGCAGCAGAATAGCGAAAAATTGTTTGCCTTCTCAACCATTTCTTGGCTTCAAACACCCATATCTCGCGAACGGATTGACCTAACCCAAAAATTCCTATTGCATCTGAAAGTAGAAACTCGCCCGATTACAACGGTACGTGTATTTTTCCCTTAGGCCATTCTGGTTAAGCGATTGGAGCAGCAGAATTGCGAAAATTTATTGTCTTGTTAACCATTTCTTAGCTTGAAAGTCCCATATCTCGCGAACAGATTGACCTAACCCAAAAATTCCTGTTGCATCTGAAAGTAGAAACTCGCCCGATTACATCGGTATGTGTATTTTTTCCCTAGGCCATTCTGATTAAGCGTTTGGAGCAGCAGAAGTCCGAAAAATTTTTTGCCTTCTCAACCATTTCTTGGATTCAAACACCCATATCTCGCGAACGGATTGACCTAACCCAAAAATTCCTGTTGCATCTGAAAGTAGAAACTCGCCCGATTACAACGGTATGTGTATTTTTTCCCTAGGCCATTCTGATTAAGCGTTTGGAGCAGCAGAAGTGCGAAAAATTTGTTGTCGTCTCAACCATTTCTTGGCTTCAAACTCCCATATCTCGCGAACGGATTGACCAAACCCAGAAGTTCCTGCTGCGTCTGAAAGTAGAAACTCACCCGATTACAACGGTATGTGTATTTTTTCCCTAGGCCATTCTGGTTAAGCGTTTGGAGCAGCAGAAGTGCGAAAAATTTGTTGTCTTCTCAACCATTTCTTAGCTTCAAACTCCCATATCTCGCGAACGGATTGCCCTAACCCAAAAATTCC
The DNA here is from genome assembly GCF_051014685.1 of Ptiloglossa arizonensis. Lineage (NCBI taxonomy): Eukaryota > Metazoa > Arthropoda > Insecta > Hymenoptera > Colletidae > Ptiloglossa > Ptiloglossa arizonensis. The sequence goes on along the minus strand of NW_027478815.1, from coordinate 166,693 downwards.
TGTTGCATCTGAAAGTAGAAACTCGCCCGATTACAACGTTATGTGTATTTTTTCCCTAGGCCATTCTGGTTAAGCGTTTGGAGCAGCAGAATTGCGAAAAATTTTTTGCCTTCTCAACCATTTCTTGGCTTCAAACTCCCATATCTCGCGAACGGACTGACCTAACCCAAAAATTCCTGTTGCATCTGAAAGTAGAAACTCGCCCGATTACAGCGGTATGTGTATTTTTTCCCTAGGCCATTCTGATTAAGCGTTTGGAGCAGCAGAATTGCGAAAGATTTGTTGTCTTCATAACCATTTCTTAGCTTCAAACTACCATATCTCGCGAACGGATTGACCTAACCCAAAAATTCCTGTTGCATCTGAAAGTAGAAACTCGCCCGATTACAACGGTATGTGTATTTTTTCCCTAGGCCATTCTGGTTAAGCGTTTGGAGCAGCAGTAGTGCGAAAAATTTGTTGTCTTCTTTACCATTTCTTAGCTTCAAGCTCCCATATCTCGCGAACGGATTGACCTAACCCAAAAATTCTTGTTGCATCTGAAAGAAGAAGCTCGCCCGATTACAACGGTATGTGTATTTTTTCCCTAGGCCATTCTGGTTAAGCGTTTGGAGAAGCAGAATTGCGAAAAATTGTTTGCCTTCTCAACCATTTCTTGGCTTCAAACTCCCATATCTCGCGAACGGATTGACCTAACCCAAAAATTCCTGTTGCGTCTGAAAGTAGAAACTCGCCCGATTACAACGGTATGTGTATTTTTTCCCTAGGCCATTCTGGTTAAGCGTTTGGAGCAGCAGAATTGCGAAAAATTTTTTGCCTTCTCAACCATTTCTTGACTTCAAACTCCCATATCTCGCGAACGGATTGACCAAACCCAGAAGATCCTGCTGCATCTGAAAGAAGAAACTCGCCCGATTACAACGGTATGTGTATTTTTCCCTTAGGCCATTCTGGTTAAGCGATTGGAGCAGCAGAATTGCGAAAATTTATTGTCTTGTCAACCATTTCTTAGCTTGAAAGTCCCATATCTCGCGAACGGATTGACTTAACCCAAAAATTCCTGTTGCATCTGAAAGTAGAAACTCGCCCGATTACATCGGTATGTGTATTTTTTCCCTAGGCCATTCTGATTAAGCGTTTGGAGCAGCAGAAGTCCGAAAAATTTTTTGCCTTCTCAACCATTTCTTGGATTCAAACTCCCATATCTCGCGAACGGATTGACCTAACCCAAAAATTCCTGTTGCATCTGAAAGTAGAAACTCGCCCGATTACAACGGTATGTGTATTTTTTCCCTAGGCCATTCTGATTAAGCGTTTGGAGCAGCAGAAGTGCGAAAAATTTGTTGTCCTCTCAACCATTTCTTGGATTCAAACTCCCATATCTCGCGAACGGATTGACCAAACCCAGAAGTTCCTGCTGCGTCTGAAAGTAGAAACTCACCCGATTACAACGGTATGTGTATTTTTTCCCTAGGCCATTCTGGTTAAGCGTTTGGAGCAGCAGTATTGCGAAAAATTTGTTGTCTTCTTTACCATTTCTTGGCTTCAAACTCCCATATCTCGCGAACGGATTGACCAAACCCAGAAGATCCTGCTGCGTCTGAAAGTAGAAACTCGCCCGATTACAACGGTATGTGTCTTTTTTCCCTAGGCCATTCTGATTAAGCGTTTGGAGCAGCAGAATTGCGAAAAATTTTTTGCCTTCTCAACCATTTCTTGGCTTCAAACTCCCATATCTCGCGAACGGACTGACCTAACCCAAAAATTCCTGTTGCATCTGAAAGTAGAAACTCGACCGATTACAGCGGTATGTGTATTTTTTCCCTAGGCCATTCTGGTTAAGCGTTTGGAGCAGCAGAAGTGCGAAAAATTTGTTGTCTTCTTAACCATTACTTAGCTTCAAACTCCCATATCTCGCGAACGGATTGACCTAACCCAAAAATTCCTATTGCATCTGAAAGTAGAAACTCGCCCGATTACAACGGTATGTGTATTTTTTCCCTAGGCCATTCTGGTTAAGCGTTTGGAGCAGCAGTATTGCAAAAAATTTGTTGTCTTCTTTACCATTTCTTAGCTTCAAACTCCCATATCTCGCGAACGGATTGACCTAACCCAAAAATTCTTGTTGCATCTGAAAGAAGAAACTCGCCCGATTACAACGGTATGTGTATTTTTTCCCTAGGCCATTCTGGTTAAGCGTTTGGAGCAGCAGAATTGCGAAAAATTTTTTGCCTTCTCAACCATTTCTTGGCTTCAAACTCCCATATCTCGCGAACGGATTGACCAAACCCAGAAGATCCTGCTGCGTCTGAAAGTAGAAACTCGCCCGATTACAACGGTTTGTGTATTTTTCCCTTAGGCCAATCTGGTTAAGCGATTGGAGCAGCAGAATTGCGAAAAATTTATTGTCTTGTCAACCATTTCTTAGATTCAAAGTCCCATATCTCGCGAACGGATTGACCTAACCCAAAAATTCCTGTTGCATCTGAAAGTAGAAACTCGCCCGATTACAACGGTATGTGTATTTTTTCCCTAGGCCATTCTGGTTAAGCGTTTGGAGCAGCAGTATTGCGAAAAATTTGTTGTCTTCTTTACCATTTCTTAGCTTCAAACTCCCATATCTCGCGAACGGATTGACCTAACCCAAAAATTCTTGTTGCATCTGAAAGAAGAAACTCGCCCGATTACAACGGTATGTGTATTTTTTCCCTAGGCCATTCTGGTTAAGCGTTTGGAGCAGCAGAATAGCGAAAAATTGTTTGCCTTCTCAACCATTTCTTGGCTTCAAACTCCCATATCTCGCGAACGGATTGACCTAACCCAAAAATTCCTGTTGCGTCTGAAAGTAGAAACTCGCCCGATTACAACGGTATGTGTATTTTTTCCCTAGGCCATTCTGGTTAAGCGTTTGGAGCAGCAGAATTGCGAAAAATTTTTTGCCTTCTCAACCATTTCTTGGCTTCAAACTCCCATATCTCGCGAACGGATTGACCAAACCCAGAAGATCCTGCTGCGTCTGAAAGTAGAAACTCACCCGATTACAACGATATGCGTATTTTTTCCCTAGGCCATTCTGGTTAAGCGTTTGGAGCAGCAGAATTGCGAAAAATGTTTTGCCTTCTCAACCATTTCTTGGCTTCAAACTCCCATATCTCGCGAACGGATTGACCTAACCCAAAAATTCCTATTGCATCTGAAAGTAGAAACTCGCCCGATTACAACGGTACGTGTATTTTTCCCTTAGGCCATTCTGGTTAAGCGATTGGAGCAGCAGAAGTGCGAAAATTTATTGTCTTGTCAACCATTTCTTAGCTTGAAAGTCCCATATCTCGCGAACGGATTGACCTGACCCAAAAATTCCTGTTGCATCTGAAAGTAGAAACTCGCCCGATTACATCGGTATGTGTATTTTTTCCCTAGGCCATTCTGATTAAGCGTTTGGTGCAGCAGAGGTCCGAAAAATTTTTTGCCTTCTCAACCATTTCTTGGATTCAAACTCCCATATCTCGCGAACGGATTGACCTAACCCAAAAATTCCTGTTGCATCTGAAAGTAGAAACTCGCCCGATTACAACGTTATGTGTATTTTTTCCCTAGGCCATTCTGGTTGAGCGTTTGGAGCAGCAGAAGTGCGAAAAATTTTTTGTCTTCTCAACCATTTCTTAGCTTCAAACTCCCCATATCTCGCGAACGGATTGACCTAACCCAAAAATTCCTGTTGCGTCTGAAAGTAGAAACTCGCCCGATTACAGCGGTATGTGTATTTTTTCCCTAGGCCATTCTGATTAAGCGTTTGGAGCAGCAGAAGTGCGAAAAATTTGTTGTCGTCTCAACCATTTCTTGGCTTCAAACTCCCATATCTCGCGAACGGATTGACCAAACCCAGAAGATCCTGCTGCGTCTGAAAGTAGAAACTCACCCGATTACAACGATATGCGTATTTTTTCCCTAGGCCATTCTGGTTAAGCGTTTGGAGCAGCAGAATTGCGAAAAATGTTTTGCCTTCTCAACCATTTCTTGGCTTCAAACTCCCATATCTCGCGAACGGATTGACCTAACCCAAAAATTCCTATTGCATCTGAAAGTAGAAACTCGCCCGATTACAACGGTACGTGTATTTTTCCCTTAGGCCATTCTGGTTAAGCGATTGGAGCAGCAGAAGTGCGAAAATTTATTGTCTTGTCAACCATTTCTTAGCTTGAAAGTCCCATATCTCGCGAACGGATTCACCTAACCCAAAAATTCCTGTTGCATCTGAAAGTAGAAACTCGCCCGATTACATCGGTATGTGTATTTTTTCCGTAGGCCATTCTGATTAAGCGTTTGGAGCAGCAGAAGTCCGAAAAATTTTTTGCCTTCTCAACCATTTCTTGGATTCAAACTCCCATATCTCGCGAACGGATTGACCTAACCCAAAAATTCCTGTTGCATCTGAAAGTAGAAACTCGCCCGATTACAACGTTATGTGTATTTTTTCCCTAGGCCATTCTGGTTAAGCGTTTGGAGCAGCAGAAGTGCGAAAAATTTTTTGTCTTCTCAACCATTTCTTAGCTTCAAACTCCCCATATCTCGCGAACGGATTGACCTAACCCAAAAATTCCTGTTGCGTCTGAAAGTAGAAACTCGCCCGATTACAGCGGTATGTGTATTTTTTCCCTAGGCCATTCTGATTAAGCGTTTGGAGCAGCAGAATTGCGAAAGATTTGTTGTCTTCATAACCATTTCTTAGCTTCAAACTACCATATCTCGCGAACGGATTGACCTAACCCAAAAATTCCTGTTGCATCTGAAAGTAGAAACTCGCCCGATTACAACGGTATGTGTATTTTTTCCCTAGGCCATTCTGGTTAAGCGTTTGGAGCAGCAGTAGTGCGAAAAATTTGTTGTCTTCTTTACCATTTCTTAGCTTCAAGCTCCCATATCTCGCGAACGGATTGACCTAACCCAAAAATTCCTATTGCATCTGAAAGTAGAAACTCGCCCGATTACAACGGTATGTGTATTTTTTCCCTAGGCAATTCTGGTTAAGCGTTTGGAGCAGCAGAAGTGCGAAAAATTTGTTGTCTTCTTAACCATTACTTAGCTTCAAACTCCCATATCTCGCGAACGGACTGACCTAACCCAAAAATTCTTGTTGCATCTGAAAGTAGAAACTCGCCCGATTACAACGGTATGTGTATTTTTTCCCTAGGCCATTCTGGTTAAGCGTTTGGAGCAGCAGTATTGCGAAAAATTTGTTGTCTTCTTTACCATTTCTTAGCTTCAAACTCCCATATCTCGCGAACGGATTGACCTAACCCAAAAATTCTTGTTGCATCTGAAAGAAGAAACTCGCCCGATTACAACGGTATGTGTATTTTTTCCCTAGGCCATTCTGGTTAAGCGTTTGGAGCAGCAGAATTGCGAAAAATTTTTTGCCTTCTCAACCATTTCTTGGCTTCAAACTCCCATATCTCACGAACGGATTGACCAAACCCAGAAGATCCTGCTGCGTCTGAAAGTAGAAACTCGCCCGATTACAACGGTATGTGTCTTTTTTCCCTAGGCCATTCTGATTAAGCGTTTGGAGCAGCAGAATTGCGAAAAATTTTTTGCCTTCTCAACCATTTCTTGGCTTCAAACTCCGATATCTCGCGAACGGACTGACCTAACCCAAAAATTCCTGTTGCATCTGAAAGTAGGATCTCGACCGATTACAGCGGTATGTGTATTTTTTCCCTAGGCCATTCTGGTTAAGCGTTTGGAGCAGCAGAAGTACGAAAAATTTTTTGCCTTCTCAACCATTTCTTGGATTCAAACTCCCATATCTCGCGAACGGATTGACCTAACCCAAAAATTCCTGTTGCATCTGAAAGCAGAAACTCGCCCGATTACAACGGTATGTGTATTTTTTCCCTAGGCCATTCTGATTAAGCGTTTGGAGCAGCAGAAGTGCGAAAAATTTGTTGTCGTCTCAACCATTTCTTGGCTTCAAACTCCCATATCTCGCGAACGGATTGACCAAACCCAGAAGTTCCTGCTGCGTCTGAAAGTAGAAACTCACCCGATTACAACGGTATGTGTATTTTTTCCCTAGGCCATTCTGGTTAAGCGTTTGGAGCAGCAGAAGTGCGAAAAATTTGTTGTCTTCTTTACCATTTCTTAGCTTCAAACTCCCATATCTCGCGAACGGATTGACCTAACCCAAAAATTCTTGTTGCATCTGAAAGAAGAAACTCGCCCGATTACAACGGTATGCGTATTTTTTCCCTAGGCCATTCTGGTTAAGCGTTTGGAGCAGCAGAATAGCGAAAAATTGTTTGCCTTCTCAACCATTTCTTGGCTTCAAACTCCCATATCTCGCGAACGGATTGACCAAACCCAGAAGATCCTGCTGCGTCTGAAAGTAGAAACTCGCCCGATTACAACGGTATGTGTCTTTTTTCCCTAGGCCATTCTGATTAAGCGTTTGGAGCAGCAGAATTGCGAAAAATTTTTTGCCTTCTCAACCATTTATTGGCTTCAAACTCCCATATCTCGCGAACGGACTGACCTAACCCAAAAATTCCTGTTGCATCTGAAAGTAGAAACACGACCGATTACAGCGGTATGTGTATTTTTTCCCTAGGCCATTCTGGTTAAGCGTTTGGAGCAACAGAAGTGCGAAAAATTTGTTGTCTTCTTAACCATTACTTAGCTTCAGACTCCCATATCTCGCGAACGGATTGACCTAACCCAAAAATTCCTGTTGCATCTGAAAGTAGAAACTCGCCCGATTACAACGGTATGTGTATTTTTTCCCTAGGCCATTCTGATTAAGCGTTTGGAGCAGCAGAAGTGCGAAAAATTTGTTGTCTTCTCAACCATTTCTTAGATTCAAACTCCCATATCTCGCGAACGGATTGCCCTAACCCAAAAATTCCTGTTGCATCTGAAAGTAGAAACTCGCCCGATTACAACGTTATGTGTATTTTTTCCCTAGGCCATTCTGGTTAAGCGTTTGGAGCAGCAGAATTGCGAAAAATTTTTTGCCTTCTCAACCATTTCTTAGCTTCAAACTCCCATATCTCGCGAACGGATTGCCCTGACCCAAAAATTTCTGTTGCGTTTGAAAGTAGAAACTCGCCCGATTACAACGGTATGTGTATTTTTTCCCTAGGCAATTCTGGTTAAGCGTTTGGTGCAGCAGAATTGCGAAAAATTTTTTGCCTTCTCAACCATTTCTTGGCTTCAAACTCCCATATCTCGCGGACGGACTGACCTAACCCAAAAATTCCTGTTGCATCTGAAAGTAGAAACTCGCCCGATTACAGCGGTATGTGTATTTTATCCCTAGGCCATTCTGGTTAAGCGTTTGGAGCAGCAGAAGTGCGAAAAATTTGTTGTCTTCATAACCATTTCTTAGCTTCAAACTCCCATATCTCGCGAACGGATTGACCTAACCCAAAAATTCCTATTGCATCTGAAAGTAGAAACTCGCCCGATTACAACGGTATGTGTAGTTTTTCCCTAGCCCATTCTGGTTAAGCGTTTGGAGCAGCAGAATTGCGAAAAATTTGTTGTCTTCTCAACCATTTCTTAGCTTCAAAGTCCCATATCTCGCGAACGGATTGACCTAACCCAAAAATTCCTGTTGCATCTGAAAGTAGAAACCCGCCCGATTACAACGGTATGTGTATTTTTTCCCTAGGCCATTCTGGTTAAGCGTTCGGAGCAGCAGTAGTGCGAAAAATTTGTTGTCTTCTTTACCATTTCTTAGCTTCAAACTCCCATATCTCGCGAACGGATTGACCTAACCCAAAAATTCCTGTTGCATCTGAAAGTAGAAACTCGCCCGATTACAACGGTATGTGTATTTTCTCCCTAGGCCATTCTGGTTAAGCGTTTGGAGCAGCAGAATAGCGAAAAATTTTTTGCCTTCTCAACCATTTCTTGGCTTCAAACTCCCATATCTCGCGAACGGATTGACCTAAACCAAAAATTCCTGTTGCGTCTGAAAGTTGAAACTCGCCCGAGTACAACGGTATGTGTATTTTTTCCCTAGGCCATTCTGGTTAAGCGTTTGGAGCAGCATAAGTGCGAAAAATTTGTTGTCTTCTTAACCATTTCTTAGCTTCAAACTCCCGTATCTCGCGAACGGATTGACCTAACCCCAAAAATTCCTATTGCATCTGAAACTAGAAACTCGCCCGATTACAACGGTACGTGTATTTTTCCCTTAGGCCATTCTGGTTAAGCGATTGGAGCAGCAGAAGTGCGAAAAATTTGTTGTCTTCATAACAATTTCTTAGCTTCAAACTCCCATATCTCGCGAACGGATTGACCTAACCCAAAAATTCCTATTCATCTGAAAGTAGAAACTCGCCCGATTACAGCGGTATGTGTAGTTTTTCCCTAGGCAGTTCTGGTTAAGCGTTTGGAGCAGCAGAAGTGCGACAAATTTGTTGTCTTCTCAATCATTTCTTAGCTTCAAACTCCCATATCTCGCGAACGGATTGACCTAACCCAGAAATTCCTGTTGCATCTGAAAGTAGAAACTCGCCCGATTACAACGGTGTGTGTATTTTTTCCGTAGGCCATTCTGATGAAGCGTTTGGAGCAGCAGAAGTGTGAAAAATTTGTTGTCTTCATAACCATTTCTTAGCTTCAAGCTCCCATATCTCGCGAACGGATTGACCTAACCCAAAAATTCCTGTTGCATCTGAAAGTAGAAACCCGCCCGATTACAACGGTATGTGTATTTTTTCCCTAGGCCATTCTGGTTAAGCGTTCGGAGTAGCAGTAGTGCGAAAAATTTGTTGTCTTCTTTACCATTTCTTAGCTTCAAACTCCCATATCTCGCGAACGGATTGACCTAACCCAAAAATTCCTGTTGCATCTGAAAGTAGAAACTCGCCCGATTACAACGGTATGTGTATTTTCTCCCTAGGCCATTCTGGTTAAGCGTTTGGAGCAGCAGAATAGCGAAAAATTTTTTGCCTTCTCAACCATTTCTTGGCTTCAAACTCCCATATCTCGCGAACGGATTGACCTAAACCAAAAATTCCTGTTGCGTCTGAAAGTTGAAACTCGCCCGAGTACAACGGTATGTGTATTTTTTCCCTAGGACATTCTGGTTAAGCGTTTGGAGCAGCATAAGTGCGAAAAATTTGTTGTCTTCTTAACCATTTCTTAGCTTCAAACTCCCGTATCTCGCGAACGGATTGACCTAACCCAAAAATTCCTATTGCATCTGAAATTAGAAACTCGCCCGATTACAACGGTACGTGTATTTTTCCCTTAGGCCATTCTGGTTAAGCGATTGGAGCAGCAGAAGTGCGAAAAATTTGTTGTCTTCATAACAATTTCTTAGCTTCAAACTCCCATATCTCGCGAACGGATTGACCTAACCCAAAAATTCCTGTTGCATCTGAAAGTAGAAACTCGCCCGATTACAACTGTATGTGTATTTTTTCCCTAGGCCATTCTGGTTAAGCGTTTGAAGCAGCATAAGTGCGAAAAATTTGTTGTCTTCTTAACCATTTCTTAGCTTCAAACTCCCGTATCTCGCGAACGGATTGACCTAACCCAAAAATTCCTATTGCATCTGAAATTAGAAACTCGCCCGATTACAACGGTACGTGTATTTTTCCCTTAGGCCATTCTGGTTAAGCGATTGGAGCAGCAGAAGTGCGAAAAATTTGTTGTCTTCATAACAATTTCTTAGCTTCAAACTCCCATATCTCGCGAACGGATTGACCTAACCCAAAAATTCCTGTTGCATCTGAAAGTAGAAACTCGCCCGATTACAACGGTGTGTGTATTTTCTCCCTAGGCTATTCTGGTTAAGCGTTTGGAGCAGCAGAATAGCGAAAAATTTTTTGCCTTCTCAACCATTTCTTGGCTTCAAACTCCCATATCTCGCGAACGGATTGACCTAAACCAGAAATTCCTGTTGCGTCTGAAAGTTGAAACTCGCCCGAGTACAACGGTATGTGTATTTTTTCCCTAGGACATTCTGGTTAAGCGTTTGGAGCAGCATAAGTGCGAAAAATTTGTTGTCTTCTTAACCATTTCTTAGCTTCAAACTCCCGTATCTCGCGAACGGATTGACCTAACCCAAAAATTCCTATTGCATCTGAAATTAGAAACTCGCCCGATTACAACGGTACGTGTATTTTTCCCTTAGGCCATTCTGGTTAAGCGATTGGAGCAGCAGAAGTGCGAAAAATTTGTTGTCTTCATAACAATTTCTTAGCTTCAAACTCCCATATCTCGCGAACGGATTGACCTAACCCAAAAATTCCTGTTGCATCTGAAAGTAGAAACTCGCCCGATTACAACGGTATGTGTATTTTTTCCCTAGGCCATTCTGGTTAAGCGTTTGGAGCAGCAGAATTGCGAAAAATTTTTGCCTTCTCAACCATTTCTTGGCTTCAAACTCCCATATCTCGCGAACGGATTGACCTAACCCAGAAATTCCTGTTGCATCTGAAAGTAGAAACTCGCCCGATTACAACGGTACGTGTATTTTTCCCTTAGGCCATTCTGGTTAAGCGATTGGAGCAGCAGAATTGCGAAAAATTTGTTGTCTTCATAACCATTTCTTAGCTTCAAGCTCCCATATCTCGCGAACGGATTGACCTAACCCAAAAATTCCTGTTGCATCTGAAAGTAGAAACCCGCCCGATTACAACGGTATGTGTATTTTTTCCCTAGGCCATTCTGGTTAAGCGTTCGGAGCAGCAGTAGTGCGAAAAATTTGTTGTCTTCTTTACCATTTCTTAGCTTCAAACTCCCATATCTCGCGAACGGATTGACCTAACCCAAAAATTCCTGTTGCATCTGAAAGTAGAAACTCGCCCGATTACAACGGTATGTGTATTTTCTCCCTAGGCCATTCTGGTTAAGCGTTTGGAGCAGCAGAATAGCGAAAAATTTTTTGCCTCCTCAACCATTTCTTGGCTTCAAACTCCCATATCTCGCGAACGGATTGACCTAAACCAAAAATTCCTGTTGCGTCTGAAAGTTGAAACTCGCCCGAGTACAACGGTATGTGTATTTTTTCCCTAGGCCATTCTGGTTAAGCGTTTGGAGCAGCATAAGTGCGAAAAATTTGTTGTCTTCTTAACCATTTCTTAGCTTCAAACTCCCGTATCTCGCGAACGGATTGACCTAACCCAAAAATTCCTATTGCATCTGAAATTAGAAACTCGCCCGATTACAACGGTACGTGTATTTTTCCCTTAGGCCATTCTGGTTAAGCGATTGGAGCAGCAGAATTGCGAAAAATTTGTTGTCTTCATAACAATTTCTTAGATTCAAACTCCCATATCTCGCGAACGGATTGACCTAACCCAAAAATTCCTGTTGCATCTGAAAGTAGAAACTCGCCCGATTACAACGGTATGTGTATTTTTTCCCTAGGCCATTCTGGTTAAGCGTTTGGAGCAGCAGAATTGCGAAAAATTTTTGCCTTCTCAACCATTTCTTGGCTTCAAACTCCCATATCTCGCGAACGGACTGACCTAACCCAAAAATTCCTGTTGCATCTGAAAGTAGAAACTCGACCGATTACAGCGGTATGTGTATTTTTTCCCTAGGCCATTCTGGTTAAGCGTTTGGAGCAGCAGAAGTGCGAAAAATTTGTTGTCTTCTTAACCATTACTTAGCTTCAAACTCCCATATCTCGCGAACGGATTGACCTAACCCAAAAATTCCTGTTGCATCTGAAAGTAGAAACTCGCCCGATTACAACGGTATGTGTAGTTTTTCCCTAGGCCATTCTGATTAAGCGTTTGGAGCAGCAGTAGTGCGAAAAATTTGTTGTCTTCTCTACCATTTCTTAGCTTCAAGCTCCCATATCTCGCGAACGGATTGACCTAACCCATAAATTCCTGTTGCATCTGAAAGTAGAAACTCGCCCGATTACAACGGTATGTGTATTTTTCCCTTAGGCCATTCTGGTTAAGCGATTGGAGCAGCAGAAGTGCGAAAAATTAGTTGTCTTCATAACAATTTCTTAGCTTCAAACTCCCATACCTCGCGAACGGATTGACCTAACCCAAAAATTCCTGTTGCATCTGAAAGTAGAAACTCGCCCGATTACAACGGTATGTGTATTTTTTCCCTAGGCCATTCTGGTTAAGCGTTTGGAGCAGCAGAATTGCGAAAAATTTTTGCCTTCTCAACCATTTCTTGGCTTCAAACTCCCATATCTCGCCAACGGATTGACCTAACCCAAAAATTCCTGTTGCATCTGAAAGTAGAAACTCGCCCGATTACAACGGTACGTGTATTTTTCCCTTAGGCCATTCTGGTTAAGCGATTGGAGCAGCAGAATTGCGAAAAATTTGTTGTCTTCATAACCATTTCTTAGCTTCAAACGCCCATATCTCGCGAACGGATTGACCTAACCCAAAACTTCCTATTGCATCTGAAACTAGAAACTCGCCCGATTACAGCGGTATGTGTATTTTTTCCCTAGGCAATTCTGGTTAAGCTTTTGGAGCAGCAGAATTGCGAAAAATTTTTTGCCTTCTCAACCATTTCTTGGCTTCAAACTCCCATATCTCGCGAACGGACTGACCTAACCCAAAAATTCCTGTTGCATCTGAAAGTAGAAACTCGCCCGATTACAACGGTATGTGTATTTTTTCCCTAGGCCATTCTGGTTAAGCGTTCGGAGCAGCAGTAGTGCGAAAAATTTGTTGTCTTCTTTACCATTTCTTAGCTTCAAACTCCCATATCTCGCGAACGGATTGACCTAACCCAAAAATTCCTGTTGCATCTGAAAGTAGAAACTCGCCCGATTACAACGGTATGTGTATTTTCTCCCTGGGCCATTCTGGTTAAGCGTTTGGAGCAGCAGAATAGCGAAAAATTTTTTGCCTTCTCAACCATTTCTTGGCTTCAAACGCCCATATCTCGCGAACGGATTGACCTAACCCAAAAATTCCTATTGCACCTGAAAGTAGAAACTCGCCCGATTACAGCGGTATGTGTATTTTCTCCCTAGGCCATTCTGGTTAAGCGTTTGGAGCAGCAGAATAGCGAAAAATTTTTTGCCTTCTCAACCATTTCTTGGCTTCAAACTCCCATATCTCGCGAACGGATTGACCTAAACCAAAAATTCCTGTTGCGTCTGAAAGTTGAAACTCGCCCGAGTACAACGGTATGTGTATTTTTTTCCTAGGCCATTCTGGTTAAGCGATTGGAGCAGCAGAAGTGCGAAAAATTTGTTGTCTTCATAACAATTTCTTAGCTTCAAACTCCCATACCTCGCGAACGGATTGACCTAACCCAAAAATTCCTGTTGCATCTGAAAGTAGAAACTCGCCCGATTACAACGGTATGTGTATTTTTTCCCTAGGCCATTCTGGTTAAGCGTTTGGAGCAGCAGAATTGCGAAAAATTTTTGCCTTCTCAACCATTTCTTGGCTTCAAACTCCCATATCTCGCCAACGGATTGACCTAACCCAAAAATTCCTGTTGCATCTGAAAGTAGAAACTCGCCCGATTACAACGGTACGTGTATTTTTCCCTTAGGCCATTCTGGTTAAGCGATTGGAGCAGCAGAATTGCGAAAAATTTGTTGTCTTCATAACCATTTCTTAGCTTCAAACGCCCATATCTCGCGAACGGATTGACCTAACCCAAAAATTCCTATTGCATCTGAAACTAGAAACTCGCCCGATTACAGCGGTATGTGTATTTTTTCCCTAGGCAATTCTGGTTAAGCTTTTGGAGCAGCAGAATTGCGAAAAATTTTTTGCCTTCTCAACCATTTCTTGGCTTCAAACTCCCATATCTCGCGAACGGACTGACCTAACCCAAAAATTCCTGTTGCATCTGAAAGTAGAAACTCGCCCGATTACAACGGTATGTGTATTTTTTCCCTAGGCCATTGTGGTTAAGCGTTCGGAGCAGCAGTAGTGCGAAAAATTTGTTGTCTTCTTTACCATTTCTTAGCTTCAAACTCCCATATCTCGCGAACGGATTGACCTAACCCAAAAATTCCTGTTGCATCTGAAAGTAGAAACTCGCCCGATTACAACGGTATGTGTATTTTCTCCCTGGGCCATTCTGGTTAAGCGTTTGGAGCAGCAGAATAGCGAAAAATTTTTTGCCTTCTCAACCATTTCTTGGCTTCAAACGCCCATATCTCGCGAACGGATTGACCTAACCCAAAAATTCCTATTGCACCTGAAAGTAGAAACTCGCCCGATTACAGCGGTATGTGTATTTTCTCCCTAGGCCATTCTGGTTAAGCGTTTGGAGCAGCAGAATAGCGAAAAATTTTTTGCCTTCTCAACCATTTCTTGGCTTCAAACTCCCATATCTCGCGAACGGATTGACCTAAACCAAAAATTCCTGTTGCGTCTGAAAGTTGAAACTCGCCCGAGTACAACGGTATGTGTATTTTTTTCCTAGGCCATTCTGGTTAAGCGTTTGGAGCAGCATAAGTGCGAAAAATTTGTTGTCTTCTTAACCATTTCTTAGCTTCAAACTCCCGTATCTCGCGAACGGATTGACCTAACCCAAAAATTCCTATTGCATCTGAAATTAGAAACTCGCCCGATTACAACGGTACGTGTATTTTTCCCTTAGGCCATTCTGGTTAAGCGATTGGAGCAGCAGAAGTGCGAAAAATTTGTTGTCTTCATAACAATTTCTTAGCTTCAAACTCCCATATCTCGCGAACGGATTGACCTAACCCAAAAATTCCTGTTGCATCTGAAAGTAGAAACTCGCCCGATTACAACGGTATGTGTATTTTTTCCCTAGGCCATTCTGGTTAAGCGTTTGGAGCAGCAGAATTGCGAAAAATTTTTGCCTTCTCAACCATTTCTTGGCTTCAAACTCCCATATCTCGCGAACGGATTGACCTAACCCAGAAATTCCTGTTGCATCTGAAAGTAGAAACTCGCCCGATTACAACGGTACGTGTATTTTTCCCTTAGGCCATTCTGGTTAAGCGATTGGAGCAGCAGAAGTGCGAAAAATTTGTTGTCTTCATAACCATTTCTTAGCTTCAAGCTCCCATATCTCGCGAACGGATTGACCTAACCCAAAAATTCCTGTTGCATCTGAAAGTAGAAACCCGCCCGATTACAACGGTATGTGTATTTTTTCCCTAGGCCATTCTGGTTAAGCGTTCGGAGCAGCAGTAGTGCGAAAAATTTGTTGTCTTCTTTACCATTTCTTAGCTTCAAACTCCCATATCTCGCGAACGGATTGACCTAACCCAAAAATTCCTGTTGCATCTGAAAGTAGAAACTCGCCCGATTACAACGGTATGTGTATTTTCTCCCTAGGCCATTCTGGTTAAGCGTTTGGAGCAGCAGAATAGCGAAAAATTTTTTGCCTCCTCAACCATTTCTTGGCTTCAAACTCCCATATCTCGCGAACGGATTGACCTAAACCAAAAATTCCTGTTGCGTCTGAAAGTTGAAACTCGCCCGAGTACAACGGTATGTGTATTTTTTCCCTAGGCCATTCTGGTTAAGCGTTTGGAGCAGCATAAGTGCGAAAAATTTGTTGTCTTCTTAACCATTTCTTAGCTTCAAACTCCCGTATCTCGCGAACGGATTGACCTAACCCAAAAATTCCTATTGCATCTGAAATTAGAAACTCGCCCGATTACAACGGTACGTGTATTTTTCCCTTAGGCCATTCTGGTTAAGCGATTGGAGCAGCAGAATTGCGAAAAATTTGTTGTCTTCATAACAATTTCTTAGATTCAAACTCCCATATCTCGCGAACGGATTGACCTAACCCAAAAATTCCTGTTGCATCTGAAAGTAGAAACTCGCCCGATTACAACGGTATGTGTATTTTTTCCCTAGGCCATTCTGGTTAAGCGTTTGGAGCAGCAGAATTGCGAAAAATTTTTGCCTTCTCAACCATTTCTTGGCTTCAAACTCCCATATCTCGCGAACGGACTGACCTAACCCAAAAATTCCTGTTGCATCTGAAAGTAGAAACTCGACCGATTACAGCGGTATGTGTATTTTTTCCCTAGGCCATTCTGGTTAAGCGTTTGGAGCAGCAGAAGTGCGAAAAATTTGTTGTCTTCTTAACCATTACTTAGCTTCAAACTCCCATATCTCGCGAACGGATTGACCTAACCCAAAAATTCCTGTTGCATCTGAAAGTAGAAACTCGCCCGATTACAACGGTATGTGTAGTTTTTCCCTAGGCCATTCTGATTAAGCGTTTGGAGCAGCAGTAGTGCGAAAAATTTGTTGTCTTCTCTACCATTTCTTAGCTTCAAGCTCCCATATCTCGCGAACGGATTGACCTAACCCATAAATTCCTGTTGCATCTGAAAGTAGAAACTCGCCCGATTACAACGGTATGTGTATTTTTCCCTTAGGCCATTCTGGTTAAGCGATTGGAGCAGCAGAAGTGCGAAAAATTTGTTGTCTTCATAACAATTTCTTAGCTTCAAACTCCCATACCTCGCGAACGGATTGACCTAACCCAAAAATTCCTGTTGCATCTGAAAGTAGAAACTCGCCCGATTACAACGGTATGTGTATTTTTTCCCTAGGCCATTCTGGTTAAGCGTTTGGAGCAGCAGAATTGCGAAAAATTTTTGCCTTCTCAACCATTTCTTGGCTTCAAACTCCCATATCTCGCCAACGGATTGACCTAACCCAAAAATTCCTGTTGCATCTGAAAGTAGAAACTCGCCCGATTACAACGGTACGTGTATTTTTCCCTTAGGCCATTCTGGTTAAGCGATTGGAGCAGCAGAATTGCGAAAAATTTGTTGTCTTCATAACCATTTCTTAGCTTCAAACGCCCATATCTCGCGAACGGATTGACCTAACCCAAAAATTCCTATTGCATCTGAAACTAGAAACTCGCCCGATTACAGCGGTATGTGTATTTTTTCCCTAGGCAATTCTGGTTAAGCTTTTGGAGCAGCAGAATTGCAAAAAATTTTTTGCCTTCTCAACCATTTCTTGGCTTCAAACTCCCATATCTCGCGAACGGACTGACCTAACCCAAAAATTCCTGTTGCATCTGAAAGTAGAAACTCGCCCGATTACAACGGTATGTGTATTTTTTCCCTAGGCCATTCTGGTTAAGCGTTCGGAGCAGCAGTAGTGCGAAAAATTTGTTGTCTTCTTTACCATTTCTTAGCTTCAAACTCCCATATCTCGCGAACGGATTGACCTAACCCAAAAATTCCTGTTGCATCTGAAAGTAGAAACTCGCCCGATTACAACGGTATGTGTATTTTCTCCCTGGGCCATTCTGGTTAAGCGTTTGGAGCAGCAGAATAGCGAAAAATTTTTTGCCTTCTCAACCATTTCTTGGCTTCAAACGCCCATATCTCGCGAACGGATTGACCTAACCCAAAAATTCCTATTGCACCTGAAAGTAGAAACTCGCCCGATTACAGCGGTATGTGTATTTTCTCCCTAGGCCATTCTGGTTAAGCGTTTGGAGCAGCAGAATAGCGAAAAATTTTTTGCCTTCTCAACCATTTCTTGGCTTCAAACTCCCATATCTCGCGAACGGATTGACCTAAACCAAAAATTCCTGTTGCGTCTGAAAGTTGAAACTCGCCCGAGTACAACGGTATGTGTATTTTTTTCCTAGGCCATTCTGGTTAAGCGTTTGGAGCAGCATAAGTGCGAAAAATTTGTTGTCTTCTTAACCATTTCTTAGCTTCAAACTCCCATATCTCGCGAACGGATTGACCTAACCCAAAAATTCCTATTGCATCTGAAATTAGAAACTCGCCCGAATACAACGGTACGTGTATTTTTCCCTTAGGCCATTCTGGTTAAGCGATTGGAGCTGCAGAAGTGCAAAAAATTTGTTGTCTTCATAACAATTTCTTAGCTTCAAACTCCCATATCTCGCGAACGGATTGACCTAACCCAAAAATTCCTGTTGCATCTGAAAGTAGAAACTCGCCCGATTACAACGGTATGTGTATTTTTTCCCTAGGCCATTCTGGTTAAGCGTTTGGAGCAGCAGAATTGCGAAAAATTTTTGCCTTCTCAACCATTTCTTGGCTTCAAACTCCCATATCTCGCCAAACGGATTGACCTAACCCAAAAATTCCTGTTGCATCTGAAAGTAGAAACTCGCCCGATTACAACGGTACGTGTATTTTTCCCTTAGGCCATTCTGGTTAAGCGATTGGAGCAGCAGAAGGGCGAAAAATTTGTTGTCTTCATAACCATTTCTTAGCTTCAAACTCCCATATCTCGCGAACGGATTGACCTAACCCAAAAATTCCTATTGCATCTGAAAGTAGAAACTCGCCCGATTACAACGGTATGTGTATTTTTTCCCTAGGCCATTCTGGTTAAGCGTTTGGAGCAGCAGAATTGCGAAAAATTTTTGCCTTCTCAACCATTTCTTGGCTTCAAACTCCCATATCTCGCCAACGGATTGACCTAACCCAAAAATTCCTATTGCATCTGAAAGTAGAAACTCGCCCGATTACAGCGGTATGTGTATTTTTTCCCTAGGCAATTCTGGTTAAGCGTTTGGAGCAGCAGAATTGCGAAAAATTTTTTGCCTTCTCAACCATTTCTTGGCTTCAAACTCCCATATCTCGCGAACGGACTGACCTAACCCCAAAAATTCCTGTTGCATCTGAAAGTAGAAACTCGACCGATTACAGCGGTATGTGTATTTTTTCCCTAGGCCATTCTGGTTAAGCGTTTGGAGCAGCAGAAGTGCGAAAAATTTGTTGTCTTCTTAACCATTACTTAGATTCAAACTCCCATATCTCGCGAACGGATTGACCTAACCCAAAAATTCCTATTGCATCTGAAAGTAGAAACTCGCCCGATTACAACGGTATGTGTATTTTTTCCCTAGGCAATTCTGGTTAAGCGTTTGGAGCAGCAGAAGTGCGAAAAAATTTGTTGTCCTCTTAACCATTACTTAGCTTCAAACTCCCATATCTCGCGAACGGATTGACCTAACCCAAAAATTCTTGTTGCATCTGAAAGTAGAAACTCGACCGATTACAACGGTATGTGTATTTTTTCCCTAGGCCATTCTGGTTAAGCGTTTGGAGCAGCAGTATTGCGAAAAATTTGTTGTCTTCTTTACCATTTCTTAGCTTCAATCTCCCATATCTCGCGAACGGATTGACCTAACCCAAAAATTCTTGTTGCATCTGAAAGAAGAAACTCGCCCGATTACAACGGTATGTGTATTTTTTCCCTAGGCCATTCTGGTTAAGCGTTTGGAGCAGCAGAATTGCGGAAAATTTTTTGCCTTCTCAACCATTTCTTGGCTTCAAACTCCCATATCTCGCGAACGGATTGACCAAACCCAGAAGATCCTGCTGCGTCTGAAAGTAGAAACTCGCCCGATTACAACGGTATGTGTCTTTTTTCCCTAGGCCATTCTGAATAAGCGTTTGGAGCAGCAGAATTGCGAAAAATTTTTTGCCTTCTCAACCATTTCTTGGCTTCAAACTCCCATATCTCGCGAACGGACTGACCTAACCCAAAAATTCCTGTTGCATCTGAAAGTAGAAACTCGACCGATTACAGCGGTATGTGTATTTTTTTCCCTAGGCCATTCTGGTTAAGCGTTTGGAGCAGCAGTATTGCGAAAAATTTGTTGTCTTCTTTACCATTTCTTAGCTTCAAACTCCCATATCTCGCGAACGGATTGACCTAACCCAAAAATTCTTGTTGCATCTGAAAGAAGAAACTCGCCCGATTACAACGGTATGTGTATTTTTTCCCTAGGCAATTCTGGTTAAGCGTTTGGAGCAGCAGAATTGCGAAAAATTTTTGCCTTCTCAACCATTTCTTGGCTTCAAACTCCCATATCTCGCGAACGGACTGACCTAACCCAAAAATTCCTGTTGCATCTGAAAGTAGAAACTCGACCGATTACAGCGGTATGTGTATTTTTTCCCTAGGCCATTCTGGTTAAGCGTTTGGAGCAGCAGAAATGCGAAAAATTTGTTGTCTTCTTAACCATTACTTAGATTCAAACTCCCATATCTCGCGAACGGATTGACCTAACCCAAAAATTCCTATTGCATCTGAAAGTAGAAACTCGCCCGATTACAACGGTATGTGTATTTTTTCCCTAGGCAATTCTGGTTAAGCGTTTGGAGCAGCAGAAGTGCGAAAAATTTGTTGTCCTCTTAACCATTACTTAGCTTCAAACTCCCATATCTCGCGAACGGATTGACCTAACCCAAAAATTCTTGTTGCATCTGAAAGTAGAAACTCGACCGATTACAACGGTATGTGTATTTTTTCCCTAGGCCATTCTGGTTAAGCGTTTGGAGCAGCAGTATTGCGAAAAATTTGTTGTCTTCTTTACCATTTCTTAGCTTCAAACTCCCATATCTCGCGAACGGATTGACCTAACCCAAAAATTCTTGTTGCATCTGAAAGAAGAAACTCGCCCGATTACAACGGTATGTGTATTTTTTCCCTAGGCCATTCTGGTTAAGCGTTTGGAGCAGCAGAATTGCGGAAAATTTTTTGCCTTCTCAACCATTCCTTGGCTTCAAACTCCCATATCTCGCGAACGGATTGACCAAACCCAGAAGATCCTGCTGCGTCTGAAAGTAGAAACTCGCCCGATTACAACGGTATGTGTCTTTTTTCCCTAGGCCATTCTGAATAAGCGTTTGGAGCAGCAGAATTGCGAAAAATTTTTTGCCTTCTCAACCATTTCTTGGCTTCAAACTCCCATATCTCGCGAACGGACTGACCTAACCCAAAAATTCCTGTTGCATCTGAAAGTAGAAACTCGACCGATTACAGCGGTATGTGAATTTTTTCCCTAGGCCATTCTGGTTAAGCGTTTGGAGCAGCAGTATTGCGAAAAATTTGTTGTCTTCTTTACCATTTCTTAGCTTCAAACTCCCATATCTCGCGAACGGATTGACCTAACCCAAAAATTCTTGTTGCATCTGAAAGAAGAAACTCGCCCGATTACAACGGTATGTGTATTTTTTCCCTAGGCCATTCTGGTTAAGCGTTTGGAGCAGCAGAATAGCGAAAAATTGTTTGCCTTCTCAACCATTTCTTGGCTTCAAACTCCCATATCTCGCGAACGGATTGACCTAACCCAAAAATTCCTGTTGCGTCTGAAAGTAGAAACTCGCCCGATTACAACGGTATGTGTATTTTTTCCCTAGGCCATTCTGGTTAAGCGTTTGGAGCAGCAGAATTGCGAAAAATTTTTTGCCTTCTCAACCATTTCTTGGCTTCAAACTCCCATATCTCGCGAACGGATTGACCAAACCCAGAAGATCCTGCTGCGTCTGAAAGTAGAAACTCACCCGATTACAACGATATGCGTATTTTTTCCCTAGGCCATTCTGGTTAAGCGTTTGGAGCAGCAGAATTGCGAAAAATGTTTTGCCTTCTCAACCATTTCTTGGCTTCAAACTCCCATATCTCGCGAACGGATTGACCTAACCCAAAAATTCCTATTGCATCTGAAAGTAGAAACTCGCCCGATTACAACGGTACGTGTATTTTTCCCTTAGGCCATTCTGGTTAAGCGATTGGAGCAGCAGAAGTGCGAAAATTTATTGTCTTGTCAACCATTTCTTAGCTTGAAAGTCCCATATCTCGCGAACAGATTGACCTAACCCAAAAATTCCTGTTGCATCTGAAAGTAGAAAACTCGCCCGATTACATCGGTATGTGTATTTTTTCCCCTAGGCCATTCTGATTAAGCGTTTGGAGCAGCAGAAGTCCGAAAAATTTTTTGCCTTCTCAACCATTTCTTGGATTCAAACTCCCATATCTCGCGAACGGATTGACCTAACCCAAAAATTCCTGTTGCATCTGAAAGTAGAAACTCGCCCGATTACAACGTTATGTGTATTTTTTCCCTAGGCCATTCTGGTTAAGCGTTTGGAGCAGCAGAATTGCGAAAAATTTTTTGCCTTCTCAACCATTTCTTGGCTTCAAACTCCCATATCTCGCGAACGGACTGACCTAACCCAAAAATTCCTGTTGCATCTGAAAGTAGAAACTCGCCCGATTACAGCGGTATGTGTATTTTTTCCCTAGGCCATTCTGATTAAGCGTTTGGAGCAGCAGAATTGCGAAAGATTTGTTGTCTTCATAACCATTTCTTAGCTTCAAACTACCATATCTCGCGAACGGATTGACCTAACCCAAAAATTCCTGTTGCATCTGAAAGTAGAAACTCGCCCGATTACAACGGTATGTGTATTTTCTCCCTAGGACATTCTGGTTAAGCGTTTGGAGCAGCAGAATAGCGAAAAATTTTTTGCCTCCTCAACCATTTCTTGGCTTCAAACTCCCATATCTCGCGAACGGATTGACCTAAACCAAAAATTCCTGTTGCGTCTGAAAGTTGAAACTCGCCCGAGTACAACGGTATGTGTATTTTTTCCCTAGGCCATTCTGGTTAAGCGTTTGGAGCAGCATAAGTGCGAAAAATTTGTTGTCTTCTTAACCATTTCTTAGCTTCAAACTCCCGTATCTCGCGAACGGATTGACCTAACCCAAAAATTCCTATTGCATCTGAAATTAGAAACTCGCCCGATTACAACGGTACGTGTATTTTTCCCTTAGGCCATTCTGGTTAAGCGATTGGAGCAGCAGAATTGCGAAAAATTTTGTTGTCTTCATAACAATTTCTTAGCTTCAAACTCCCATATCTCGCGAACGGATTGACCTAACCCAAAAATTCCTGTTGCATCTGAAAGTAGAAACTCGCCCGATTACAACGGTATGTGTATTTTTTCCCTAGGCCATTCTGGTTA
Organism: Ptiloglossa arizonensis; assembly: GCF_051014685.1. Classification (NCBI taxonomy): domain Eukaryota; kingdom Metazoa; phylum Arthropoda; class Insecta; order Hymenoptera; family Colletidae; genus Ptiloglossa; species Ptiloglossa arizonensis. The sequence continues at coordinate 143,970 of NW_027478815.1, read as the reverse complement.
AGCGTTTGGAGCAGCAGAATTGCGAAAAATTTTTGCCTTCTCAACCATTTCTTGGCTTCAAACTCCCATATCTCGCGAACGGATTGACCTAACCCAAAAATTCCGCATCTGAAAGTAGAAACTCGCCCGATTACAACGGTATGTGTAGTTTTTCCCTAGGCCATTCTGATTAAGCGTTTGGAGCAGCAGTAGTGCGAAAAATTTGTTGTCTTCTCTACCATTTCTTAGCTTCAAGCTCCCATATCTCGCGAACGGATTGACCTAACCCATAAATTCCTGTTGCATCTGAAAGTAGAAACTCGCCCGATTACAACGGTATGTGTATTTTTCCCTTAGGCCATTCTGGTTAAGCGATTGGAGCAGCAGAAGTGCGAAAAATTTGTTGTCTTCATAACAATTTCTTAGCTTCAAACTCCCATACCTCGCGAACGGATTGACCTAACCCAAAAATTCCTGTTGCATCTGAAAGTAGAAACTCGCCCGATTACAACGGTATGTGTATTTTTTCCCTAGGCCATTCTGGTTAAGCGATTGGAGCAGCAGAAGTGCGAAAAATTTGTTGTCTTCATAACCATTACTTAGCTTCAAACGCCCATATCTCGCGAACGGATTGACCTAACCCAAAAATTCCTATTGCATCTGAAACTAGAAACTCGCCCGATTACAGCGGTATGTGTATTTTTTCCCTAGGCAATTCTGGTTAAGCTTTTGGAGCAGCAGAATTGCGAAAAATTTTTTGCCTTCTCAACCATTTCTTGGCTTCAAACTCCCATATCTCGCGAACGGACTGACCTAACCCAAAAATTCCTGTTGCATCTGAAAGTAGAAACTCGCCCGATTACAACGGTATGTGTATTTTTTCCCTAGGCCATTCTGGTTAAGCGTTCGGAGCAGCAGTAGTGCGAAAAATTTGTTGTCTTCTTTACCATTTCTTAGCTTCAAACTCCCATATCTCGCGAACGGATTGACCTAACCCAAAAATTCCTGTTGCATCTGAAAGTAGAAACTCGCCCGATTACAACGGTATGTGTATTTTCTCCCTGGGCCATTCTGGTTAAGCGTTTGGAGCAGCAGAATAGCGAAAAATTTTTTGCCTTCTCAACCATTTCTTGGCTTCAAACGCCCATATCTCGCGAACGGATTGACCTAACCCAAAAATTCCTATTGCATCTGAAAGTAGAAACTCGCCCGATTACAGCGGTATGTGTATTTTCTCCCTAGGCCATTCTGGTTAAGCGTTTGGAGCAGCAGAATAGCGAAAAATTTTTTGCCTTCTCAACCATTTCTTGGCTTCAAACTCCCATATCTCGCGAACGGATTGACCTAAACCAAAAATTCCTGTTGCGTCTGAAAGTTGAAACTCGCCCGAGTACAACGGTATGTGTATTTTTTTCCTAGGCCATTCTGGTTAAGCGTTTGGAGCAGCATAAGTGCGAAAAATTTGTTGTCTTCTTAACCATTTCTTAGCTTCAAACTCCCATATCTCGCGAACGGATTGACCTAACCCAAAAATTCCTATTGCATCTGAAATTAGAAACTCGCCCGAATACAACGGTACGTGTATTTTTCCCTTAGGCCATTCTGGTTAAGCGATTGGAGCTGCAGAAGTGCAAAAAATTTGTTGTCTTCATAACAATTTCTTAGCTTCAAACTCCCATATCTCGCGAACGGATTGACCTAACCCAAAAATTCCTGTTGCATCTGAAAGTAGAAACTCGCCCGATTACAACGGTATGTGTATTTTTTCCCTAGGCCATTCTGGTTAAGCGTTTGGAGCAGCAGAATTGCGAAAAATTTTTGCCTTCTCAACCATTTCTTGGCTTCAAACTCCCATATCTCGCCAACGGATTGACCTAACCCAAAAATTCCTGTTGCATCTGAAAGTAGAAACTCGCCCGATTACAACGGTACGTGTATTTTTCCCTTAGGCCATTCTGGTTAAGCGATTGGAGCAGCAGAAGGGCGAAAAATTTGTTGTCTTCATAACCATTTCTTAGCTTCAAACTCCCATATCTCGCGAACGGATTGACCTAACCCAAAAATTCCTATTGCATCTGAAAGTAGAAACTCGCCCGATTACAACGGTATGTGTATTTTTTCCCTAGGCCATTCTGGTTAAGCGTTTGGAGCAGCAGAATTGCGAAAAATTTTTGCCTTCTCAACCATTTCTTGGCTTCAAACTCCCATATCTCGCCAACGGATTGACCTAACCCAAAAATTCCTATTGCATCTGAAAGTAGAAACTCGCCCGATTACAGCGGTATGTGTATTTTTTCCCTAGGCAATTCTGGTTAAGCGTTTGGAGCAGCAGAATTGCGAAAAATTTTTTGCCTTCTCAACCATTTCTTGGCTTCAAACTCCCATATCTCGCGAACGGACTGACCTAACCCAAAAATTCCTGTTGCATCTGAAAGTAGAAACTCGACCGATTACAGCGGTATGTGTATTTTTTCCCTAGGCCATTCTGGTTAAGCGTTTGGAGCAGCAGAAGTGCGAAAAATTTGTTGTCTTCTTAACCATTACTTAGATTCAAACTCCCATATCTCGCGAACGGATTGACCTAACCCAAAAATTCCTATTGCATCTGAAAGTAGAAACTCGCCCGATTACAACGGTATGTGTATTTTTTCCCTAGGCAATTCTGGTTAAGCGTTTGGAGCAGCAGAAGTGCGAAAAATTTGTTGTCCTCTTAACCATTACTTAGCTTCAAACTCCCATATCTCGCGAACGGATTGACCTAACCCAAAAATTCTTGTTGCATCTGAAAGTAGAAACTCGACCGATTACAACGGTATGTGTATTTTTTCCCTAGGCCATTCTGGTTAAGCGTTTGGAGCAGCAGTATTGCGAAAAATTTGTTGTCTTCTTTACCATTTCTTAGCTTCAATCTCCCATATCTCGCGAACGGATTGACCTAACCCAAAAATTCTTGTTGCATCTGAAAGAAGAAACTCGCCCGATTACAACGGTATGTGTATTTTTTCCCTAGGCCATTCTGGTTAAGCGTTTGGAGCAGCAGAATTGCGGAAAATTTTTTGCCTTCTCAACCATTTCTTGGCTTCAAACTCCCATATCTCGCGAACGGATTGACCAAACCCAGAAGATCCTGCTGCGTCTGAAAGTAGAAACTCGCCCGATTACAACGGTATGTGTCTTTTTTCCCTAGGCCATTCTGAATAAGCGTTTGGAGCAGCAGAATTGCGAAAAATTTTTTGCCTTCTCAACCATTTCTTGGCTTCAAACTCCCATATCTCGCGAACGGACTGACCTAACCCAAAAATTCCTGTTGCATCTGAAAGTAGAAACTCGACCGATTACAGCGGTATGTGTATTTTTTCCCTAGGCCATTCTGGTTAAGCGTTTGGAGCAGCAGTATTGCGAAAAATTTGTTGTCTTCTTTACCATTTCTTAGCTTCAAACTCCCATATCTCGCGAACGGATTGACCTAACCCAAAAATTCTTGTTGCATCTGAAAGAAGAAACTCGCCCGATTACAACGGTATGTGTATTTTTTCCCTAGGCAATTCTGGTTAAGCGTTTGGAGCAGCAGAATTGCGAAAAATTTTTTGCCTTCTCAACCATTTCTTGGCTTCAAACTCCCATATCTCGCGAACGGACTGACCTAACCCAAAAATTCCTGTTGCATCTGAAAGTAGAAACTCGACCGATTACAGCGGTATGTGTATTTTTTCCCTAGGCCATTCTGGTTAAGCGTTTGGAGCAGCAGAAGTGCGAAAAATTTGTTGTCTTCTTAACCATTACTTAGATTCAAACTCCCATATCTCGCGAACGGATTGACCTAACCCAAAAATTCCTATTGCATCTGAAAGTAGAAACTCGCCCGATTACAACGGTATGTGTATTTTTTCCCTAGGCAATTCTGGTTAAGCGTTTGGAGCAGCAGAAGTTCGAAAAATTTGTTGTCCTCTTAACCATTACTTAGCTTCAAACTCCCATATCTCGCGAACGGATTGACCTAACCCAAAAATTCTTGTTGCATCTGAAAGTAGAAACTCGACCGATTACAACGGTATGTGTATTTTTTCCCTAGGCCATTCTGGTTAAGCGTTTGGAGCAGCAGTATTGCGAAAAATTTGTTGTCTTCTTTACCATTTCTTAGCTTCAAACTCCCATATCTCGCGAACGGATTGACCAAACCCAGAAGATCCTGCTGCGTCTGAAAGTAGAAACTCGCCCGATTACAACGGTATGTGTCTTTTTTCCCTAGGCCATTCTGAATAAGTGTTTGGAGCAGCAGAATTGCGAAAAATTTTTTGCCTTCTCAACCATTTCTTGGCTTCAAACTCCCATATCTCGCGAACGGACTGACCTAACCCAAAAATTCCTGTTGCATCTGAAAGTAGAAACTCGACCGATTACAGCGGTATGTGAATTTTTTCCCTAGGCCATTCTGGTTAAGCGTTTGGAGCAGCAGAATAGCGAAAAATTGTTTGCCTTCTCAACCATTTCTTGGCTTCAAACTCCCATATCTCGCGAACGGATTGACCTAACCCAAAAATTCCTGTTGCGTCTGAAAGTAGAAACTCGCCCGATTACAACGGTATGTGTATTTTTTCCCTAGGCCATTCTGGTTAAGCGTTTGGAGCAGCAGAATTGCGAAAAATTTTTTGCCTTCTCAACCATTTCTTGGCTTCAAACTCCCATATCTCGCGAACGGATTGACCAAACCCAGAAGATCCTGCTGCGTCTGAAAGTAGAAACTCACCCGATTACAACGATATGCGTATTTTTTCCCTAGGCCATTCTGGTTAAGCGTTTGGAGCAGCAGAATTGCGAAAAATGTTTTGCCTTCTCAACCATTTCTTGGCTTCAAACTCCCATATCTCGCGAACGGATTGACCTAACCCAAAAATTCCTATTGCATCTGAAAGTAGAAACTCGCCCGATTACAACGGTACGTGTATTTTTCCCTTAGGCCATTCTGGTTAAGCGATTGGAGCAGCAGAAGTGCGAAAATTTATTGTCTTGTCAACCATTTCTTAGCTTGAAAGTCCCATATCTCGCGAACAGATTGACCTAACCCAAAAATTCCTGTTGCATCTGAAAGTAGAAACTCGCCCGATTACATTGGTATGTGTATTTTTCCCCTAGGCCATTCTGATTAAGCGTTTGGAGCAGCAGAAGTCCGAAAAATTTTTTGCCTTCTCAACCATTTCTTGGATTCAAACTCCCATATCTCGCGAACGGATTGACCTAACCCAAAAATTCCTGTTGCATCTGAAAGTAGAAACTCGCCCGATTACAACGTTATGTGTATTTTTTCCCTAGGCCATTCTGGTTAAGCGTTTGGAGCAGCAGAATTGCGAAAAATTTTTTGCCTTCTCAACCATTTCTTGGCTTCAAACTCCCATATCTCGCGAACGGACTGACCTAACCCAAAAATTCCTGTTGCATCTGAAAGTAGAAACTCGCCCGATTACAGCGGTATGTGTATTTTTTCCCTAGGCCATTCTGATTAAGCGTTTGGAGCAGCAGAATTGCGAAAGATTTGTTGTCTTCATAACCATTTCTTAGCTTCAAACTACCATATCTCGCGAACGGATTGACCTAACCCAAAAATTCCTGTTGCATCTGAAAGTAGAAACTCGCCCGATTACAACGGTATGTGTATTTTTCCCCTAGGCCATTCTGGTTAAGCGTTTGGAGCAGCAGTAGTGCGAAAAATTTGTTGTCTTCTTTACCATTTCTTAGCTTCAAGCTCCCATATCTCGCGAACGGATTGACCTAACCCAAAAATTCTTGTTGCATCTGAAAGAAGAAACTCGCCCGATTACAACGGTATGTGTATTTTTTCCCTAGGCCATTCTGGTTAAGCGTTTGGAGAAGCAGAATTGCGAAAAATTGTTTGCCTTCTCAACCATTTCTTGGCTTCAAACTCCCATATCTCGCGAACGGATTGACCTATCCCAGAAGATCCTGCTGCGTCTGAAAGTAGAAACTCGCCCGATTACAACGGTATGTGTATTTTTCCATTAGGCCAATCTGGTTAAGCGATTGGAGCAGCAGAAGTGCGAAAAATTTATTGTCTTGTCAACCATTTCTTAGATTCAAAGTCCCATATCTCGCGAACGGATTGACCTAACCCAAAAATTCCTGTTGTATCTGAAAGTAGAAACTCGCCCGATTACAACGGTATGTTAATTTTTCCCTAGGCCATTCTGGTTAAGCGTTTGGAGCAGCAGAATTGCGAAAAATTTGTTGTCTTCTCAACCATTTCTTAGATTCAAACTCCCATATCTCGCGAACGGATTGACCTAACCCAAAAATTCCTGTTGCATCTGAAAGTAGAAACTCGCCCGATTACAACGGTATGTGTATTTTTTCCCTAGGCCATTCTGGTTAAGCGTTTGGAGCAGCAGTATTGCGAAAAATTTGTTGTCTTCTTTACCATTTCTTAGCTTCAAACTCCCATATCTCGCGAACGGATTGACCTAACCCAAAAATTCTTGTTGCATCTGAAAGAAGAAACTCGCCCGATTACAACGGTATGTGTATTTTTTCCCTAGGCCATTCTGGTTAAGCGTTTGGAGCAGCAGAATAGCGAAAAATTGTTTGCCTTCTCAACCATTTCTTGGCTTCAAACTCCCATATCTCGCGAACGGATTGACCTAACCCAAAAATTCCTGTTGCGTCTGAAAGTAGAAACTCGCCCGATTACAACGATATGCGTATTTTTTCCCTAGGCCATTCTGGTTAAGCGTTTGGAGCAGCAGAATTGCGAAAAATGTTTTGCCTTCTCAACCATTTCTTGGCTTCAAACTCCCATATCTCGCGAACGGATTGACCTAACCCAAAAATTCCTATTGCATCTGAAAGTAGAAACTCGCCCGATTACAACGGTTCGTGTATTTTTCCCTTAGGCCATTCTGGTTAAGCGTTTGGAGCAGCAGAATAGCGAAAAATTGTTTGCCTTCTCAACCATTTCTTGGCTTCAAACTCCCATATCTCGCGAACGGATTGACCTAACCCAAAAATTCCTGTTGCGTCTGAAAGTAGAAACTCGCCCGATTACAACGATATGCGTATTTTTTCCCTAGGCCATTCTGGTTAAGCGTTTGGAGCAGCAGAATTGCGAAAAATGTTTTGCCTTCTCAACCATTTCTTGGCTTCAAACTCCCATATCTCGCGAACGGATTGACCTAACCCAAAAATTCCTATTGCATCTGAAAGTAGAAACTCGCCCGATTACAACGGTTCGTGTATTTTTCCCTTAGGCCATTCTGGTTAAGCGATTGGAGCAGCAGAAGTGCGAAAATTTATTGTCTTGTCAACCATTTCTTAGCTTGAAAGTCCCATATCTCGCGAACAGATTGACCTAACCCAAAAATTCCTGTTGCATCTGAAAGTAGAAACTCGCCCGATTACATCGGTATGTGTATTTTTTCCCTAGGCCATTCTGATTAAGCGTTTGGAGCAGCAGAAGTCCGAAAAATTTTTTGCCTTCTCAACCATTTCTTGGATTCAAACTCCCATATCTCGCGAACGGATTGACCTAACCCAAAAATTCCTGTTGCATCTGAAAGTAGAAACTCGCCCGATTACAACGGTATGTGTATTTTTTCCCTAGGCCATTCTGATTAAGCGTTTGGAGCAGCAGAAGTGCGAAAAATTTGTTGTCGTCTCAACCATTTCTTGGCTTCAAACTCCCATATCTCGCGAACGGATTGACCAAACCCAGAAGTTCCTGCTGCGTCTGAAAGTAGAAACTCACCCGATTACAACGGTATGTGTATTTTTTCCCTAGGCCATTCTGGTTAAGCGTTTGGAGCAGCAGAAGTGCGAAAAATTTGTTGTCTTCTCAACCATTTCTTAGCTTCAAACTCCCATATCTCGCGAACGGATTGCCCTAACCCAAAAATTCCTGTTGCATCTGAAAGTAGAAACTCGCCCGATTACAACGTTATGTGTATTTTTTCCCTAGGCCATTCTGGTTAAGCGTTTGGAGCAGCAGAATTGCGAAAAATTTTTTGCCTTCTCAACCATTTCTTGGCTTCAAACTCCCATATCTCGCGAACGGACTGACCTAACCCAAAAATTCCTGTTGCATCTGAAAGTAGAAACTCGCCCGATTACAGCGGTATGTGTATTTTTTCCCTAGGCCATTCTGATTAAGCGTTTGGAGCAGCAGAATTGCGAAAGATTTGTTGTCTTCATAACCATTTCTTAGCTTCAAACTACCATATCTCGCGAACGGATTGACCTAACCCAAAAATTCCTGTTGCATCTGAAAGTAGAAACTCGCCCGATTACAACGGTATGTGTATTTTTTCCCTAGGCCATTCTGGTTAAGCGTTTGGAGCAGCAGAATAGCGAAAAATTGTTTGCCTTCTCAACCATTTCTTGGCTTCAAACTCCCATATCTCGCGAACGGATTGACCTAACCCAAAAATTCCTGTTGCGTCTGAAAGTAGAAACTCGCCCGATTACAACGGTATGTATATTTTTTCCCTAGGCCATTCTGGTTAAGCGTTTGGAGCAGCAGAATTGCGAAAAATTTTTTGCCTTCTCAACCATTTCTTGGCTTCAAACTCCCATATCTCGCGAACGGATTGACCAAACCCAGAAGATCCTGCTGCGTCTGAAAGTAGAAACTCACCCGATTACAACGATATGCGTATTTTTTCCCTAGGCCATTCTGGTTAAGCGTTTGGAGCAGCAGAATTGCGAAAAATGTTTTGCCTTCTCAACCATTTCTTGGCTTCAAACTCCCATATCTCGCGAACGGATTGACCTAACCCAAAAATTCCTATTGCATCTGAAAGTAGAAACTCGCCCGATTACAACGGTACGTGTATTTTTCCCTTAGGCCATTCTGGTTAAGCGATTGGAGCAGCAGAAGTGCGAAAATTTATTGTCTTGTCAACCATTTCTTAGCTTGAAAGTCCCATATCTCGCGAACAGATTGACCTAACCCAAAAATTCCTGTTGCATCTGAAAGTAGAAACTCGCCCGATTACATCGGTATGTGTATTTTTCCCCTAGGCCATTCTGATTAAGCGTTTGGAGCAGCAGAAGTCCGAAAAATTTTTTGCCTTCTCAACCATTTCTTGGATTCAAACTCCCATATCTCGCGAACGGATTGACCTAATCCAAAAATTCCTGTTGCATCTGAAAGTAGAAACTCGCCCGATTACAACGGTATGTGTATTTTTTCCCTAGGCCATTCTGATTAAGCGTTTGGAGCAGCAGAAGTGCGAAAAATTTGTTGTCGTCTCAACCATTTCTTGGCTTCAAACTCCCATATCTCGCGAACGGATTGACCAAACCCAGAAGTTCCTGCTGCGTCTGAAAGTAGAAACTCACCCGATTACAACGGTATGTGTATTTTTTCCCTAGGCCATTCTGGTTAAGCGTTTGGAGCAGCAGAAGTGCGAAAAATTTGTTGTCTTCGCAACCATTTCTTAGCTTCAAACTCCCATATCTCGCGAACGGATTGCCCTAACCCAAAAATTCCTGTTGCATCTGAAAGTAGAAACTCGCCCGATTACAACGTTATGTGTATTTTTTCCCTAGGTCATTCTGGTTAAGCGTTTGGAGCAGCAGAATTGCGAAAAATTTTTTGCCTTCTCAACCATTTCTTGGCTTCAAACTCCCATATCTCGCGAACGGACTGACCTAACCCAAAAATTCCTGTTGCATCTGAAAGTAGAAACTCGCCCGATTACAGCGGTATGTGTATTTTTTCCCTAGGCCATTCTGATTAAGCGTTTGGAGCAGCAGAATTGCGAAAGATTTGTTGTCTTCATAACCATTTCTTAGCTTCAAACTACCATATCTCGCGAACGGATTGACCTAACCCAAAAATTCCTGTTGCATCTGAAAGTAGAAACTCGCCCGATTACAACGGTATGTGTATTTTTTCCCTAGGCCATTCTGGTTAAGCGTTTGGAGCAGCAGTAGTGCGAAAAATTTGTTGTCTTCTTTACCATTTCTTAGCTTCAAGCTCCCATATCTCGCGAACGGATTGACCTAACCCAAAAATTCTTGTTGCATCTGAAAGAAGAAACTCGCCCGATTACAACGGTATGTGTATTTTTTCCCTAGGCCATTCTGGTTAAGCGTTTGGAGAAGCAGAATTGCGAAAAATTGTTTGCCTTCTCAACCATTTCTTGGCTTCAAACTCCCATATCTCGCGAACGGATTGACCTATCCCAGAAGATCCTGCTGCGTCTGAAAGTAGAAACTCGCCCGATTACAACGGTATGTGTATTTTTCCATTAGGCCAATCTGGTTAAGCGATTGGAGCAGCAGAAGTGCGAAAAATTTATTGTCTTGTCAACCATTTCTTAGATTCAAAGTCCCATATCTCGCGAACGGATTGACCTAACCCAAAAATTCCTGTTGTATCTGAAAGTAGAAACTCGCCCGATTACAACGGTATGTTAATTTTTCCCTAGGCCATTCTGGTTAAGCGTTTGGAGCAGCAGAATTGCGAAAAATTTGTTGTCTTCTCAACCATTTCTTAGACTCAAACTCCCATATCTCGCGAACGGATTGACCTAACCCAAAAATTCCTGTTGCATCTGAAAGTAGAAACTCGCCCGATTACAACGGTATGTGTATTTTTTCCCTAGGCCATTCTGGTTAAGCGTTTGGAGCAGCAGTATTGCGAAAAATTTGTTGTCTTCTTTACCATTTCTTAGCTTCAAACTCCCATATCTCGCGAACGGATTGACCTAACCCAAAAATTCTTGTTGCATCTGAAAGAAGAAACTCGCCCGATTACAACGGTATGTGTATTTTTTCCCTAGGCCATTCTGGTTAAGCGTTTGGAGCAGCAGAATAGCGAAAAATTGTTTGCCTTCTCAACCATTTCTTGGCTTCAAACTCCCATATCTCGCGAACGGATTGACCTAACCCAAAAATTCCTATTGCATCTGAAAGTAGAAACTCGCCCGATTACAACGGTTCGTGTATTTTTCCCTTAGGCCATTCTGGTTAAGCGATTGGAGCAGCAGAAGTGCGAAAATTTATTGTCTTGTCAACCATTTCTTAGCTTGAAAGTCCCATATCTCGCGAACAGATTGACCTAACCCAAAAATTCCTGTTGCATCTGAAAGTAGAAACTCGCCCGATTACATCGGTATGTGTATTTTTTCCCTAGGCCATTCTGATTAAGCGTTTGGAGCAGCAGAAGTGCGAAAAATTTGTTGTCGTCTCAACCATTTCTTGGCTTCAAACTCCCATATCTCGCGAACGGATTGACCAAACCCAGAAGTTCCTGCTGCGTCTGAAAGTAGAAACTCACCCGATTACAACGGTATGTGTATTTTTTCCCTAGGCCATTCTGGTTAAGCGTTTGGAGCAGCAGAAGTGCGAAAAATTTGTTGTCTTCTCAACCATTTCTTAGCTTCAAACTCCCATATCTCGCGAACGGATTGCCCTAACCCAAAAATTCCTGTTGCATCTGAAAGTAGAAACTCGCCCGATTACAACGTTATGTGTATTTTTTCCCTAGGCCATTCTGGTTAAGCGTTTGGAGCAGCAGAATTGCGAAAAATTTTTTGCCTTCTCAACCATTTCTTGGCTTCAAACTCCCATATCTCGCGAACGGACTGACCTAACCCAAAAATTCCTGTTGCATCTGAAAGTAGAAACTCGCCCGATTACAGCGGTATGTGTATTTTTTCCCTAGGCCATTCTGATTAAGCGTTTGGAGCAGCAGAATTGCGAAAGATTTGTTGTCTTCATAACCATTTCTTAGCTTCAAACTACCATATCTCGCGAACGGATTGACCTAACCCAAAAATTCCTGTTGCATCTGAAAGTAGAAACTCGCCCGATTACAACGGTATGTGTATTTTTTCCCTAGGCCATTCTGGTTAAGCGTTTGGAGCAGCAGTAGTGCGAAAAATTTGTTGTCGTCTTTACCATTTCTTAGCTTCAAGCTCCCATATCTCGCGAACGGATTGACCTAACCCAAAAATTCTTGTTGCATCTGAAAGAAGAAACTCGCCCGATTACAACGGTATGTGTATTTTTTCCCTAGGCCATTCTGGTTAAGCGTTTGGAGAAGCAGAATTGCGAAAAATTGTTTGCCTTCTCAACCATTTCTTGGCTTCAAACTCCCATATCTCGCGAACGGATTGACCTAACCCAGAAGATCCTGCTGCGTCTGAAAGTAGAAACTCGCCCGATTACAACGGTATGTGTATTTTTCCATTAGGCCAATCTGGTTAAGCGATTGGAGCAGCAGAAGTGCGAAAAATTTATTGTCTTGTCAACCATTTCTTAGATTCAAAGTCCCATATCTCGCGAACGGATTGACCTAACCCAAAAATTCCTGTTGTATCTGAAAGTAGAAACTCGCCCGATTACAACGGTATGTTAATTTTTCCGTAGGCCATTCTGGTTAAGCGTTTGGAGCAGCAGAATTGCGAAAAATTTGTTGTCTTCTCAACCATTTCTTAGATTCAAACTCCCATATCTCGCGAACGGATTGACCTAACCCAAAAATTCCTGTTGCATCTGAAAGTAGAAACTCGCCCGATTACAACGGTATGTGTATTTTTTCCCTAGGCCATTCTGGTTAAGCGTTTGGAGCAGCAGTATTGCGAAAAATTTGTTGTCTTCTTTACCATTTCTTAGCTTCAAACGTACATATCTCGCGAACGGATTGACCTAACCCAAAAATTCTTGTTGCATCTGAAAGAAGAAACTCGCCCGATTACAACGGTATGTGTATTTTTTCCCTAGGCCATTCTGGTTAAGCGTTTGGAGCAGCAGAATAGCGAAAAATTGTTTGCCTTCTCAACCATTTCTTGGCTTCAAACTCCCATATCTCGCGAACGGATTGACCTAACCCAAAAATTCCTGTTGCGTCTGAAAGTAGAAACTCGCCCGATTACAACGGTATGTGTATTTTTTCCCTAGGCTATTCTGGTTAAGCGTTTGGAGCAGCAGAATTGCGAAAAATTTTTTGCCTTCTCAACCATTTCTTGGCTTCAAACTCCCATATCTCGCGAACGGATTGACCAAACCCAGAAGATCCTGCTGCGTCTGAAAGTAGAAACTCACCCGATTACAACGATACGCGTATTTTTTCCCTAGGCCATTCTGGTTAAGCGTTTGGAGCAGCAGAATTGCGAAAAATGTTTTGCCTTCTCAACCATTTCTTGGCTTCAAACTCCCATATCTCGCGAACGGATTGACCTAACCCAAAAATTCCTATTGCATCTGAAAGTAGAAACTCGCCCGATTACAACGGTACGTGTATTTTTCCCTTAGGCCATTCTGGTTAAGCGATTGGAGCAGCAGAATTGCGAAAATTTATTGTCTTGTTAACCATTTCTTAGCTTGAAAGTCCCATATCTCGCGAACAGATTGACCTAACCCAAAAATTCCTGTTGCATCTGAAAGTAGAAACTCGCCCGATTACATCGGTATGCGTATTTTTTCCCTAGGCCATTCTGATTAAGCGTTTGGAGCAGCAGAAGTCCGAAAAATTTTTTGCCTTCTCAACCATTTCTTGGATTCAAACACCCATATCTCGCGAACGGATTGACCTAGCCCAAAAATTCCTGTTGCATCTGAAAGTAGAAACTCGCCCGATTACAACGGTATGTGTATTTTTTCCCTAGGCCATTCTGATTAAGCGTTTGGAGCAGCAGAAGTGCGAAAAATTTGTTGTCGTCTCAACCATTTCTTGGCTTCAAACTCCCATATCTCGCGAACGGATTGACCAAACCCAGAAGTTCCTGCTGCGTCTGAAAGTAGAAACTCACCCGATTACAACGGTATGTGTATTTTTTCCCTAGGCCATTCTGGTTAAGCGTTTGGAGCAGCAGAAGTGCGAAAAATTTGTTGTCTTCTCAACCATTTCTTAGCTTCAAACTCCCATATCTCGCGAACGGATTGCCCTAACCCAAAAATTCCTGTTGCATCTGAAAGTAGAAACTCGCCCGATTACAACGTTATGTGTATTTTTTCCCTAGGCCATTCTGGTTAAGCGTTTGGAGCAGCAGAATTGCGAAAAATTTTTTGCCTTCTCAACCATTTCTTGGCTTCAAACTCCCATATCTCGCGAACGGACTGACCTAACCCAAAAATTCCTGTTGCATCTGAAAGTAGAAACTCGCCCGATTACAGCGGTATGTGTATTTTTTCCCTAGGCCATTCTGGTTAAGCGTTTGGAGCAGCAGTAGTGCGAAAAATTTGTTGTCTTCTTTACCATTTCTTAGCTTCAAGCTCCCATATCTCGCGAACGGATTGACCTAACCCAAAAATTCCTGTTGCATCTGAAAGTAGAAACTCGCCCGATTACAACGGTATGTGTATTTTTTCCCTAGGCCATTCTGATTAAGCGTTTGGAGCAGCAGAAGTGCGAAAAATTTGTTGTCCTCTCAACCATTTCTTGGCTTCAAACTCCCATATCTCGCGAACGGATTGACCAAACCCAGAAGTTCCTGCTGCGTCTGAAAGTAGAAACTCACCCGATTACAACGGTATGTGTACTTTTTCCCTAGGCCATTCTGGTTAAGCGTTTGGAGCAGCAGTATTGCGAAAAATTTGTTGTCTTCTTTACCATTTCTTAGCTTCAAACTCCCATATCTCGCGAACGGATTGACCTAACCCAAAAATTCTTGTTGCATCTGAAAGAAGAAACTCGCCCGATTACAACGGTATGTGTATTTTTTCCCTAGGCCATTCTGGTTAAGCGTTTGGAGCAGCAGAATTGCGAAAAATTTTTTGCCTTCTCAACCATTTCTTGGCTTCAAACTCCCATATCTCGCGAACGGATTGACCAAACCCAGAAGATCCTGCTGCGTCTGAAAGTAGAAACTCGCCCGATTACAACGGTATGTGTCTTTTTTCCCTAGGCCATTCTGATTAAGCGTTTGGAGCAGCAGAATTGCGAAAAATTTTTTGCCTTCTCAACCATTTCTTGGCTTCAAACTCCCATATCTCGCGAACGGACTGACCTAACCCAAAAATTCCTGTTGCATCTGAAAGTAGAAACTCGACCGATTACAGCGGTATGTGTATTTTTTCCCTAGGCCATTCTGGTTAAGCGTTTGGAGCAGCAGAAGTGCGAAAAATTTGTTGTCTTCTTAACCATTACTTAGCTTCAAACTCCCATATCTCGCGAACGGATTGACCTAACCCAAAAATTCCTATTGCATCTGAAAGTAGAAACTCGCCCGATTACAACGGTATGTGTATTTTTTCCCTAGGCCATTCTGGTTAAGCGTTTGGAGCAGCAGTATTGCAAAAAATTTGTTGTCTTCTTTACCATTTCTTAGCTTCAAACTCCCATATCTCGCGAACGGATTGACCTAACCCAAAAATTCTTGTTGCATCTGAAAGAAGAAACTCGCCCGATTACAACGGTATGTGTATTTTTTCCCTAGGCCATTCTGGTTAAGCGTTTGGAGCAGCAGAATTGCGAAAAATTTTTTGCCTTCTCAACCATTTCTTGGCTTCAAACTCCCATATCTCGCGAACGGATTGACCAAACCCAGAAGATCCTGCTGCGTCTGAAAGTAGAAACTCGCCCGATTACAACGGTTTGTGTATTTTTCCCTTAGGCCAATCTGGTTAAGCGATTGGAGCAGCAGAATTGCGAAAAATTTATTGTCTTGTCAACCATTTCTTAGATTCAAAGTCCCATATCTCGCGAATGGATTGACCTAACCCAAAAATTCCTGTTGCATCTGAAAGTAGAAACTCGCCCGATTACAACGGTATGTGTATTTTTTCCCTAGGCCATTCTGGTTAAGCGTTTGGAGCAGCAGTATTGCGAAAAATTTGTTGTCTTCTTTACCATTTCTTAGCTTCAAACTCCCATATCTCGCGAACGGATTGACCTAACCCAAAAATTCTTGTTGCATCTGAAAGAAGAAACTCGCCCGATTACAACGGTATGTGTATTTTATCCCTAGGCCATTCTGGTTAAGCGTTTGGAGCAGCAGAATAGCGAAAAATTGTTTGCCTTCTCAACCATTTCTTGGCTTCAAACACCCATATCTCGCGAACGGATTGACCTAACCCAAAAATTCCTATTGCATCTGAAAGTAGAAACTCGCCCGATTACAACGGTACGTGTATTTTTCCCTTAGGCCATTCTGGTTAAGCGATTGGAGCAGCAGAATTGCGAAAATTTATTGTCTTGTTAACCATTTCTTAGCTTGAAAGTCCCATATCTCGCGAACAGATTGACCTAACCCAAAAATTCCTGTTGCATCTGAAAGTAGAAACTCGCCCGATTACATCGGTATGTGTATTTTTTCCCTAGGCCATTCTGATTAAGCGTTTGGAGCAGCAGAAGTCCGAAAAATTTTTTGCCTTCTCAACCATTTCTTGGATTCAAACACCCATATCTCGCGAACGGATTGACCTAACCCAAAAATTCCTGTTGCATCTGAAAGTAGAAACTCGCCCGATTACAACGGTATGTGTATTTTTTCCCTAGGCCATTCTGATTAAGCGTTTGGAGCAGCAGAAGTGCGAAAAATTTGTTGTCGTCTCAACCATTTCTTGGCTTCAAACTCCCATATCTCGCGAACGGATTGACCAAACCCAGAAGTTCCTGCTGCGTCTGAAAGTAGAAACTCACCCGATTACAACGGTATGTGTATTTTTTCCCTAGGCCATTCTGGTTAAGCGTTTGGAGCAGCAGAAGTGCGAAAAATTTGTTGTCTTCTCAACCATTTCTTAGCTTCAAACTCCCATATCTCGCGAACGGATTGCCCTAACCCAAAAATTCCTGTTGCATCTGAAAGTAGAAACTCGCCCGATTACAACGTTATGTGTATTTTTTCCCTAGGCCATTCTGGTTAAGCGTTTGGAGCAGCAGAATTGCGAAAAATTTTTTGCCTTCTCAACCATTTCTTGGCTTCAAACTCCCATATCTCGCGAACGGACTGACCTAACCCAAAAATTCCTGTTGCATCTGAAAGTAGAAACTCGCCCGATTACAGCGGTATGTGTATTTTTTCCCTAGGCCATTCTGATTAAGCGTTTGGAGCAGCAGAATTGCGAAAGATTTGTTGTCTTCATAACCATTTCTTAGCTTCAAACTACCATATCTCGCGAACGGATTGACCTAACCCAAAAATTCCTGTTGCATCTGAAAGTAGAAACTCGCCCGATTACAACGGTATGTGTATTTTTTCCCTAGGCCATTCTGGTTAAGCGTTTGGAGCAGCAGTAGTGCGAAAAATTTGTTGTCTTCTTTACCATTTCTTAGCTTCAAGCTCCCATATCTCGCGAACGGACTGACCTAACCCAAAAATTCCTGTTGCATCTGAAAGTAGAAACTCGCCCGATTACAGCGGTATGTGTATTTTTTCCCTAGGCCATTCTGATTAAGCGTTTGGAGCAGCAGAATTGCGAAAGATTTGTTGTCTTCATAACCATTTCTTAGCTTCAAACTACCATATCTCGCGAACGGATTGACCTAACCCAAAAATTCCTGTTGCATCTGAAAGTAGAAACTCGCCCGATTACAACGGTATGTGTATTTTTTCCCTAGGCCATTCTGGTTAAGCGTTTGGAGCAGCAGAAGTGCGAAAAATTTGTTGTCTTCTCAACCATTTCTTGGCTTCAAACTCCCATATCTCGCGAACGGATTGACCAAACCCAGAAGTTCCTGCCTGGTCTGAAAGTAGAAACTCACCCGATTACAACGGTATGTGTATTTTTTCCCTAGGCCATTCTGGTTAAGCGTTTGGAGCAGCAGAATTGCGAAAAATTTTTTGCCTTCTCAACCATTTCTTGGCTTCAAACTCCCATATCTCGCGAACGGATTGACCTAACCCAAAAATTCCTGTTGCGTCTGAAAGTAGAAACTCGCCCGATTACAACGGTATGTGTATTTTTTCCCTAGGCCATTCTGGTTAAGCGTTTGGAGCAGCAGAATTGCGAAAAATTTTTTGCCTTCTCAACCATTTCTTGACTTCAAACTCCCATATCTCGCGAACGGATTGACCAAACCCAGAAGATCCTGCTGCATCTGAAAGAAGAAACTCGCCCGATTACAACGGTATGTGTATTTTTCCCTTAGGCCATTCTGGTTAAGCGATTGGAGCAGCAGAATTGCGAAAATTTATTGTCTTGTCAACCATTTCTTAGCTTGAAAGTCCCATATCTCGCGAACGGATTGACTTAACCCAAAAATTCCTGTTGCATCTGAAAGTAGAAACTCGCCCGATTACATCGGTATGTGTATTTTTTCCCTGGGCCATTCTGATTAAGCGTTTGGAGCAGCAGAAGTCCGAAAAATTTTTTGCCTTCTCAACCATTTCTTGGATTCAAACTCCCATATCTCGCGAACGGATTGACCTAACCCAAAAATTCCTGTTGCATCTGAAAGTAGAAACTCGCCCGATTACAACGGTATGTGTATTTTTTCCCTAGGCCATTCTGATTAAGCGTTTGGAGCAGCAGAAGTGCGAAAAATTTGTTGTCCTCTCAACCATTTCTTGGCTTCAAACTCCCATATCTCGCGAACGGATTGACCAAACCCAGAAGTTCCTGCTGCGTCTGAAAGTAGAAACTCACCCGATTACAACGGTATGTGTATTTTTTCCCTAGGCCATTCTGGTTAAGCGTTTGGAGCAGCAGTATTGCGAAAAATTTGTTGTCTTCTTTACCATTTCTTAGCTTCAAACTCCCATATCTCGCGAACGGATTGACCTAACCCAAAAATTCTTGTTGCATCTGAAAGAAGAAACTCGCCCGATTACAACGGTATGTGTATTTTTTCCCTAGGCCATTCTGGTTAAGCGTTTGGAGCAGCAGAATTGCGAAAAATTTTTTGCCTTCTCAACCATTTCTTGGCTTCAAACTCCCATATCTCGCGAACGGATTGACCAAACCCAGAAGATCCTGCTGCGTCTGAAAGTAGAAACTCGCCCGATTACAACGGTATGTGTCTTTTTTCCCTAGGCCATTCTGATTAAGCGTTTGGAGCAGCAGAATTGCGAAAAATTTTTTGCCTTCTCAACCATTTCTTGGCTTCAAACTCCCATATCTCGCGAACGGACTGACCTAACCCAAAAATTCCTGTTGCATCTGAAAGTAGAAACTCGACCGATTACAGCGGTATGTGTATTTTTTCCCTAGGCCATTCTGGTTAAGCGTTTGGAGCAGCAGAAGTGCGAAAAATTTGTTGTCTTCTTAACCATTACTTAGCTTCAAACTCCCATATCTCGCGAACGGATTGACCTAACCCAAAAATTCCTATTGCATCTGAAAGTAGAAACTCGCCCGATTACAACGGTATGTGTATTTTTTCCCTAGGCCATTCTGGTTAAGCGTTTGGAGCAGCAGTATTGCAAAAAATTTGTTGTCTTCTTTACCATTTCTTAGCTTCAAACTCCCATATCTCGCGAACGGATTGACCTAACCCAAAAATTCTTGTTGCATCTGAAAGAAGAAACTCGCCCGATTACAACGGTTTGTGTATTTTTCCCTTAGGCCAATCTGGTTAAGCGATTGGAGCAGCAGAATTGCGAAAAATTTATTGTCTTGTCAACCATTTCTTAGATTCAAAGTCCCATATCTCGCGAACGGATTGACCTAACCCAAAAATTCCTGTTGCATCTGAAAGTAGAAACTCGCCCGATTACAACGGTATGTGTATTTTTTCCCTAGGCCATTCTGGTTAAGCGTTTGGAGCAGCAGTATTGCGAAAAATTTGTTGTCTTCTTTACCATTTCTTAGCTTCAAACTCCCATATCTCGCGAACGGATTGACCTAACCCAAAAATTCCTGTTGCATCTGAAAGTAGAAACTCGCCCGATTACAACGGTATGTGTATTTTTTCCCTAGGCCATTCTGGTTAAGCGTTTGGAGCAGCAGAAGTGCGAAAAATTTGTTGTCTTCTTAACCATTACTTAGCTTCAAACTCCCATATCTCGCGAACGGATTGACCTAACCCAAAAATTCCTATTGCATCTGAAAGTAGAAACTCGCCCGATTACAACGGTATGTGTATTTTTTCCCTAGGCCATTCTGGTTAAGCGTTTGGAGCAGCAGTATTGCAAAAAATTTGTTGTCTTCTTTACCATTTCTTAGCTTCAAACTCCCATATCTCGCGAACGGATTGACCTAACCCAAAAATTCTTGTTGCATCTGAAAGAAGAAACTCGCCCGATTACAACGGTTTGTGTATTTTTCCCTTAGGCCAATCTGGTTAAGCGATTGGAGCAGCAGAATTGCGAAAAATTTATTGTCTCGTCAACCATTTCTTAGATTCAAAGTCCCATATCTCGCGAACGGATTGACCTAACCCAAAAATTCCTGTTGCATCTGAAAGTAGAAACTCGCCCGATTACAACGGTATGTGTATTTTTTCCCTAGGCCATTCTGGTTAAGCGTTTGGAGCAGCAGTATTGCGAAAAATTTGTTGTCTTCTTTACCATTTCTTAGCTTCAAACTCCCATATCTCGCGAACGGATTGACCTAACCCAAAAATTCTTGTTGCATCTGAAAGAAGAAACTCGCCCGATTACAACGGTATGTGTATTTTTTCCCTAGGCCATTCTGGTTAAGCGTTTGGAGCAGCAGAATAGCGAAAAATTGTTTGCCTTCTCAACCATTTCTTGGCTTCAAACTCCCATATCTCGCGAACGGATTGACCTAACCCAAAAATTCCTGTTGCGTCTGAAAGTAGAAACTCGCCCGATTACAACGGTATGTGTATTTTTTCCCTAGGCCATTCTGGTTAAGCGTTTGGAGCAGCAGAATTGCGAAAAATTTTTTGCCTTCTCAACCATTTCTTGGCTTCAAACTCCCATATCTCGCGAACGGATTGACCAAACCCAGAAGATCCTGCTGCGTCTGAAAGTAGAAACTCACCCGATTACAACGATATGCGTATTTTTTCCCTAGGCCATTCTGGTTAAGCGTTTGGAGCAGCAGAATTGCGAAAAATGTTTTGCCTTCTCAACCATTTCTTGGCTTCAAACTCCCATATCTCGCGAACGGATTGACCTAACCCAAAAATTCCTATTGCATCTGAAAGTAGAAACTCGCCCGATTACAACGGTACGTGTATTTTTCCCTTAGGCCATTCTGGTTAAGCGATTGGAGCAGCAGAAGTGCGAAAATTTATTGTCTTGTCAACCATTTCTTAGCTTGAAAGTCCCATATCTCGCGAACGGATTGACCTAACCCAAAAATTCCTGTTGCGTCTGAAAGTAGAAACTCGCCCGATTACAGCGGTATGTGTATTTTTTCCCTAGGCCATTCTGATTAAGCGTTTGAAGCAGCAGAAGTGCGAAAAATTTGTTGTCGTCTCAACCATTTCTTGGCTTCAAACTCCCATATCTCGCGAACGGATTGACCAAACCCAGAAGATCCTGCTGCGTCTGAAAGTAGAAACTCACCCGATTACAACGATATGCGTATTTTTTCCCTAGGCCATTCTGGTTAAGCGTTTGGAGCAGCAGAATTGCGAAAATTGTTTTGCCTTCTCAACCATTTCTTGGCTTCAAACTCCCATATCTCGCGAACGGATTGACCTAACCCAAAAATTCCTATTGCATCTGAAAGTAGAAACTCGCCCGATTACAACGGTACGTGTATTTTTCCCTTAGGCCATTCTGGTTAAGCGATTGGAGCAGCAGAAGTGCGAAAATTTATTGTCTTGTCAACCATTTCTTAGCTTGAAAGTCCCATATCTCGCGAACGGATTCACCTAACCCAAAAATTCCTGTTGCATCTGAAAGTAGAAACTCGCCCGATTACATCGGTATGTGTATTTTTTCCGTAGGCCATTCTGATTAAGCGTTTGGAGCAGCAGAAGTCCGAAAAATTTTTTGCCTTCTCAACCATTTCTTGGATTCAAACTCCCATATCTCGCGAACGGATTGACCTAACCCAAAAATTCCTGTTGCATCTGAAAGTAGAAACTCGCCCGATTACAACGTTATGTGTATTTTTTCCCTAGGCCATTCTGGTTAAGCGTTTGGAGCAGCAGAAGTGCGAAAAATTTTTTGTCTTCTCAACCATTTCTTAGCTTCAAACTCCCCATATCTCGCGAACGGATTGACCTAACCCAAAAATTCCTGTTGCGTCTGAAAGTAGAAACTCGCCCGATTACAGCGGTATGTGTATTTTTTCCCTAGGCCATTCTGATTAAGCGTTTGGAGCAGCAGAATTGCGAAAGATTTGTTGTCTTCATAACCATTTCTTAGCTTCAAACTACCATATCTCGCGAACGGATTGACCTAACCCAAAAATTCCTGTTGCATCTGAAAGTAGAAACTCGCCCGATTACAACGGTATGTGTATTTTTTCCCTAGGCCATTCTGGTTAAGCGTTTGGAGCAGCAGTAGTGCGAAAAATTTGTTGTCTTCTTTACCATTTCTTAGCTTCAAGCTCCCATATCTCGCGAACGGATTGACCTAACCCAAAAATTCCTATTGCATCTGAAAGTAGAAACTCGCCCGATTACAACGGTATGTGTATTTTTTCCCTAGGCAATTCTGGTTAAGCGTTTGGAGCAGCAGAAGTGCGAAAAATTTGTTGTCTTCTTAACCATTACTTAGCTTCAAACTCCCATATCTCGCGAACGGACTGACCTAGCCCAAAAATTCTTGTTGCATCTGAAAGTAGAAACTCGCCCGATTACAACGGTATGTGTATTTTTTCCCTAGGCCATTCTGGTTAAGCGTTTGGAGCAGCAGTATTGCGAAAAATTTGTTGTCTTCTTTACCATTTCTTAGCTTCAAACTCCCATATCTCGCGAACGGATTGACCTAACCCAAAAATTCTTGTTGCATCTGAAAGAAGAAACTCGCCCGATTACAACGGTATGTGTATTTTTTCCCTAGGCCATTCTGGTTAAGCGTTTGGAGCAGCAGAATTGCGAAAAATTTTTTGCCTTCTCAACCATTTCTTGGCTTCAAACTCCCATATCTCGCGAACGGATTGACCAAACCCAGAAGATCCTGCTGCGTCTGAAAGTAGAAACTCGCCCGATTACAACGGTATGTGTCTTTTTTCCCTAGGCCATTCTGATTAAGCGTTTGGAGCAGCAGAATTGCGAAAAATTTTTTGCCTTCTCAACCATTTCTTGGCTTCAAACTCCCATATCTCGCGAACGGACTGACCTAACCCAAAAATTCCTGTTGCATCTGAAAGTAGGATCTCGACCGATTACAGCGGTATGTGTATTTTTTCCCTAGGCCATTCTGGTTAAGCGTTTGGAGTAGCAGAAGTACGAAAAATTTTTTGCCTTCTCAACCATTTCTTGGATTCAAACTCCCATATCTCGCGAACGGATTGACCTAACCCAAAAATTCCTGTTGCATCTGAAAGCAGAAACTCGCCCGATTACAACGGTATGTGTATTTTTTCCCTAGGCCATTCTGAATAAGCGTTTGGAGCAGCAGAAGTGCGAAAAATTTGTTGTCGTCTCAACCATTTCTTGGCTTCAAACTCCCATATCTCGCGAACGGATTGACCAAACCCAGAAGTTCCTGCTGCGTCTGAAAGTAGAAACTCACCCGATTACAACGGTATGTGTATTTTTTCCCTAGGCCATTCTGGTTAAGCGTTTGGAGCAGCAGAAGTGCGAAAAATTTGTTGTCTTCTTTACCATTTCTTAGCTTCAAACTCCCATATCTCGCGAACGGATTGACCTAACCCAAAAATTCTTGTTGCATCTGAAAGAAGAAACTCGCCCGATTACAACGGTATGCGTATTTTTTCCCTAGGCCATTCTGGTTAAGTGTTTGGAGCAGCAGAATAGCGAAAAATTGTTTGCCTTCTCAACCATTTCTTGGCTTCAAACTCCCATATCTCGCGAACGGATTGACCAAACCCAGAAGATCCTGCTGCGTCTGAAAGTAGAAACTCGCCCGATTACAACGGTATGTGTCTTTTTTCCCTAGGCCATTCTGATTAAGCGTTTGGAGCAGCAGAATTGCGAAAAATTTTTTGCCTTCTCAACCATTTATTGGCTTCAAACTCCCATATCTCGCGAACGGACTGACCTAACCCAAAAATTCCTGTTGCATCTGAAAGTAGAAACACGACCGATTACAGCGGTATGTGTATTTTTTCCCTAGGCCATTCTGGTTAAGCGTTTGGAGCAACAGAAGTGCGAAAAATTTGTTGTCTTCTTAACCATTACTTAGCTTCAGACTCCCATATCTCGCGAACGGATTGACCTAACCCAAAAATTCCTATTGCATCTGAAAGTAGAAACTCGCCCGATTACAACGGTATGTGTATTTTTTCCCTAGGCAATTCTGGTTAAGCGTTTGGAGCAGCAGAAGTGCGAAAAATTTGTTGTCTTCTTAACCATTACTTAGCTTCAAACTCCCATATCTCGCGAACGGATTGACCTAACCCAAAAATTCTTGTTGCATCTGAAAGTAGAAACTCGCCCGATTACAACGGTATGTGTACTTTTTCCCTAGGCCATTCTGGTTAAGCGTTTGGAGCAGCAGTATTGCGAGAAATTTGTTGTCTTCTTTACCATTTCTTGGCTTCAAACTCCCATATCTCGCGAACGGATTGACCTAACCCAAAAATTCTTGTTGCATCTGAAAGAAGAAACTCGCCCGATTACAACGGTATGTGTATTTTTTCCCTAGGCCATTCTGGTTAAGCGTTTGGAGCAGCAGAATTGCGAAAAATTTTTTGCCTTCTCAACCATTTCTTGGCTTCAAACTCCCATATCTCGCGAACGGATTGACCAAACCCAGAAGATCCTGCTGCGTCTGAAAGTAGAAACTCGCCCGATTACAACGGTATGTGTATTTTTCCCTTAGGCCAATCTGGTTAAGCGATTGGAGCAGCAGAATTGCGAAAAATTTATTGTCATGTCAACCATTTCTTAGCTTGAAAGTCCCATATCTCGCGAACGGATTGACCTAACCCAAAAATTCCTGTTGCATCTGAAAGTAGAAACTCGCCCGATTACATCGGTATGTGTATTTTTTCCCTAGGCCATTCTGATTAAGCGTTTGGAGCAGCAGAAGTCCGAAAAATTTTTTGCCTTCTCAACCATTTCTTGGATTCAAACTCCCATATCTCGCGAACGGATTGACCTAACCCAAAAATTCCTGTTGCATCTGAAAGTAGAAACTCGCCCGATTACAACGTTATGTGTATTTTTTCCCTAGGCCATTCTGGTTAAGCGTTTGGAGCAGCAGAAGTGCGAAAAATTTTTTGTCTTCTCAACCATTTCTTAGCTTCAAACTCCCCATGTCTCGCGAACGGGTTGACCGAACCCAAAAATTCCTGTTGCGTCTGAAAGTAGAAACTCGCCCGATTACAACGGTATGTGTATTTTTTCCCTAGGCCATTCTGATTAAGCGTTTGGAGCAGCAGAAGTGCGAAAAATTTGTTGTCGTCTCAACCATTTCTTGGCTTCAAACACCCATATCTCGCGAACGGATTGACCAAACCCAGAAGTTCCTGCTGCGTCTGAAAGTAGAAACTCACCCGATTACAACGGTATGTGTATTTTTTCCCTAGGCCATTCTGGTTAAGCGTTTGGAGCAGCAGAAGTGCGAAAAATTTGTTGTCTTCTCAACCATTTCTTAGCTTCAAACTCCCATATCTCGCGAACGGATTGCCCTAACCCAAAAATTCCTGTTGCATCTGAAAGTAGAAACTCGCCCGATTACAACGTTATGTGTATTTTTTCCCTAGGCCATTCTGGTTAAGCGTTTGGAGCAGCAGAATTGCGAAAAATTTTTTGCCTTCTCAACCATTTCTTGGCTTCAAACTCCCATATCTCGCGAACGGACTGACCTAACCCAAAAATTCCTGTTGCATCTGAAAGTAGAAACTCGCCCGATTACAGCGGTATGTGTATTTTTTCCCTAGGCCATTCTGATTAAGCGTTTGGAGCAGCAGAATTGCGAAAGATTTGTTGTCTTCATAACCATTTCTTAGCTTCAAACTACCATATCTCGCGAACGGATTGACCTAACCCAAAAATTCCTGTTGCGTCTGAAAGTAGAAACTCGCCCGATTACAGCGGTATGTGTATTTTTTCCCTAGGCCATTCTGGTTAAGCGTTTGGAGCAGCAGAAGTGCGAAAAATTTTTTGTCTTCTCAACCATTTCTTAGCTTCAAACTCCCCATATCTCGCGAACGGGTTGACCGAACCCAAAAATTCCTGTTGCGTCTGAAAGTAGAAACTCGCCCGATTACAACGGTATGTGTATTTTTTCCCTAGGCCATTCTGATTAAGCGTTTGGAGCAGCAGAAGTGCGAAAAATTTGTTGTCGTCTCAACCATTTCTTGGCTTCAAACACCCATATCTCGCGAACGGATTGACCAAACCCAGAAGTTCCTGCTGCGTCTGAAAGTAGAAACTCACCCGATTACAACGGTATGTGTATTTTTTCCCTAGGCCATTCTGGTTAAGCGTTTGGAGCAGCAGAAGTGCGAAAAATTTGTTGTCTTCTCAACCATTTCTTAGCTTCAAACTCCCATATCTCGCGAACGGATTGCCCTAACCCAAAAATTCCTGTTGCATCTGAAAGTAGAAACTCGCCCGATTACAACGTTATGTGTATTTTTTCCCTAGGCCATTCTGGTTAAGCGTTTGGAGCAGCAGAATTGCGAAAAATTTTTTGCCTTCTCAACCATTTCTTGGCTTCAAACTCCCATATCTCGCGAACGGACTGACCTAACCCAAAAATTCCTGTTGCATCTGAAAGTAGAAACACGCCCGATTACAGCTGTATGTGTATTTTTTCCCTAGGCCATTCTGATTAAGCGTTTGGAGCAGCAGAATTGCGAAAGATTTGTTGTCTTCATAACCATTTCTTAGCTTCAAACTACCATATCTCGCGAACGGATTGACCTAACCCAAAAATTCCTGTTGCATCTGAAAGTAGAAACTCGCCCGATTACATCGGTATGTGTATTTTTTCCCTAGGCCATTCTGATTAAGCGTTTGGAGCAGCAGAAGTCCGAAAAATTTTTTGCCTTCTCAACCATTTCTTGGATTCAAACTCCCATATCTCGCGAACGGATTGACCTAACCCAAAAATTCCTGTTGCATCTGAAAGTAGAAACTCGCCCGATTACAACGTTATGTGTATTTTTTCCCTAGGCCATTCTGGTTAAGCGTTTGGAGCAGCAGAAGTGCGAAAAATTTTTTGTCTTCTCAACCATTTCTTAGCTTCAAACTCCCCATGTCTCGCGAACGGGTTGACCGAACCCAAAAATTCCTGTTGCGTCTGAAAGTAGAAACTCGCCCGATTACAACGGTATGTGTATTTTTTCCCTAGGCCATTCTGATTAAGCGTTTGGAGCAGCAGAAGTGCGAAAAATTTGTTGTCGTCTCAACCATTTCTTGGCTTCAAACACCCATATCTCGCGAACGGATTGACCAAACCCAGAAGTTCCTGCTGCGTCTGAAAGTAGAAACTCACCCGATTACAACGGTATGTGTATTTTTTCCCTAGGCCATTCTGGTTAAGCGTTTGGAGCAGCAGAAGTGCGAAAAATTTGTTGTCTTCTCAACCATTTCTTAGCTTCAAACTCCCATATCTCGCGAACGGATTGCCCTAACCCAAAAATTCCTGTTGCATCTGAAAGTAGAAACTCGCCCGATTACAACGTTATGTGTATTTTTTCCCTAGGCCATTCTGGTTAAGCGTTTGGAGCAGCAGAATTGCGAAAAATTTTTTGCCTTCTCAACCATTTCTTGGCTTCAAACTCCCATATCTCGCGAACGGACTGACCTAACCCAAAAATTCCTGTTGCATCTGAAAGTAGAAACTC
The DNA here is from genome assembly GCF_051014685.1 of Ptiloglossa arizonensis. Lineage (NCBI taxonomy): Eukaryota > Metazoa > Arthropoda > Insecta > Hymenoptera > Colletidae > Ptiloglossa > Ptiloglossa arizonensis. Next base: position 116,244 of record NW_027478815.1, on the reverse strand, counting down.
GCCCGATTACAGCGGTATGTGTATTTTTTCCCTAGGCCATTCTGATTAAGCGTTTGGAGCAGCAGAATTGCGAAAGATTTGTTGTCTTCATAACCATTTCTTAGCTTCAAACTACCATATCTCGCGAACGGATTGACCTAACCCAAAAATTCCTGTTGCGTCTGAAAGTAGAAACTCGCCCGATTACAGCGGTATGTGTATTTTTTCCCTAGGCCATTCTGGTTAAGCGTTTGGAGCAGCAGAAGTGCGAAAAATTTTTTGTCTTCTCAACCATTTCTTAGCTTCAAACTCCCCATATCTCGCGAACGGGTTGACCGAACCCAAAAATTCCTGTTGCGTCTGAAAGTAGAAACTCGCCCGATTACAACGGTATGTGTATTTTTTCCCTAGGCCATTCTGATTAAGCGTTTGGAGCAGCAGAAGTGCGAAAAATTTGTTGTCGTCTCAACCATTTCTTGGCTTCAAACACCCATATCTCGCGAACGGATTGACCAAACCCAGAAGTTCCTGCTGCGTCTGAAAGTAGAAACTCACCCGATTACAACGGTATGTGTATTTTTTCCCTAGGCCATTCTGGTTAAGCGTTTGGAGCAGCAGAAGTGCGAAAAATTTGTTGTCTTCTCAACCATTTCTTAGCTTCAAACTCCCATATCTCGCGAACGGATTGCCCTAACCCAAAAATTCCTGTTGCATCTGAAAGTAGAAACTCGCCCGATTACAACGTTATGTGTATTTTTTCCCTAGGCCATTCTGGTTAAGCGTTTGGAGCAGCAGAATTGCGAAAAATTTTTTGCCTTCTCAACCATTTCTTGGCTTCAAACTCCCATATCTCGCGAACGGACTGACCTAACCCAAAAATTCCTGTTGCATCTGAAAGTAGAAACTCGCCCGATTACAGCGGTATGTGTATTTTTTCCCTAGGCCATTCTGATTAAGCGTTTGGAGCAGCAGAATTGCGAAAGATTTGTTGTCTTCATAACCATTTCTTAGCTTCAAACTACCATATATCGCGAACGGATTGACCTAACCCAAAAATTCCTGTTGCATCTGAAAGTAGAAACTCGCCCGATTACAACGGTATGTGTATTTTTTCCCTAGGCCATTCTGGTTAAGCGTTTGGAGCAGCAGAAGTGCGAAAAATTTGTTGTCTTCTCAACCATTTCTTAGTTTCAAACTCCCATATCTCGCGAACGGATTGCCCTAACCCAAAAATTCCTGTTGCATCTGAAAGTGGAAACTCGCCCGATTACAACGTTATGTGTATTTTTTCCCTAGGCCATTCTGGTTAAGCGTTTGGAGCAGCAGAATTGCGAAAAATTTGTTGTCTTCTCAACCATTTCTTAGCTTCAAACTCCCATATCTCGCGAACGGATTGACCTAACCCAAAAATTCCTGTTGCGTCTGAAAGTAGAAACTCGCCCGATTACAACGGTATGTGTATTTTTTCCCTAGGCCATTCTGGTTAAGCGTTTGGAGCAGCAGAATTGCGAAAAATTTTTTGCCTTCTCAACCATTTCTTGGCTTCAAACTCCCATATCTCGCGAACGGATTGACCAAACCCAGAAGATCCTGCTGCGTCTGAAAGTAGAAACTCACCCGATTACAACGATATGCGTATTTTTTCCCTAGGCCATTCTGGTTAAGCGTTTGGAGCAGCAGAATTGCGAAAAATTTTTTGCCTTCTCAACCATTTATTGGCTTCAAACTCCCATATCTCGCGAACGGACTGACCTAACCCAAAAATTCCTGTTGCATCTGAAAGTAGAAACTCGACCGATTACAGCGGTATGTGTATTTTTTCCCTAGGCCATTCTGGTTAAGCGTTTGGAGCAACAGAAGTGCGAAAAATTTGTTGTCTTCTTAACCATTACTTAGCTTCAAACTCCCATATCTCGCGAACGGATTGACCTAACCCAAAAATTCCTATTGCATCTGAAAGTAGAAACTCGCCCGATTACAACGGTATGTGTATTTTTTCCCTAGGCAACTCTGGTTAAGCGTTTGGAGCAGCAGAAGTGCGAAAAATTTGTTGTCTTCTTAACCATTACTTAGCTTCAAACTCCCATATCTCGCGAACGGATTGACCTAACCCAAAAATTCTTGTTGCATCTGAAAGTAGAAACTCGCCCGATTACAACGGTATGTGTACTTTTTCCCTAGGCCATTCTGGTTAAGCGTTTGGAGCAGCAGTATTGCGAAAAATTTGTTGTCTTCTTTACCATTTCTTGGCTTCAAACTCCCATATCTCGCGAACGGATTGACCTAACCCAAAAATTCTTGTTGCATCTGAAAGAAGAAACTCGCCCGATTACAACGGTATGTGTATTTTTTCCCTAGGCCATTCTGGTTAAGCGTTTGGAGCAGCAGAATTGCGAAAAATTTTTTGCCTTCTCAACCATTTCTTGGCTTCAAACTCCCATATCTCGCGAACGGATTGACCAAACCCAGAAGATCCTGCTGCGTCTGAAAGTAGAAACTCGCCCGATTACAACGGTATGTGTATTTTTCCCTTAGGCCAATCTGGTTAAGCGATTGGAGCAGCAGAATTGCGAAAAATTTATTGTCATGTCAACCATTTCTTAGATTCAAAGTCCCATATCTCGCGAACGGATTGACCAAACCCAGAAGATCCTGCTGCGTCTGAAAGTAGAAACTCACCCGATTACAACGATATGCGTATTTTTTCCCTAGGCCATTCTGGTTAAGCGTTTGGAGCAGCAGAATTGCGAAAAATGTTTTGCCTTCTCAACCATTTCTTGGCTTCAAACTCCCATATCTCGCGAACGGATTGACCTAACCCAAAAATTCCTATTGCATCTGAAAGTAGAAACTCGCCCGATTACAACGGTACGTGTATTTTTCCCTTAGGCCATTCTGGTTAAGCGTTTGGAGCAGCAGAAGTGCGAAAAATTTTTTGTCTTCTCAACCATTTCTTAGCTTCAAACTCCCCATATCTCGCGAACGGGTTGACCGAACCCAAAAATTCCTGTTGCGTCTGAAAGTAGAAACTCGCCCGATTACAACGGTATGTGTATTTTTTCCCTAGGCCATTCTGATTAAGCGTTTGGAGCAGCAGAAGTGCGAAAAATTTGTTGTCGTCTCAACCATTTCTTGGCTTCAAACACCCATATCTCGCGAACGGATTGACCAAACCCAGAAGTTCCTGCTGCGTCTGAAAGTAGAAACTCACCCGATTACAACGGTATGTGTATTTTTTCCCTAGGCCATTCTGGTTAAGCGTTTGGAGCAGCAGAAGTGCGAAAAATTTGTTGTCTTCTCAACCATTTCTTAGCTTCAAACTCCCCATATCTCGCGAACGGGTTGACCGAACCCAAAAATTCCTGTTGCGTCTGAAAGTAGAAACTCGCCCGATTACAACGGTATGTGTATTTTTTCCCTAGGCCATTCTGATTAAGCGTTTGGAGCAGCAGAAGTGCGAAAAATTTGTTGTCGTCTCAACCATTTCTTGGCTTCAAACACCCATATCTCGCGAACGGACTGACCTAACCCAAAAATTCCTGTTGCATCTGAAAGTAGAAACTCGCCCGATTACAGCGGTATGTGTATTTTTTCCCTAGGCCATTCTGATTAAGCGTTTGGAGCAGCAGAATTGCGAAAGATTTGTTGTCTTCATAACCATTTCTTAGCTTCAAACTACCATATCTCGCGAACGGATTGACCTAACCCAAAAATTCCTGTTGCATCTGAAAGTAGAAACTCGCCCGATTACAACGGTATGTGTATTTTTTCCCTAGGCCATTCTGGTTAAGCGTTTGGAGCAGCAGAAGTGCGAAAAATTTGTTGTCTTCTCAACCATTTCTTAGTTTCAAACTCCCATATCTCGCGAACGGATTGCCCTAACCCAAAAATTCCTGTTGCATCTGAAAGTGGAAACTCGCCCGATTACAACGTTATGTGTATTTTTTCCCTAGGCCATTCTGGTTAAGCGTTTGGAACAGCAGAATTGCGAAAAATTTGTTGTCTTCTCAACCATTTCTTAGCTTCAAACTCCCATATCTCGCGAACGGATTGACCTAACCCAAAAATTCCTGTTGCGTCTGAAAGTAGAAACTCGCCCGATTACAACGGTATGTGTATTTTTTCCCTAGGCAATTCTGGTTAAGCGTTTGGTGCAGCAGAATTGCGAAAAATTTTTTGCCTTCTCAACCATTTCTTGGCTTCAAACTCCCATATCTCGCGAACGGACTGACCTAACCCAAAAATTCCTGTTGCGTCTGAAAGTAGAAACTCGCCCGATTACAACGGTATGTGTATTTTTTCCCTAGGCCATTCTGGTTAAGCGTTTGGAGCAGCAGAATTGCGAAAAATTTTTTGCCTTTCTCAACCATTTCTTGGCTTCAAACTCCCATATCTCGCGAACGGATTGACCAAACCCAGAAGATCCTGCTGCGTCTGAAAGTAGAAACTCACCCGATTACAACGATATGCGTATTTTTTCCCTAGGCCATTCTGGTTAAGCGTTTGGAGCAGCAGAATTGCGAAAAAATTTTTTGCCTTCTCAACCATTTATTGGCTTCAAACTCCCATATCTCGCGAACGGACTGACCTAACCCAAAAATTCCTGTTGCATCTGAAAGTAGAAACTCGACCGATTACAGCGGTATGTGTATTTTTTCCCTAGGCCATTCTGGTTAAGCGTTTGGAGCAACAGAAGTGCGAAAAATTTGTTGTCTTCTTAACCATTACTTAGCTTCAAACTCCCATATCTCGCGAACGGATTGACCTAACCCAAAAATTCCTATTGCATCTGAAAGTAGAAACTCGCCCGATTACAACGGTATGTGTATTTTTTCCCTAGGCAATTCTGGTTAAGCGTTTGGAGCAGCAGAAGTGCGAAAAATTTGTTGTCTTCTTAACCATTACTTAGCTTCAAACTCCCATATCTCGCGAACGGATTGACCTAACCCAAAAATTCTTGTTGCATCTGAAAGTAGAAACTCGCCCGATTACAACGGTATGTGTACTTTTTCCCTAGGCCATTCTGGTTAAGCGTTTGGAGCAGCAGTATTGCGAAAAATTTGTTGTCTTCTTTACCATTTCTTGGCTTCAAACTCCCATATCTCGCGAACGGATTGACCTAACCCAAAAATTCTTGTTGCATCTGAAAGAAGAAACTCGCCCGATTACAACGGTGTGTATTTTTTCCCTAGGCCATTCTGGTTAAGCGTTTGGAGCAGCAGAATTGCGAAAAATTTTTTGCCTTCTCAACCATTTCTTGGCTTCAAACTCCCATATCTCGCGAACGGATTGACCAAACCCAGAAGATCCTGCTGCGTCTGAAAGTAGAAACTCGCCCGATTACAACGGTATGTGTATTTTTCCCTTAGGCCAATCTGGTTAAGCGATTGGAGCAGCAGAATTGCGAAAAATTTATTGTCATGTCAACCATTTCTTAGATTCAAAGTCCCATATCTCGCGAACGGATTGACCAAACCCAGAAGATCCTGCTGCGTCTGAAAGTAGAAACTCACCCGATTACAACGATATGCGTATTTTTTCCCTAGGCCATTCTGGTTAAGCGTTTGGAGCAGCAGAATTGCGAAAAATGTTTTGCCTTCTCAACCATTTCTTGGCTTCAAACTCCCATATCTCGCGAACGGATTGACCTAACCCAAAAATTCCTATTGCATCTGAAAGTAGAAACTCGCCCGATTACAACGGTACGTGTATTTTTCCCTTAGGCCATTCTGGTTAAGCGTTTGGAGCAGCAGAAGTGCGAAAAATTTTTTGTCTTCTCAACCATTTCTTAGCTTCAAACTCCCCATATCTCGCGAACGGGTTGACCGAACCCAAAAATTCCTGTTGCGTCTGAAAGTAGAAACTCGCCCGATTACAACGGTATGTGTATTTTTTCCCTAGGCCATTCTGATTAAGCGTTTGGAGCAGCAGAAGTGCGAAAAATTTGTTGTCGTCTCAACCATTTCTTGGCTTCAAACACCCATATCTCGCGAACGGATTGACCAAACCCAGAAGTTCCTGCTGCGTCTGAAAGTAGAAACTCACCCGATTACAACGGTATGTGTATTTTTTCCCTAGGCCATTCTGGTTAAGCCTTTGGAGCAGCAGAAGTGCGAAAAATTTGTTGTCTTCTCAACCATTTCTTAGCTTCAAACTCCCCATATCTCGCGAACGGGTTGACCGAACCCAAAAATTCCTGTTGCGTCTGAAAGTAGAAACTCGCCCGATTACAACGGTATGTGTATTTTTTCCCTAGGCCATTCTGATTAAGCGTTTGGAGCAGCAGAAGTGCGAAAAATTTGTTGTCGTCTCAACCATTTCTTGGCTTCAAACACCCATATCTCGCGAACGGATTGACCAAACCCAGAAGTTCCTGCTGCGTCTGAAAGTAGAAACTCACCCGATTACAACGGTATGTGTATTTTTTCCCTAGGCCATTCTGGTTAAGCGTTTGGAGCAGCAGAAGTGCGAAAAATTTGTTGTCTTCTCAACCATTTCTTAGCTTCAAACTCCCATATCTCGCGAACGGATTGCCCTAACCCAAAAATTCCTGTTGCATCTGAAAGTAGAAACTCGCCCGATTACAACGTTATGTGTATTTTTTCCCTAGGCCATTCTGGTTAAGCGTTTGGAGCAGCAGAATTGCGAAAAATTTTTTGCCTTCTCAACCATTTCTTGGCTTCAAACTCCCATATCTCGCGAACGGACTGACCTAACCCAAAAATTCCTGTTGCATCTGAAAGTAGAAACTCGCCCGATTACAGCGGTATGTGTATTTTTTCCCTAGGCCATTCTGATTAAGCGTTTGGAGCAGCAGAATTGCGAAAGATTTGTTGTCTTCATAACCATTTCTTAGCTTCAAACTACCATATCTCGCGAACGGATTGACCTAACCCAAAAATTCCTGTTGCATCTGAAAGTAGAAACTCGCCCGATTACAACGGTATGTGTATTTTTTCCCTAGGCCATTCTGGTTAAGCGTTTGGAGCAGCAGAAGTGCGAAAAATTTGTTGTCTTCTCAACCATTTCTTAGTTTCAAACTCCCATATCTCGCGAACGGATTGCCCTAACCCAAAAATTCCTGTTGCATCTGAAAGTGGAAACTCGCCCGATTACAACGTTATGTGTGTTTTTTCCCTAGGCCATTCTGGTTAAGCGTTTGGAGCAGCAGAATTGCGAAAAATTTGTTGTCTTCTCAACCATTTCTTAGCTTCAAACTCCCATATCTCGCGAACGGATTGACCTAACCCAAAAATTCCTGTTGCGTCTGAAAGTAGAAACTCGCCCGATTACAACGGTATGTGTATTTTTTCCCTAGGCAATTCTGGTTAAGCGTTTGGTGCAGCAGAATTGCGAAAAATTTTTTGCCTTCTCAACCATTTCTTGGCTTCAAACTCCCATATCTCGCGAACGGATTGACCAAACCCAGAAGATCCTGCTGCGTCTGAAAGTAGAAACTCACCCGATTACAACGATATGCGTATTTTTTCCCTAGGCCATTCTGGTTAAGCGTTTGGAGCAGCAGAATTGCGAAAAACGTTTTGCCTTCTCAACCATTTCTTGGCTTCAAACTCCCATATCTCGCGAACGGATTGACCTAACCCAAAAATTCCTATTGCATCTGAAAGTAGAAACTCGCCCGATTACAACGGTACGTGTATTTTTCCCTTAGGCCATTCTGGTTAAGCGATTGGAGCAGCAGAAGTGCGAAAATTTATTGTCTTGTCAACCATTTCTTAGCTTGAAAGTCCCATATCTCGCGAACGGATTGACCTAACCCAAAAATTCCTGTTGCATCTGAAAGTAGAAACTCGCCCGATTACATCGGTATTTTTTTTTTTCCCTAGGCCATTCTGATTAAGCGTTTGGAGCAGCAGAAGTCCGAAAAATTTTTTGCCTTCTCAACCATTTCTTGGATTCAAACTCCCATATCTCGCGAACGGATTGACCTAATCCAAAAATTCCTGTTGCATCTGAAAGTAGAAACTCGCCCGATTACAACGTTATGTGTATTTTTTCCCTAGGCCATTCTGGTTAAGCGTTTGGAGCAGCAGAAGTGCGAAAAATTTGTTGTCTTCTCAACCATTTCTTGGCTTCAAACTCCCATATCTCGCGAACGGATTGACCAAACCCAGAAGTTCCTGCTGCGTCTGAAAGTAGAAACTCACCCGATTACAAGGGTATGTGTATTTTTTCCCTAGGCCATTCTGGTTAAGCGTTTGGAGCAGCAGAAGTGCGAAAAATTTGTTGTCTTCTCAACCATTTCTTAGCTTCAAACTCCCATATCTCGCGAACGGATTGCCCTAACCCAAAAATTCCTGTTGCGTCTGAAAGTAGAAACTCGCCCGATTACAACGTTATGTGTATTTTTCCCTAGGCCATTCTGGTTAAGCGTTTGGAGCAGCAGAATTGCGAAAAATTTTTTGCCTTCTCAACCATTTCTTGGCTTCAAACTCCCATATCTCGCGAACGGACTGACCTAACCCAAAAATTCCTGTTGCATCTGAAAGTAGAAACTCGCCCGATTACAGCGGTATGTGTATTTTTTCCCTAGGCCATTCTGATTAAGCGTTTGGAGCAGCAGAATTGCGAAAGATTTGTTGTCTTCATGACCATTTCTTAGCTTCAAACTACCATATCTCGCGAACGGATTGACCTAACCCAAAAATTCCTGTTGCATCTGAAAGTAGAAACTCGCCCGATTACAACGGTACGTGTATTTTTCCCTTAGGCCATTCTGGTTAAGCGATTGGAGCAGCAGAAGTGCGAAAAATTTGTTGTCTTCATAACCATTTCTTAGCTTCAAACTCCCATATCTCGTGAACGGATTGACCTAACCCAAAAATTCCTATTGCATCTGAAAGTAGAAACTCGCCCGATTACAACGGTATGTGTATTTTTTCCCTAGGCAATTCTGGTTAAGCGTTTGGAGCAGCAGAATTGCGAAAAATTTTTTGCCTTCTCAACCATTTCTTGGCTTCAAACTCCCATATCTCGCGAACGGACTGACCTAACCCAAAAATTCCTGTTGCATCTGAAAGTAGAAACTCGCCCGATTACAGCGGTATGTGTATTCTTTCCCTAGGCAATTCTGGTTAAGCGTTTGGAGCAGCAGAATTGCGAAAAATTTTTTGCCTTCTCAACCATTTCTTGGCTTCAAACTCCCATATCTCGCGAACGGACTGACCTAACCCAAAAATTCCTGTTGCATCTGAAAGTAGAAACTCGACCGATTACAGCGGTATGTGTATTTTTTCCCTAGGCCATTCTGGTTAAGCGTTTGGAGCAGCAGAAGTGCGAAAAATTTGTTGTCTTCTTAACCATTACTTAGCTTCAAACTCCCATATCTCGCGAACGGATTGACCTAACCCAAAAATTCCTATTGCATCTGAAAGTAGAAACTCGCCCGATTACAACGGTATGTGTATTTTTTCCCTAGGCCATTCTGGTTAAGCGTTTGGAGCAGCAGAATTGCGAAAAATTTTTGCCTTCTCAACCATTTCTTGGCTTCAAACTCCCATATCTCGCCAACGGATTGACCTAACCCAAAAATTCCTGTTGCATCTGAAAGTAGAAACTCGCCCGATTACAACGGTACGTTTATTTTTCCCTTAGGCCATTCTGGTTAAGCGATTGGAGCAGCAGAAGTGCGAAAAATTTGTTGTCTTCATAACCATTTCTTAGCTTCAAACTCCCATATCTCGCGAACGGATGGACCTAACCCAAAAATTCCTATTGCATCTGAAAGTAGAAACTCGCCCGATTACAGCGGTATGTGTATTTTTTCCCTAGGCAATTCTGGTTAAGCGTTTGGAGCAGCAGAATTGCGAAAAATTTTTTGCCTTCTCAACCATTTCTTGGCTTCAAACTCCCATATCTCGCGAACGGACTGACCTAACCCAAAAATTCCTGTTGCATCTGAAAGTAGAAACTCGACCGATTACAGCGGTATGTGTATTTTTTCCCTAGGCCATTCTGGTTAAGCGTTTGGAGCAGCAGAAGTGCGAAAAATTTGTTGTCTTCTTAACCATTACTTAGCTTCAAATTCCCATATCTCGTGAACGGATTGACCTAACCCAAAAATTCCTATTGCATCTGAAAGTAGAAACTCGCCCGATTACAACGGTATGTGTATTTTTTCCCTAGGCAATTCTGGTTAAGCGTTTGGAGCAGCAGAAGTGCGACAAATTTGTTGTCTTCTCAATCATTTCTTAGCTTCAAACTCCCATATCTCGCGAACGGATTGACCTAACCCAAAAATTCCTGTTGCATCTGAAAGTAGAAACTCGCCCGATTACAACGGTATGTGTATTTTTTCCCTAGGCCATTCTGGTTAAGCGTTTGGAGCAGCAGAAGTGCGAAAAATTTGTTGGCTTCTCAACCATTTCTTAGCTTCGAACTCCCATATCTCGCGAACGGATTGACCAAACCCAGAAGTTCCTGCTGCGTCTGAAAGTAGAAACTCGCCCGATAACGACGATATGCGTATTTTTTCCCTAGGCCATTCTCGGTTAAGCGTTTGGAGCAGCAGAATTGCGAAGAATGTTTTGCCTTCTCAACCATTTCTTGGCTTCAAACTCCCATATCTCGCGAACGGATTGACCTAACCCAAAATTTCCTATTGCATCTGAAAGTAGAAACACGTCCGATTACAGCGGTATGTGTATTTTTTCACTAGGCAATTCTGGTTAAGCGTTTAGAGCAGCCGAATTGCGAAAAATTTTTTGCCTTCTCAACCATTTCTTGGCTTCAAACTCCCATATCTCGCGAACGGATTGACCTAACCCAAAAATTCCTGCTGCGTCTGAAAGTAGAAACACGCCCGAGTACAACGGTATGTGTATTTTTTCCCTAGGCCATTCTGGTTAAACGTTTGGAGCAGCATAAGTGCGAAAAATTTGTTGTCTTCTTAACCATTTCTTAGCTTCAAACTCCCATATCTCGCGAACGGATTGACCTAACCCAAAAATTCCTGTTGCATCTGAAAGTAGAAACTCGACCGATTACAGCGGTATGTGTATTTTTTCCCTAGGCCATTCTGGTTAAGCGTTTGGAGCAGCAGAAGTGCGAAAAATTTGTTGTCTTCTTAACCATTACTTAGATTCAAACTCCCATATCTCGCGAACGGATTGACCTAACCCAAAAATTCCTATTGCATCTGAAAGTAGAAACTCGCCCGATTACAACGGTATGTGTATTTTTTCCCTAGGCAATTCTGGTTAAGCGTTTGGAGCAGCAGAAGTGCGAAAAATTTGTTGTCTTCTTAACCATTACTTAGCTTCAAACTCCCATATCTCGTGAACGGATTGACCTAACACAAAAATTCCTATTGCATCTGAAAGTAGAAACTCGCCCGATTACAACGGTATGTGTATTTTTTCCCTAGGCAATTCTGGTTAAGCGTTTGGAGCAGCAAAATTGCGAAAAATTTTTTGCCTTCTCAACCATTTCTTGTCTTCAAACTCCCATATCTCGCGAACGGACTGACCTAACCCAAAAATTCCTGTTGCATCTGAAAGTAGAAACTCGCCCGATTACAGCGGTATGTGTATTCTTTCCCTAGGCAATTCTGGTTAAGCGTTTGGAGCAGCAGAATTGCGAAAAATTTTTTGCCTTCTCAACCATTTCTTGGCTTCAAACTCCCATATCTCGCGAACGGATTGACCTAACCCAAAAATTCCTGCTGCGTCTGAAAGTAGAAACACGCCCGAGTACAACGGTATGTGTATTTTTTCCCTAGGCCATTCTGGTTAAGCGTTTGGAGCAGCATAAGTGCGAAAAATTTGTTGTCTTCTTAACCATTTCTTAGCTTCAAACTCCCATATCTCGCGAACGGATTGACCTAACCCAAAAATTCCTGTTGCATCTGAAAGTAGAAACTCGACCGATTACAGCGGTATGTGTATTTTTTCCCTAGGCCATTCTGGTTAAGCGTTTGGAGCAGCAGAAGTGCGAAAAATTTGTTGTCTCCTTAACCATTACTTAGCTTCAAACTCCCATATCTCGCGAACGGATTGACCTAACCCAAAAATTCCTATTGCATCTGAAAGTAGAAACTCGCCCGATTACAACGGTATGTGTATTTTTTCCCTAGGCAATTCTGGTTAAGCGTTTGGAGCAGCAGAAGTGCGAAAAATTTGTTGTCTTCTTAACCATTACTTAGCTTCAAACTCCCATATCTCGTGAACGGATTGACCTAACCCAAAAATTCCTATTGCATCTGAAAGTAGAAACTCGCCCGATTACAACGGTATGTGTATTTTTTCCCTAGGCCATTCTCGGTTAAGCGTTTGGAGCAGCAGAAGTGCGACAAATTTGTTGTCTTCTCAATCATTTCTTAGCTTCAAACTGCCATATCTCGCGAACGGATTGACCTAACCCAAAAATTCCTGTTGCATCTGAAAGTAGAAACTCGCCCGATTACAACGGTATGTGTATTTTTTCGCTAGGCCATTCTGGTTAAGCGTTTGGAGCAGCAGAAGTGCGAAAAATTTGTTGGCTTCTCAACCATTTCTTAGCTTCGAACTCCCATATCTCGCGAACGGATTGACCAAACCCAGAAGTTCCTGCTGCGTCTGAAAGTAGAAACTCGCCCGATAACGACGATATGCGTATTTTTTCCCTAGGCCATTCTCGGTTAAGCGTTTGGAGCAGCAGAATTGCGAAAAATGTTTTGCCTTCTCAACCATTTCTTGGCTTCAAACTCCCATATCTCGCGAACGGATTGACCTAACCCAAAAATTCCTATTGCATCTGAAAGTAGAAACACGCCCGATTACAGCGGTATGTGTATTTTTTCACTAGGCAATTCTGGTTAAGCGTTTGGAGCAGCAGAATTGCGAAAAATTTTTTGCCTTCTCAAGCATTTCTTGGCTTCAAACTCCCATATCTCGCGAACGGACTGACCTAACCCAAAAATTCCTGTTGCGCCTGAAAGTAGAAACTCGCCCGATTACAACGGTATATGTATTTTTTCCCTAGGCCATTCTGATTAAGCGTTTGGAGCAGCAGAAGTGCGAAAAATTTGTTGTCTTCATAACCATTTCTTAGCTTCAAACTCCCATATCTTGCGAACGGATTGACCTAACCCAAAAATTCCTATTGCATCTGAAAGTAGAAACTCGCCCGATTACAACGGTATGTGTATTTTTTCCCTAGGCAATTCTGGTTAAGCGTTTGGAGCAGCAGAAGTGCGACAAATTTGTTGTCTTCTCAATCATTTCTTAGCTTCAAACTCCCATATCTCGCGAACGGATTGACCTAACCCAAAAATTCCTGTTGCATCTGAAAGTAGAAACTCGCCCGATTACAACGGTATGTGTATTTTTTCCCTAGGCCATTCTGGTTAAGCGTTTGGAGCAGCAGAAGTGCGAAAAATTTGTTGGCTTCTCAACCATTTCTTAGCTTCGAACTCCCATATCTCGCGAACGGATTGACCAAACCCAGAAGTTCCTGCTGCGTCTGAAAGTAGAAACTCGCCCGATAACGACGATATGCGTATTTTTTCCCTAGGCCATTCTCGGTTAAGCGTTTGGAGCAGCAGAATTGCGAAGAATGTTTTGCCTTCTCAACCATTTCTTGGCTTCAAACTCCCATATCTCGCGAACGGATTGACCTAACCCAAAATTTCCTATTGCATCTGAAAGTAGAAACACGTCCGATTACAGCGGTATGTGTATTTTTTCACTAGGCAATTCTGGTTAAGCGTTTAGAGCAGCCGAATTGCGAAAAATTTTTTGCCTTCTCAACCATTTCTTGGCTTCAAACTCCCATATCTCGCGAACGGATTGACCTAACCCAAAAATTCCTGCTGCGTCTGAAAGTAGAAACACGCCCGAGTACAACGGTATGTGTATTTTTTCCCTAGGCCATTCTGGTTAAACGTTTGGAGCAGCATAAGTGCGAAAAATTTGTTGTCTTCTTAACCATTTCTTAGCTTCAAACTCCCATATCTCGCGAACGGATTGACCTAACCCAAAAATTCCTGTTGCATCTGAAAGTAGAAACTCGACCGATTACAGCGGTATGTGTATTTTTTCCCTAGGCCATTCTGGTTAAGCGTTTGGAGCAGCAGAAGTGCGAAAAATTTGTTGTCTTCTTAACCATTACTTAGATTCAAACTCCCATATCTCGCGAACGGATTGACCTAACCCAAAAATTCCTGTTGCATCTGAAAGTAGAAACTCGCCCGATTACAGCGGTATGTGTATTTATTCCCTAGGCCATTCTGATTAAGCGTTTGGAGCAGCAGAATTGCGAAAGATTTGTTGTCTTCATGACCATTTCTTAGCTTCAAACTACCATATCTCGCGAACGGATTGACCTAACCCAAAAATTCCTGTTGCATCTGAAAGTAGAAACTCGCCCGATTACAGCGGTATGTGTATTTTTTCACTAGGCAATTCTGGTTAAGCGTTTGGAGCAGCAGAATTGCGAAAAATTTTTTGCCTTCTCAACCATTTCTTGGCTTCAAACTCCCATATCTCGCGAACGGATTGACCTAACCCAAAAATTCCTATTGCATCTGAAAGTAGAAACACGCCCGATTACAGCGGTATGTGTATTTTTTCACTAGGCAATTCTGGTTAAGCGTTTGGAGCAGCAGAATTGCGAAAAATTTTTTGCCTTCTCAACCATTTCTTGGCTTCAAACTCCCATATCTCGCGAACGGACTGACCTAACCCAAAAATTCCTGTTGCATCTGAAAGTAGAAACTCGCCCGATTACAGCGGTATGTGTATTTTTTCCCTAGGCCATTCTGATTAAGCGTTTGGAGCAGCAGAATTGCGAAAGATTTGTTGTCTTCATGACCATTTCTTAGCTTCAAACTCCCATATCTCGCGAACGGATTGGCCTAACCCAAAAATTCCTGTTGCATCTGAAAGTAGAAACTCGCCCGATTACAACGTTATGTGTATTTTTTCCCTAGGCCATTCTGGTTAAGCGTTTGGAGCAGCAGAATTGCGAAAAATTTTTTGCCTTCTCAACCATTTCTTGGCTTCAAACTCCCATATCTCGCGAACGGACTGACCTAACCCAAAAATTCCTGTTGCATCTGAAAGTAGAAACTCGCCCGATTACAGCGGTATGTGTATTTATTCCCTAGGCCATTCTGATTAAGCGTTTGGAGCAGCAGAATTGCGAAAGATTTGTTGTCTTCATGACCATTTCTTAGCTTCAAACTACCATATCTCGCGAACGGATTGACCTAACCCAAAAATTCCTGTTGCATCTGAAAGTAGAAACTCGCCCGATTACAACGGTATGTGTATTTTTTCCCTAGGCCATTCTGGTTAAGCGTTTGGAGCAGCAGTAGTGCGAAAAATTTGTTGTCTTCTTTACCATTTCTTAACTTCAAGCTCCATATCTCGCGAACGGATTGACCTAACCCAAAAATTCTTCTTGCATCTGAAAGAAGAAACTCGCCCGATTACAACGGTATGTGTATTTTTTCCCTAGGCCATTCTGGTTAAGCGTTTGGAGAAGCAGAATTGCGAAAAATTTTTTGCCTTCTCAACCATTTCTTGGCTTCAAACTCCCATATCTCGCGAACGGATTGACCAAACCCAGAAGTTCCTGCTGCGTCTGAAAGTAGAAACTCACCCGATTACAACGGTATGTGTATTTTTTCCCTAGGCCATTATGGTTAAGCGTTTGGAGCAGCAGAAGTGCGAAAAATTTGTTGTCTTCTCAACCATTTCTTAGCTTCAAACTCCCATATCTCGCGAACGGATTGCCCTAACGCAAAAATTCCTGTTGCATCTGAAAGTGGAAACTCGCCCGATTACAACGTTATGTGTATTTTTTCCCTAGGCCATTCTGGTTAAGCGTTTGGAGCAGCAGAATTGCAAAAAATTTGTTGTCTTCTCAACCATTTATTAGCTTCAAACTCCCATATCTCGCGAACGGATTGACCTAACCCAAAAATTCCTGTTGCGTCTGAAAGTAGAAACTCGCCCGATTACAACGGTATGTGTATTTTTTCCCTAGGCAATTCTGGTTAAGCGTTTGGTGCAGCAGAATTGCGAAAAATTTTTTGCCTTCTCAACCATTTCTTAGCTTCAAACTCCCATATCTCGCGAACGGATTGCCCTAACCCAAAAATTCCTGGTGCATCTGAAAGTAGAAACTCGCCCGATTACAAAGTTATGTGTATTTTTTCCCTAGGCCATTCTGGTTAAGCGTTTGGAGCAGCAGAATTGCGAAAAATTTTTTGCCTTCTCAACCATTTCTTGGCTTCAAACTCCCATATCTCGCGAACGGATTGACCCAACCCAAAAATTCCTATTGCATCTGAAAGTACAAACTCGCCCGATTACAGCGGTATGTGTAGTTTTTCCCTAGGCAGTTCTGGTTAAGCGTTTGGAGCAGCAGAAGTGCGACAAATTTGTTGTCTTCTCAATCATTTCTTAGCTTCAAACTCCCATATCTCGCGAACGGATTGACCTAACCCAGAAATTCCTGTTGCATCTGAAAGTAGAAACTCGCCCGATTACAACGGTTTGTGTATTTTTTCCCTAGGCCATTCTGATTAAGCGTTTGGAGCAGCAGAATTGCGAAAAATTTGTTGTCTTCTCAACCATTTCTTAGCTTCAAACTCCCATATCTCGCGAACGGATTGACCTAACCCAAAAATTCCTATTGCATCTGAAAGTAGAAACTCGCCCGATTATAGCGGTATGTGTAGTTTTTCCCTAGGCCATTCTGGTTAAGCGTTTGGAGCAGCAGAATTGCGAAAAATTTTTGCCTTCTCAACCATTTCTTGGCTTCAAACTCCCATATCTCGCCAACGGATTGACCTAACCCAAAAATTCCTGTTGCATCTGAAAGTAGAAACTCGCCCGATTACAACGGTACGTGTATTTTTCCCTTAGGCCATTCTGGTTAAGCGATTGGAGCAGCAGAAGTGCGAAAAATTTGTTGTCTTCATAACCATTTCTTAGCTTCAAACTCCCATATCTCGCGAACGGATTGACCTAACCCAAAAATTCCTATTGCATCTGAAAGTAGAAACTCGCCCGATTACAGCGGTATGTGTATTTTTTCCCTAGGCAATTCTGGTTAAGCGTTTGGAGCAGCAGAATTGCGAAAAATTTTTTGCCTTCTCAACCATTTCTTGGCTTCAAACTCCCATATCTCGCGAACGGACTGACCTAATCCAAAAATTCCTGTTGCATCTGAAAGTAGAAACTCGACCGATTACAGCGGTATGTGTATTTTTTCCCTAGGCCATTCTGGTTAAGCGTTTGGAGCAGCAGAAGTGCGAAAAATTTGTTGTCTTCTTAACCATTACTTAGCTTCAAATTCCCATATCTCGTGAACGGATTGACCTAACCCAAAAATTCCTATTGCATCTGAAAGTAGAAACTCGCCCGATTACAACGGTATGTGTATTTTTTCCCTAGGCAATTCTGGTTAAGCGTTTGGAGCAGCAGAAGTGCGACAAATTTGTTGTCTTCTCAATCATTTCTTAGCTTCAAACTCCCATATCTCGCGAACGGATTGACCTAACCCAAAAATTCCTGTTGCATCTGAAAGTAGAAACTCGCCCGATTACAACGGTATGTGTATTTTTTCCCTAGGCCATTCTGGTTAAGCGTTTGGAGCAGCAGAAGTGCGAAAAATTTGTTGGCTTCTCAACCATTTCTTAGCTTCGAACTCCCATATCTCGCGAACGGATTGACCAAACCCAGAAGTTCCTGCTGCGTCTGAAAGTAGAAACTCGCCCGATAACGACGATATGCGTATTTTTTCCCTAGGCCATTCTCGGTTAAGCGTTTGGAGCAGCAGAATTGCGAAGAATGTTTTGCCTTCTCAACCATTTCTTGGCTTCAAACTCCCATATCTCGCGAACGGATTGACCTAACCCAAAATTTCCTATTGCATCTGAAAGTAGAAACACGTCCGATTACAGCGGTATGTGTATTTTTTCACTAGGCAATTCTGGTTAAGCGTTTAGAGCAGCCGAATTGCGAAAAATTTTTTGCCTTCTCAACCATTTCTTGGCTTCAAACTCCCATATCTCGCGAACGGATTGACCTAACCCAAAAATTCCTGCTGCGTCTGAAAGTAGAAACACGCCCGAGTACAACGGTATGTGTATTTTTTCCCTAGGCCATTCTGGTTAAACGTTTGGAGCAGCATAAGTGCGAAAAATTTGTTGTCTTCTTAACCATTTCTTAGCTTCAAACTCCCATATCTCGCGAACGGATTGACCTAACCCAAAAATTCCTGTTGCATCTGAAAGTAGAAACTCGACCGATTACAGCGGTATGTGTATTTTTTCCCTAGGCCATTCTGGTTAAGCGTTTGGAGCAGCAGAAGTGCGAAAAATTTGTTGTCTTCTTAACCATTACTTAGATTCAAACTCCCATATCTCGCGAACGGATTGACCTAACCCAAAAATTCCTATTGCATCTGAAAGTAGAAACTCGCCCGATTACAACGGTATGTGTATTTTTTCCCTAGGCAATTCTGGTTAAGCGTTTGGAGCAGCAGAAGTGCGAAAAATTTGTTGTCTTCTTAACCATTACTTAGCTTCAAACTCCCATATCTCGTGAACGGATTGACCTAACACAAAAATTCCTATTGCATCTGAAAGTAGAAACTCGCCCGATTACAACGGTATGTGTATTTTTTCCCTAGGCAATTCTGGTTAAGCGTTTGGAGCAGCAAAATTGCGAAAAATTTTTTGCCTTCTCAACCATTTCTTGTCTTCAAACTCCCATATCTCGCGAACGGACTGACCTAACCCAAAAATTCCTGTTGCATCTGAAAGTAGAAACTCGCCCGATTACAGCGGTGTGTGTATTCTTTCACTAGGCAATTCTGGTTAAGCGTTTGGAGCAGCAGAATTGCGAAAAATTTTTTGCCTTCTCAACCATTTCTTGGCTTCAAACTCCCATATCTCGCGAACGGATTGACCTAACCCAAAAATTCCTGCTGCGTCTGAAAGTAGAAACACGCCCGAGTACAACGGTATGTGTATTTTTTCCCTAGGCCATTCTGGTTAAGCGTTTGGAGCAGCATAAGTGCGAAAAATTTGTTGTCTTCTTGACCATTTCTTAGCTTCAAACTCCCATATCTCGCGAACGGATTGACCTAACCCAAAAATTCCTGTTGCATCTGAAAGTAGAAACTCGACCGATTACAGCGGTATGTGTATTTTTTCCCTAGGCCATTCTGGTTAAGCGTTTGGAGCAGCAGAAGTGCGAAAAATTTGTTGTCTCCTTAACCATTACTTAGCTTCAAACTCCCATATCTCGCGAACGGATTGACCTAACCCAAAAATTCCTATTGCATCTGAAAGTAGAAACTCGCCCGATTACAACGGTATGTGTATTTTTTCCCTAGGCAATTCTGGTTAAGCGTTTGGAGCAGCAGAAGTGCGAAAAATTTGTTGTCTTCTTAACCATTACTTAGCTTCAAACTCCCATATCTCGTGAACGGATTGACCTAACCCAAAAATTCCTATTGCATCTGAAAGTAGAAACTCGCCCGATTACAACGGTATGTGTATTTTTTCCCTAGGCCATTCTCGGTTAAGCGTTTGGAGCAGCAGAAGTGCGACAAATTTGTTGTCTTCTCAATCATTTCTTAGCTTCAAACTGCCATATCTCGCGAACGGATTGACCTAACCCAAAAATTCCTGTTGCATCTGAAAGTAGAAACTCGCCCGATTACAACGGTATGTGTATTTTTTCGCTAGGCCATTCTGGTTAAGCGTTTGGAGCAGCAGAAGTGCGAAAAATTTGTTGGCTTCTCAACCATTTCTTAGCTTCGAACTCCCATATCTCGCGAACGGATTGACCAAACCCAGAAGTTCCTGCTGCGTCTGAAAGTAGAAACTCGCCCGATAACGACGATATGCGTATTTTTTCCCTAGGCCATTCTCGGTTAAGCGTTTGGAGCAGCAGAATTGCGAAAAATGTTTTGCCTTCTCAACCATTTCTTGGCTTCAAACTCCCATATCTCGCGAACGGATTGACCTAACCCAAAAATTCCTATTGCATCTGAAAGTAGAAACACGCCCGATTACAGCGGTATGTGTATTTTTTCACTAGGCAATTCTGGTTAAGCGTTTGGAGCAGCAGAATTGCGAAAAATTTTTTGCCTTCTCAAGCATTTCTTGGCTTCAAACTCCCATATCTCGCGAACGGACTGACCTAACCCAAAAATTCCTGTTGCGCCTGAAAGTAGAAACTCGCCCGATTACAACGGTATATGTATTTTTTCCCTAGGCCATTCTGATTAAGCGTTTGGAGCAGCAGAAGTGCGAAAAATTTGTTGTCTTCATAACCATTTCTTAGCTTCAAACTCCCATATCTTGCGAACGGATTGACCTAACCCAAAAATTCCTATTGCATCTGAAAGTAGAAACTCGCCCGATTACAGCGGTATGTGTATTTTTTCCCTAGGCAATTCTGGTTAAGCGTTTGGAGCAGCAGAATTGCGAAAAATTTTTTGCCTTCTCAACCATTTCTTGGCTTCAAACTCCCATATCTCGCGAACGGACTGACCTAACCCAAAAATTCCTGTTGCATCTGAAAGTAGAAACTCGCCCGATTACAGCGGTATGTGTATTCTTTCCCTAGGCAATTCTGGATAAGCGTTTGGAGCAGCAGAATTGCGAAAAATTTTTTGCCTCCTCAACCATTTCTTGGCTTCAAACTCCCATATCTCGCGAACGGATTGACCTAACCCAAAAATTCCTATTGCATCTGAAAGTAGAAACTCGCCCGATTACAGCGGTATGTGTATTTTTTCCCTAGGCAATTCTGGTTAAGCGTTTGGAGCAGCAGAATTGCGAAAAATTTTTTGCCTTCTCAACCATTTCTTGGCTTCAAACTCCCATATCTCGCGAACGGACTGACCTAACCCAAAAATTCCTGTTGCATCTGAAAGTAGAAACTCGACCGATTACAGCGGTATGTGTATTTTTTCCCTAGGCCATTCTGGTTAAGCGTTTGGAGCAGCAGAAGTGCGAAAAATTTGTTGTCTTCTCAACCATTTCTTAGCTTCAAACTCCCATATCTCGCGAACGGATTGACCTAACCCAAAAATTCCTATTGCATCTGAAAGTAGAAACTCGCCCGATTACAGCGGTATGTGTATTTTTTCCCTAGGCCATTCTGGTTAAGCGTTTGGAGCAGCAGAATTGCGAAAAATTTTTTGCCTTCTCAACCATTTCTTGGCTTCAAACTCCCATATCTCGCGAACGGACTGACCTAACCCAAAAATTCCTGTTGCATCTGAAAGTAGAAACTCGCCCGATTACAGCGGTATGTGTATTTTTTCCCTAGGCCATTCTGATTAAGCGTTTGGAGCAGCAGAATTGCGAAAGATTTGTTGTCTTCATGACCATTTCTTAGCTTCAAACTCCCATATCTCGCGAACGGATTGCCCTAACCCAAAAATTCCTGTTGCATCTGAAAGTAGAAACTCGCCCGATTACAACGTTATGTGTATTTTTTCCCTAGGCCATTCTGGTTAAGCGTTTGGAGCAGCAGAATTGCGAAAAATTTTTTGCCTTCTCAACCATTTCTTGGCTTCAAACTCCCATATCTCGCGAACGGACTGACCTAACCCAAAAATTCCTGTTGCATCTGAAAGTAGAAACTCGCCCGATTACAGCGGTATGTGTATTTATTCCCTAGGCCATTCTGATTAAGCGTTTGGAGCAGCAGAATTGCGAAAGATTTGTTGTCTTCATGACCATTTCTTAGCTTCAAACTACCATATCTCGCGAACGGATTGACCTAACCCAAAAATTCCTGTTGCATCTGAAAGTAGAAACTCGCCCGATTACAACGGTATGTGTATTTTTTCCCTAGGCCATTCTGGTTAAGCGTTTGGAGCAGCAGTAGTGCGAAAAATTTGTTGTCTTCTTTACCATTTCTTAGCTTCAAGCTCCCATATCTCGCGAACGGATTGACCTAACCCAAAAATTCTTCTTGCATCTGAAAGAAGAAACTCGCCCGATTACAACGGTATGTGTATTTTTTCCCTAGGCCATTCTGGTTAAGCGTTTGGAGAAGCAGAATTGCGAAAAATTTTTTGCCTTCTCAACCATTTCTTGGCTTCAAACTCCCATATCTCGCGAACGGATTGACCAAACCCAGAAGTTCCTGCTGCGTCTGAAAGTAGAAACTCACCCGATTACAACGGTATGTGTATTTTTTCCCTAGGCCATTCTGGTTAAGCGTTTGGAGCAGCAGAAGTGCGAAAAATTTGTTGTCTTCTCAACCATTTCTTAGCTTCAAACTCCCATATCTCGCGAACGGATTGCCCTAACGCAAAAATTCCTGTTGCATCTGAAAGTGGAAACTCGCCCGATTACAACGTTATGTGTATTTTTTCCCTAGGCCATTCTGGTTAAGCGTTTGGAGCAGCAGAATTGCAAAAAATTTGTTGTCTTCTCAACCATTTATTAGCTTCAAACTCCCATATCTCGCGAACGGATTGACCTAACCCAAAAATTCCTGTTGCGTCTGAAAGTAGAAACTCGCCCGATTACAACGGTATGTGTATTTTTTCCCTTGGCAATTCTGGTTAAGCGTTTGGTGCAGCAGAATTGCGAAAAATTTTTTGCCTTCTCAACCATTTCTTAGCTTCAAACTCCCATATCTCGCGAACGGATTGCCCTAACCCAAAAATTCCTGGTGCATCTGAAAGTAGAAACTCGCCCGATTACAAAGTTATGTGTATTTTTTCCCTAGGCCATTCTGGTTAAGCGTTTGGAGCAGCAGAATTGCGAAAAATTTTTTGCCTTCTCAACCATTTCTTGGCTTCAAACTCCCATATCTCGCGAACGGATTGACCCAACCCAAAAATTCCTATTGCATCTGAAAGTACAAACTCGCCCGATTACAGCGGTATGTGTAGTTTTTCCCTAGGCAGTTCTGGTTAAGCGTTTGGAGCAGCAGAAGTGCGACAAATTTGTTGTCTTCTCAATCATTTCTTAGCTTCAAACTCCCATATCTCGCGAACGGATTGACCTAACCCAGAAATTCCTGTTGCATCTGAAAGTAGAAACTCGCCCGATTACAACGGTTTGTGTATTTTTTCCCTAGGCCATTCTGATTAAGCGTTTGGAGCAGCAGAATTGCGAAAAATTTGTTGTCTTCTCAACCATTTCTTAGCTTCAAACTCCCATATCTCGCGAACGGATTGACCTAACCCAAAAATTCCTATTGCATCTGAAAGTAGAAACTCGCCCGATTATAGCGGTATGTGTAGTTTTTCCCTAGGCCATTCTGGTTAAGCGTTTGGAGCAGCAGAATTGCGAAAAATTTTTGCCTTCTCAACCATTTCTTGGCTTCAAACTCCCATATCTCGCCAACGGATTGACCTAACCCAAAAATTCCTGTTGCATCTGAAAGTAGAAACTCGCCCGATTACAACGGTACGTGTATTTTTCCCTTAGGCCATTCTGGTTAAGCGATTGGAGCAGCAGAAGTGCGAAAAATTTGTTGTCTTCATAACCATTTCTTAGCTTCAAACTCCCATATCTCGCGAACGGATTGACCTAACCCAAAAATTCCTATTGCATCTGAAAGTAGAAACTCGCCCGATTACAGCGGTATGTGTATTTTTTCCCTAGGCAATTCTGGTTAAGCGTTTGGAGCAGCAGAATTGCGAAAAATTTTTTGCCTTCTCAACCATTTCTTGGCTTCAAACTCCCATATCTCGCGAACGGACTGACCTAATCCAAAAATTCCTGTTGCATCTGAAAGTAGAAACTCGACCGATTACAGCGGTATGTGTATTTTTTCCCTAGGCCATTCTGGTTAAGCGTTTGGAGCAGCAGAAGTGCGAAAAATTTGTTGTCTTCTTAACCATTACTTAGCTTCAAACTCCCATATCTCGCGAACGGATTGACCTAACCCAAAAATTCCTATTGCATCTGAAAGTAGAAACTCGCCCGATTACAACGGTATGTGTATTTTTTCCCTAGGCAATTCTGGTTAAGCGTTTGGAGCAGCAGAAGTGCGAAAAATTTGTTGTCTTCTTAACCATTAATTAGCTTCAAACTCCCATATCTCGCGAACGGATTGACCTAACCCAAAAATTCCTATTGCATCTGAAAGTAGAAACTCGCCCGATTACAACCGTATGTGTATTTTTTCCCTAGGCCATTCTGGTTAAGCGTTTGGAGCAGCAGAAGTGCGAAAAATTTGTTGTCTTCATAACCATTTCTTAACTTCAAACTCCCATATCTCGCGAACGGATTGACCTAACCCAAAAATTCCTATTGCATCTGAAAGAAGAAACTCGCCCGATTACAACGGTATGTGTATTTTTTCCCTAGCCCATTCTGGTTAAGCGTTTGGAGCAGCAGAATTGCGAAAAATTTGTTGTCTTCTCAACCATTTCTTAGCTTCAAACTCCCATATCTCGCGAACGGATTGACCTAACCCAAAAATTCCTATTGCATCTGAAAGTAGAAACTCGCCCGATTACAGCGGTATGTGTAGTTTTTCCCTAGGCAGTTCTGGTTAAGCGTTTGGAGCAGCAGAAGTGCGACAAATTTGTTGTCTTCTCAATCATTTCTTAGCTTCAAACTCCCATATCTCGCGAACGGATTGACCTAACCCAGAAATTCCTGTTGCATCTGAAAGTAGAAACTCGCCCGATTACAACGGTTTGTGTATTTTTTCCCTAGGCCATTCTGATTAAGCGTTTGGAGCAGCAGAATTGCGAAAAATTTGTTGTCTTCTCAACCATTTCTTAGCTTCAAACTCCCATATCTCGCGAACGGATTGACCTAACCCAAAAATTCCTATTGCATCTGAAAGTAGAAACTCGCCCGATTACAGCGGTATGTGTAGTTTTTCCCTAGGCCATTCTGGTTAAGCGTTTGGAGCAGCAGAATTGCGAAAAATTTTTGCCTTCTCAACCATTTCTTGGCTTCAAACTCCCATATCTCACCAACGGATTGACCTAACCCAAAAATTCCTGTTGCATCTGAAAGTAGAAACTCGCCCGATTACAACGGTACGTGTATTTTTCCCTTAGGCCATTCTGGTTAAGCGATTGGAGCAGCAGAAGTGCGAAAAATTTGTTGTCTTCATAACCATTTCTTAGCTTCAAACTCCCATATCTCGCGAACGGATTGACCTAACCCAAAAATTCCTATTGCATCTGAAAGTAGAAACTCGCCCGATTACAGCGGTATGTGTATTTTTTCCCTAGGCAATTCTGGTTAAGCGTTTGGAGCAGCAGAATTGCGAAAAATTTTTTGCCTTCTCAACCATTTCTTGGCTTCAAACTCCCATATCTCGCAAACGGACTGACCTAACCCAAAAATTCCTGTTGCATCTGAAAGTAGAAACTCGACCGATTACAGCGGTATGTGTATTTTTTCCCTAGGCCATTCTGGTTAAGCGTTTGGAGCAGCAGAAGTGCGAAAAATTTGTTGTCTTCTTAACCATTACTTAGCTTCAAACTCCCATATCTCGCGAACGGATTGACCTAACCCAAAAATTCCTATTGCATCTGAAAGTAGAAACTCGCCCGATTACAACGGTATGTGTATTTTTTCCCTAGGCAATTCTGGTTAAGCGTTTGGAGCAGCAGAAGTGCGAAAAATTTGTTGTCTTCTTAACCATTACTTAGCTTCAAACTCCCATATCTCGTGAACGGATTGACCTAACCCAAAAATTCCTATTGCATCTGAAAGTAGAAACTCGCCCGATTACAACGGTATGTGTATTTTTTCCCTAGGCCATTCTGGTTAAGCGTTTGGAGCAGCAGAAGTGCGAAAAATTTGTTGTCTTCTTAACCATTAATTAGCTTCAAACTCCCATATCTCGCGAACGGATTGACCTAACCCAAAAATTCCTATTGCATCTGAAAGTAGAAACTCGCCCGATTACAACGGTATGTGTATTTCTTCCTTAGGTCATTCTGGTTAAGCGTTTGGAGCAGCAGAAGTGCGAAAAATTTGTTGTCTTCATAACCATTTCTTAGCTTCAAACTCCCATATCTCGCGAACGGATTGACCTAACCCAAAAATTCCTATTGCATCTGAAAGTAGAAACTCGCCCGATTACAACGGTATGTGTATTTTTTCCCTAGCCCATTCTGGTTAAGCGTTTGGAGCAGCAGAATTGCGAAAAATTTGTTGTCTTCTCAACCATTTCTTAGCTTCAAACTCCCATATCTCGCGAACGGATTGACCTAACCCAAAAATTCCTATTGCATCTGAAAGTAGAAACTCGCCCGATTACAGCGGTATGTGTAGTTTTTCCCTAGGCAGTTCTGGTTAAGCGTTTGGAGCAGCAGAAGTGCGACAAATTTGTTGTCTTCTCAATCATTTCTTAGCTTCAAACTCCCATATCTCGCGAACGGATTGACCTAACCCAGAAATTCCTGTTGCATCTGAAAGTAGAAACTCGCCCGATTACAACGGTTTGTGTATTTTTTCCCTAGGCCATTCTGATTAAGCGTTTGGAGCAGCAGAATTGCGAAAAATTTGTTGTCTTCTCAACCATTTCTTAGCTTCAAACTCCCATATCTCGCGAACGGATTGACCTAACCCAAAAATTCCTATTGCATCGGAAAGTAGAAACTCGCCCGATTACAGCGGTATGTGTAGTTTTTCCCTAGGCCATTCTGGTTAAGCGTTTGGAGCAGCAGAATTGCGAAAAATTTTTGCCTTCTCAACCATTTCTCGGCTTCAAACTCCCATATCTCGCCAACGGATTGACCTAACCCAAAAATTCCTGTTGCATCTGAAAGTAGAAACTCGCCCGATTACAACGGTACGTGTATTTTTCCCTTAGGCCATTCTGGTTAAGCGATTGGAGCAGCAGAAGTGCGAAAAATTTGTTGTCTTCATAACCATTTCTTAGCTTCAAACTCCCATATCTCGCGAACGGATTGACCTAACCCAAAAATTCCTATTGCATCTGAAAGTAGAAACTCGCCCGATTACAGCGGTATGTGTATTTTTTCCCTAGGCAATTCTGGTTAAGCGTTTGGAGCAGCAGAATTGCGAAAAATTTTTTGCCTTCTCAACCATTTCTTGGCTTCAAACTCCCATATCTCGCGAACGGACTGACCTAACCCAAAAATTCCTGTTGCATCTGAAAGTAGAAACTCGACCGATTACAGCGGTATGTGTATTTTTTCCCTAGGCCATTCTGGTTAAGCGTTTGGAGCAGCAGAAGTGCGAAAAATTTGTTGTCTTCTTAACCATTACTTAGCTTCAAACTCCCATATCTCGCGAACGGATTGACCTAACCCAAAAATTCCTATTGCATCTGAAAGTAGAAACTCGCCCGATTACAACGGTATGTGTATTTTTTCCCTAGGCAGTTCTGGTTAAGCGTTTGGAGCAGCAGAAGTGCGACAAATTTGTTGTCTTCTCAATCATTTCTTAGCTTCAAACTCCCATATCTCGCGAACGGATTGACCTAACCCAGAAATTCCTGTTGCATCTGAAAGTAGAAACTCGCCCGATTACAACGGTTTGTGTATTTTTTCCCTAGTCCATTCTGATTAAGCGTTTGGAGCAGCAGAATTGCGAAAAATTTGTTGTCTTCTCAACCATTTCTTCGCTTCAAACTCCCATATCTCGCGAACGGATTGACCTAACCCAAAAATTCCTATTGCATCGGAAAGTAGAAACTCGCCCGATTACAGCGGTATGTGTAGTTTTTCCCTAGGCCATTCTGGTTAAGCGTTTGGAGCAGCAGAATTGCGAAAAATTTTTGCCTTCTCAACCATTTCTCGGCTTCAAACTCCCATATCTCGCCAACGGATTGACCTAACCCAAAAATTCCTGTTGCATCTGAAAGTAGAAACTCGCCCGATTACAACGGTACGTGTATTTTTCCCTTAGGCCATTCTGGTTAAGCGATTGGAGCAGCAGAAGTGCGAAAAATTTGTTGTCTTCATAACCATTTCTTAGCTTCAAACTCCCATATCTCGCGAACGGATTGACCTAACCCAAAAATTCCTATTGCATCTGAAAGTAGAAACTCGCCCGATTACAGCGGTATGTGTATTTTTTCCCTAGGCAATTCTGGTTAAGCGTTTGGAGCAGCAGAATTGCGAAAAATTTTTTGCCTTCTCAACCATTTCTTGGCTTCAAACTCCCATATCTCGCGAACGGACTGACCTAACCCAAAAATTCCTGTTGCATCTGAAAGTAGAAACTCGACCGATTACAGCGGTATGTGTATTTTTTCCCTAGGCCATTCTGGTTAAGCGTTTGGAGCAGCAGAAGTGCGAAAAATTTGTTGTCTTCTTAACCATTACTTAGCTTCAAACTCCCATATCTCGCGAACGGATTGACCTAACCCAAAAATTCCTATTGCATCTGAAAGTAGAAACTCGCCCGATTACAACGGTATGTGTATTTTTTCCCTAGGCAATTCTGGTTAAGCGTTTGGAGCAGCAGAAGTGCGAAAAATTTGTTGTCTTCTTAACCATTACTTAGCTTCAAACTCCCATATCTCGTGAACGGATTGACCTAACCCAAAAATTCCTATTGCATCTGAAAGTAGAAACTCGCCCGATTACAACGGTATGTGTATTTTTTCCCTAGGCCATTCTGGTTAAGCGTTTGGAGCAGCTGAAGTGCGAAAAATTTGTTGTCTTCTCAACCATTTCTTAGCTTCAAACTCCCATATCTCGCGAACGGATTGACCTAACCCAAAAATTCCTATTGCATCTGAAAGTAGAAACTCGCCCGATTACAGCGGTATGTGTAGTTTTTCCCTAGGCCATTCTGGTTAAGCGTTTGGAGCAGCAGAATTGCGAAAAATTTTTGCCTTCTCAACCATTTCTTGGCTTCAAACTCCCATATCTCGCCAACGGATTGACCTAACCCAAAAATTCCTGTTGCATCTGAAAGTAGAAACTCGCCCGATTACAACGGTACGTGTATTTTTCCCTTAGGCCATTCTGGTTAAGCGATTGGAGCAGCAGAAGTGCGAAAAATTTGTTGTCTTCATAACCATTACTTAGCTTCAAACTCCCATATCTCGCGAACGGATTGACCTAACCCAAAAATTCCTATTGCATCTGAAAGTAGAAACTCGCCCGATTACAACGGTATGTGTATTTTTTCCCTAGGCAATTCTGGTTAAGCGTTTGGAGCAGCAGAAGTGCGAAAAATTTGTTGTCTTCTTAACCATTACTTAGCTTCAAACTCCCATATCTCGTGAACGGATTGACCTAACCCAAAAATTCCTATTGCATCTGAAAGTAGAAACTCGCCCGATTACAACGGTATGTGTATTTTTTCCCTAGGTTAAGCGTTTGGAGCAGCAGAATTGCGAAAAATTTGTTGTCTTCTCAACCATTTCTTAGCTTCAAACTCCCATATCTCGCGAACGGATTGACCTAACCCAAAAATTCCTATTGCATCTGAAAGTAGAAACTCGCCCGATTACAGCGGTATGTGTAGTTTTTCCCTAGGCAGTTCTGGTTAAGCGTTTGGAGCAGCAGAAGTGCGACAAATTTGTTGTCTTCTCAATCATTTCTTAGCTTCAAACTCCCATATCTCGCGAACGGATTGACCTAACCCAGAAATTCCTGTTGCATCTGAAAGTAGAAACTCGCCCGATTACAACGGTTTGTGTATTTTTTCCCTAGGCCATTCTGATTAAGCGTTTGGAGCAGCAGAATTGCGAAAAATTTGTTGTCTTCATAACCATTTCTTAGCTTCAAACTCCCATATCTCGCGAACGGATTGACCTAACCCAAAAATTCCTATTGCATCTGAAAGTAGAAACTCGCCCGATTACAGCGGTATGTGTATTTTTTCCCTAGGCAATTCTGGTTAAGCGTTTGGAGCAGCAGAATTGCGAAAAATTTTTTGCCTTCTCAACCATTTCTTGGCTTCAAACTCCCATATCTCGCGAACGGACTGACCTAACCCAAAAATTCCTGTTGCATCTGAAAGTAGAAACTCGACCGATTACAGCGGTATGTGTATTTTTTCCCTAGGCCATTCTGGTTAAGCGTTTGGAGCAGCATAAGTGCGAAAAATTTGTTGTCTTCTTAACCATTACTTAGCTTCAAACTCCCATATCTCGCGAACGGATTGACCTAACCCAAAAATTCCTATTGCATCTGAAAGTAGAAACTCGCCCGATTACAACGGTATGTGTATTTTTTCCCTAGGCAATTCTGGTTAAGCGTTTGGAGCAGCAGAAGTGCGAAAAATTTGTTGTCTTCTTAACCATTACTTAGCTTCAAACTCCCATATCTCGTGAACGGATTGACCTAACCCAAAAATTCCTATTGCATCTGAAAGTAGAAACTCGCCCGATTACAACGGTATGTGTATTTTTTCCCTAGGCCATTCTGGTTAAGCGTTTGGAGCAGCAGAAGTGCGAAAAATTTGTTGTCTTCTTAACCATTAATTAGCTTCAAACTCCCATATCTCGCGAACGGATTGACCTAACCCAAAAATTCCTATTGCATCTGAAAGTAGAAACTCGCCCGATTACAACGGTATGTGTATTTTTTCCCTAGGTTAAGCGTTTGGAGCAGCAGAATTGCGAAAAATTTGTTGTCTTCTCAACCATTTCTTAGCTTCAAACTCCCATATCTCGCGAACGGATTGACCTAACCCAAAAATTCCTATTGCATCTGAAAGTAGAAACTCGCCCGATTACAGCGGTATGTGTAGTTTTTCCCTAGGCAGTTCTGGTTAAGCGTTTGGAGCAGCAGAAGTGCGACAAATTTGTTGTCTTCTCAATCATTTCTTAGCTTCAAACTCCCATATCTCGCGAACGGATTGACCTAACCCAGAAATTCCTGTTGCATCTGAAAGTAGAAACTCGCCCGATTACAACGGTTTGTGTATTTTTTCCCTAGGCCATTCTGATTAAGCGTTTGGAGCAGCAGAATTGCGAAAAATTTGTTGTCTTCATAACCATTTCTTAGCTTCAAACTCCCATATCTCGCGAACGGATTGACCTAACCCAAAAATTCCTATTGCATCTGAAAGTAGAAACTCGCCCGATTACAGCGGTATGTGTATTTTTTCCC
Source organism: Ptiloglossa arizonensis (assembly GCF_051014685.1). Lineage (NCBI taxonomy): Eukaryota > Metazoa > Arthropoda > Insecta > Hymenoptera > Colletidae > Ptiloglossa > Ptiloglossa arizonensis. The sequence goes on along the minus strand of NW_027478815.1, from coordinate 85,254 downwards.
TAGGCAATTCTGGTTAAGCGTTTGGAGCAGCAGAATTGCGAAAAATTTTTTGCCTTCTCAACCATTTCTTGGCTTCAAACTCCCATATCTCGCGAACGGACTGACCTAACCCAAAAATTCCTGTTGCATCTGAAAGTAGAAACTCGACCGATTACAGCGGTATGTGTATTTTTTCCCTAGGCCATTCTGGTTAAGCGTTTGGAGCAGCATAAGTGCGAAAAATTTGTTGTCTTCTTAACCATTACTTAGCTTCAAACTCCCATATCTCGCGAACGGATTGACCTAACCCAAAAATTCCTATTGCATCTGAAAGTAGAAACTCGCCCGATTACAACGGTATGTGTATTTTTTCCCTAGGCAATTCTGGTTAAGCGTTTGGAGCAGCAGAAGTGCGAAAAATTTGTTGTCTTCTTAACCATTACTTAGCTTCAAACTCCCATATCTCGTGAACGGATTGACCTAACCCAAAAATTCCTATTGCATCTGAAAGTAGAAACTCGCCCGATTACAACGGTATGTGTATTTTTTCCCTAGGCCATTCTGGTTAAGCGTTTGGAGCAGCAGAAGTGCGAAAAATTTGTTGTCTTCTTAACCATTAATTAGCTTCAAACTCCCATATCTCGCGAACGGATTGACCTAACCCAAAAATTCCTATTGCATCTGAAAGTAGAAACTCGCCCGATTACAACGGTATGTGTATTTTTTCCCTAGGTTAAGCGTTTGGAGCAGCAGAATTGCGAAAAATTTGTTGTCTTCTCAACCATTTCTTAGCTTCAAACTCCCATATCTCGCGAACGGATTGACCTAACCCAAAAATTCCTATTGCATCTGAAAGTAGAAACTCGCCCGATTACAGCGGTATGTGTAGTTTTTCCCTAGGCAGTTCTGGTTAAGCGTTTGGAGCAGCAGAAGTGCGACAAATTTGTTGTCTTCTCAATCATTTCTTAGCTTCAAACTCCCATATCTCGCGAACGGATTGACCTAACCCAGAAATTCCTGTTGCATCTGAAAGTAGAAACTCGCCCGATTACAACGGTTTGTGTATTTTTTCCCTAGGCCATTCTGATTAAGCGTTTGGAGCAGCAGAATTGCGAAAAATTTGTTGTCTTCATAACCATTTCTTAGCTTCAAACTCCCATATCTCGCGAACGGATTGACCTAACCCAAAAATTCCTATTGCATCTGAAAGTAGAAACTCGCCCGATTACAGCGGTATGTGTATTTTTTCCCTAGGCAATTCTGGTTAAGCGTTTGGAGCAGCAGAATTGCGAAAAATTTTTTGCCTTCTCAACCATTTCTTGGCTTCAAACTCCCATATCTCGCGAACGGACTGACCTAACCCAAAAATTCCTGTTGCATCTGAAAGTAGAAACTCGACCGATTACAGCGGTATGTGTATTTTTTCCCTAGGCCATTCTGGTTAAGCGTTTGGAGCAGCATAAGTGCGAAAAATTTGTTGTCTTCTTAACCATTACTTAGCTTCAAACTCCCATATCTCGCGAACGGATTGACCTAACCCAAAAATTCCTATTGCATCTGAAAGTAGAAACTCGCCCGATTACAACGGTATGTGTATTTTTTCCCTAGGCAATTCTGGTTAAGCGTTTGGAGCAGCAGAAGTGCGAAAAATTTGTTGTCTTCTTAACCATTACTTAGCTTCAAACTCCCATATCTCGTGAACGGATTGACCTAACCCAAAAATTCCTATTGCATCTGAAAGTAGAAACTCGCCCGATTACAACGGTATGTGTATTTTTTCCCTAGGCCATTCTGGTTAAGCGTTTGGAGCAGCAGAAGTGCGAAAAATTTGTTGTCTTCTTAACCATTAATTAGCTTCAAACTCCCATATCTCGCGAACGGATTGACCTAACCCAAAAATTCCTATTGCATCTGAAAGTAGAAACTCGCCCGATTACAACGGTATGTGTATTTTTTCCCTAGGCCATTCTGGTTAAGCGTTTGGAGCAGCAGAAGTGCGAAAAATTTGTTGTCTTCATAACCATTTCTTAGCTTCAAACTCCCATATCTCGCGAACGGATTGACCTAACCCAAAAATTCCTATTGCATCTGAAAGTAGAAACTCGCCCGATTACAACGGTATGTGTATTTTTTCCCTAGCCCATTCTGGTTAAGCGTTTGGAGCAGCAGAATTGCGAAAAATTTTTTGCCTTCTCAACCATTTCTTGGCTTCAAACTCCCATATCTCGCGAACGGACTGACCTAACCCAAAAATTCCTGTTGCATCTGAAAGTAGAAACTCGCCCGATTACAGCGGTATGTGTATTCTTTCCCTAGGCAATTCTGGTTAAGCGTTTGGAGCAGCAGAATTGCGAAAAATTTTTTGCCTTCTCAACCATTTCTTGGCTTCAAACTCCCATATCTCGCCAACGGATTGACCTAACCCAAAAATTCCTGTTGCATCTGAAAGTAGAAACTCGCCCGATTACAACGGTACGTGTATTTTTCCCTTAGGCCATTCTGGTTAAGCGATTGGAGCAGCAGAAGTGCGAAAAATTTGTTGTCTTCATAACCATTTCTTAGCTTCAAACTCCCATATCTCGCGAACGGATTGACCTAACCCAAAAATTCCTATTGCATCTGAAAGTAGAAACTCGCCCGATTACAGCGGTATGTGTATTTTTTCCCTAGGCAATTCTGGTTAAGCGTTTGGAGCAGCAGAATTGCGAAAAATTTTTGCCTTCTCAACCATTTCTTGGCTTCAAACTCCCATATCTCGCCAACGGATTGACCTAACCCAAAAATTCCTGTTGCATCTGAAAGTAGAAACTCGCCCGATTACAACGGTACGTGTATTTTTCCCTTAGGCCATTCTGGTTAAGCGATTGGAGCAGCAGAAGTGCGAAAAATTTGTTGTCTTCATAACCATTTCTTAGCTTCAAACTCCCATATCTCGCGAACGGATTGACCTAACCCAAAAATTCCTATTGCATCTGAAAGTAGAAACTCGCCCGATTACAGCGGTATGTGTATTTTTTCCCAAGGCAATTCTGGTTAAGCGTTTGGAGCAGCAGAATTGCGAAAAATTTTTTGCCTTCTCAAACATTTCTTGGCTTCAAACTCCCATATCTCGCGAACGGACTGACCTAACCCAAAAATTCCTGTTGCATCTGAAAGTAGAAACTCGACCGATTACAGCGGTATGTGTATTTTTTCCCTAGGCAATTCTGGTTAAGCGTTTGGAGCAGCAGAATTGCGAAAAATTTTTTGCCTTCTCAACCATTTCTTGGCTTCAAACTCCCATATCTCGCCAACGGATTGACCTAACCCAAAAATTCCTGTTGCATCTGAAAGTAGAAACTCGCCCGATTACAACGGTACGTGTATTTTTCCCTTAGGCCATTCTGGTTAAGCGATTGGAGCAGCAGAAGTGCGAAAAATTTGTTGTCTTCATAACCATTTCTTAGCTTCAAACTCCCATATCTCGCGAACGGATTGACCTAACCCAAAAATTCCTATTGCATCTGAAAGTAGAAACTCGCCCGATTACAGCGGTATGTGTATTTTTTCCCTAGGCAATTCTGGTTAAGCGTTTGCAGCAGCAGAATTGCGAAAAATTTTTTGCCTTCTCAACCATTTCTTGGCTTCAAACTCCCATATCTCGCGAACGGACTGACCTAACCCAAAAATTCCTGTTGCATCTGAAAGTAGAAACTCGACCGATTACAGCGGTATGTGTATTTTTTCCCTAGGCAATTCTGGTTAAGCGTTTGGAGCAGCAGAATTGCGAAAAATTTTTTGCCTTCTCAAACATTTCTTGGATTCAAACTCCCATATCTCGCGAACGGACTGACCTAACCCAAAAATTCCTGTTGCGCCTGAAAGTAGAAACTCGCCCGATTACAATGGTACGTGTATTTTTCCCTTAGGCCATTCTGGTTAAGCGATTGGAGCAGCAGAAGTGCGAAAAATTTGTTGTCTTCATAACCATTTCTTAGCTTCAAACTCCCATATCTCGCGAACGGATTGACCTAACCCAAAAATTCCTATTGCATCTGAAAGTAGAAACTCGCCCGATTACAGCGGTATGTGTATTTTTTCCCTAGGCAATTCTGGTTAAGCGTTTGGAGCAGCAGAATTGCGAAAAATTTTTTGCCTTCTCAACCATTTCTTGGCTTCAAACTCCCATATCTCGCGAACGGACTGACCTAACCCAAAAATTCCTGTTGCATCTGAAAGTAGAAACTCGACCGATTACAGCGGTATGTGTATTTTTTCCCTAGGCAATTCTGGTTAAGCGTTTGGAGCAGCAGAATTGCGAAAAATTTTTTGCCTTCTCAAACATTTCTTGGATTCAAACTCCCATATCTCGCGAACGGACTGACCTAACCCAAAAATTCCTGTTGCGCCTGAAAGTAGAAACTCGCCCGATTACAACGGTATATGTATTTTTTCCCTAGGCCATTCTGATTAAGCGTTTGGAGCAGCAGAAGTGCGAAAAATTTGTTGTCTTCATAACCATTTCTTAGCTTCAAACTCCCATATCTTGCGAACGGATTGACCTAACCCAAAAATTCCTATTGCATCTGAAAGTAGAAACTCGCCCGATTACAGCGGTATGTGTATTTTTTCCCTAGGCAATTCTGGTTAAGCGTTTGGAGCAGCAGAATTGCGAAAAATTTTTTGCCTTCTCAAACATTTCTTGGCTTCAAACTCCCATATCTCGCGAACGGACTGACCTAACCCAAAAATTCCTGTTGCATCTGAAAGTAGAAACTCGCCCGATTACAGCGGTATGTGTATTTTTTCCCTAGGCCATTCTGGTTAAGCGTTTGGAGCAGCAGAAGTGCGAAAAATTTGTTGTCTTCTTAACCATTACTTAGCTTCAAACTCCCATATCTCGCGAACGGATTGACCTAACCCAAAAATTCCTATTGCATCTGAAAGTAGAAACTCGCCCGATTACAACGGTATGTGTATTTTTTCCCTAGGCCATTCTGGTTAAGCGTTTGGAGCAGCAGAATTGCGAAAAATTTTTGCCTTCTCAACCATTTCTTGGCTTCAAACTCCCATATCTCGCCAACGGATTGACCTAACCCAAAAATTCCTGTTGCATCTGAAAGTAGAAACTCGCCCGATTACAACGGTACGTGTATTTTTCCCTTAGGCCATTCTGGTTAAGCGATTGGAGCAGCAGAAGTGCGAAAAATTTGTTGTCTTCATAACCATTTCTTAGCTTCAAACTCCCATATCTCGCGAACGGATTGACCTAACCCAAAAATTCCTATTGCATCTGAAAGTAGAAACTCGCCCGATTACAGCGGTATGTGTATTTTTTCCCTAGGCAATTCTGGTTAAGCGTTTGGAGCAGCAGAATTGCGAAAAATTTTTTGCCTTCTCAACCATTTCTTGGCTTCAAACTCCCATATCTCGCGAACGGACTGACCTAACCCAAAAATTCCTGTTGCATCTGAAAGTAGAAACTCGCCCGATTACAACGGTACGTGTATTTTTCCCTTAGGCCATTCTGGTTAAGCGATTGGAGCAGCAGAAGTGCGAAAAATTTGTTGTCTTCATAACCATTTCTTAGCTTCAAACTCCCATATCTCGCGAACGGATTGACCTAACCCAAAAATTCCTATTGCATCTGAAAGTAGAAACTCGCCCGATTACAGCGGTATGTGTATTTTTTCCCTAGGCAATTCTGGTTAAGCGTTTGGAGCAGCAGAATTGCGAAAAATTTTTTGCCTTCTCAACCATTTCTTGGCTTCAAACTCCCATATCTCGCGAACGGACTGATCTAACCCAAAAATTCCTGTTGCATCTGAAAGTAGAAACTCGACCGATTACAGCGGTATGTGTATTTTTTCCCTAGGCCATTCTGGTTAAGCGTTTGGAGCAGCAGAAGTGCGAAAAATTTGTTGTCTTCTTAACCATTACTTAGCTTCAAACTCCCATATCTCGCGAACGGATTGACCTAACCCAAAAAATCCTATTGCATCTGAAAGTAGAAACTCGCCCGATTACAACGGTATGTGTATTTTTTCCCTAGGCCATTCTGGTTAAGCGTTTGGAGCAGCAGAATTGCGAAAAATTTTTGCCTTCTCAACCATTTCTTGGCTTCAAACTCCCATATCTCGCCAACGGATTGACCTAACCCAAAAATTCCTGTTGCATCTGAAAGTAGAAACTCGCCCGATTACAACGGTACGTGTATTTTTCCCTTAGGCCATTCTGGTTAAGCGATTGGAGCAGCAGAAGTGCGAAAAATTTGTTGTCTTCATAACCATTTCTTAGCTTCAAACTCCCATATCTCGCGAACGGATTGAACTAACCCAAAAATTCCTATTGCATCTGAAAGTAGAAACTCGCCCGATTACAGCGGTATGTGTATTTTTTCCCTAGGCAATTCTGGTTAAGCGTTTGGAGCAGCAGAATTGCGAAAAATTTTTTGCCTTCTCAACCATTTCTTGGCTTCAAACTCCCATATCTCGCGAACGGACTGACCTAACCCAAAAATTCCTGTTGCATCTGAAAGTAGAAACTCGACCGATTACAGCGGTATGTGTATTTTTTCCCTAGGCAATTCTGGTTAAGCGTTTGGAGCAGCAGAATTGCGAAAAATTTTTTGCCTTCTCAAACATTTCTTGGCTTCAAACTCCCATATCTCGCGAACGGACTGACCTAACCCAAAAATTCCTGTTGCGCCAGAAAGTAGAAACTCGCCCGATTACAACGGTATATGTATTTTTTCCCTAGGCCATTCTGATTAAGCGTTTGGAGCAGCAGAAGTGCGAAAAATGTGTTGTCTTCATAACCATTTCTTAGCTTCAAACTCCCATATCTTACGAACGGATTGACCTAACCCAAAAATTCCTATTGCATCTGAAAGTAGAAACTCGCCCGATTACAGCGGTATGTGTATTTTTTCCCTAGGCAATTATGGTTAAGCGTTTGGAGCAGCAGAATTGCGAAAAATTTTTTGCCTTCTCAACCATTTCTTGGCTTCAAACTCCCATATCTCGTGAACGGATTGACCTAACTCAAAAATTCCTATTGCATCTGAAAGTAGAAACTCGCCCGATTACAACGGTATGTGTATTTTTTCCCTAGGCAATTCTGGTTAAGCGTTTAGAGCAGCAGAAGTGCGAAAAATTTGTTGTCTTCATAACCATTTCTTAGCTTCAAACTCCCATATCTCGCGAACGGACTGACCTAACCCAAAAATTCCTGTTGCATCTGAAAGTAGAAACTCGCCCGATTACAGCGGTATGTGTATTTTTTCCCTAGGCAATTCTGGTTAAGCGTTTGGAGCAGCAGAATTGCGAAAAATTTTTTGCCTTCTCAACCATTTCTTGGCTTCAAACTCCCATATCTCGCGAACGGACTGACCTAACCCAAAAATTCCTGTTGCATCTGAAAGTAGAAACTCGACCGATTACAGCGGTATGTGTATTTTTTCCCTAGGCAATTCTGGTTAAGCGTTTGGAGCAGCAGAATTGCGAAAAATTTTTTGCCTTCTCAAACATTTCTTGGCTTCAAACTCCCATATCTCGCGAACGGACTGACCTAACCCAAAAATTCCTGTTGCGCCTGAAAGTAGAAACTCGCCCGATTACAACGGTATATGTATTTTTTCCCTAGGCCATTCTGATTAAGCGTTTGGAGCAGCAGAAGTGCGAAAAATTTGTTGTCTTCATAACCATTTCTTAGCTTCAAACTCCCATATCTTGCGAACGGATTGACCTAACCCAAAAATTCCTATTGCATCTGAAAGTAGAAACTCGCCCGATTACAGCGGTATGTGTATTTTTCCCTAGGCAATTATGGTTAAGCGTTTGGAGCAGCAGAATTGCGAAAAATTTTTTGCCTTCTCAACCACTTCTTGGCTTCAAACTCCCATATCTCGCGAACGGACTGACCTAACCCAAAAATTCCTGTTGCATCTGAAAGTAGAAACTCGCCCGATTACAGCGGTATGTGTATTCTTTCCCTAGGCAATTCTGGTTAAGCGTTTGGAGCAGCAGAATTGCGAAAAATTTTTTGCCTTCTCAACCATTTCTTGGCTTCAAACTCCCATATCTCGCGAACGGATTGACCTAACCCAAAAATTCCTGCTGCGTCTGAAAGTAGAAACACGCCCGAGTACAACGGTATGTGTATTTTTTCCCTAGGCCATTCTGGTTAAGCGTTTGGAGCAGCATAATTGCGAAAAATTTGTTGTCTTCTTAACCATTTCTTAGCTTCAAACTCCCATATCTCGCGAACGGATTGACCTAACCCAAAAATTCCTATTGCATCTGAAATTAGAAACTCGCCCGATTACAACGGTACGTGTATTTTTTCCTTAGGCCATTCTGGTTAAGCGATTGGAGCAGCAGAAGTGCGAAAAAGTTGTTGTCTTCATAACAATTTCTTAGCTTCAAACTCCCATATCTCGCGAACGGATTGACCTAACCCAAAAATTCCTGTTGCATCTGAAAGTAGAAACTCGCCCGATTACAACGGTACGTGTATTTTTCCCTTAGGCCATTCTGGTTAAGCGATTGGAGCAGCAGAAGTGCGAAAAATTTGTTGTCTTCATAACCATTTCTTAGCTTCAAACTCCCATATCTCGCGAACGGATTGACCTAACCCAAAAATTCCTATTGCATCTGAAAGTAGAAACTCGCCCGATTACAGCGGTATGTGTATTTTTTCCCTAGGCAATTCTGGTTAAGCGTTTGGAGCAGCAGAATTGCGAAAAATTTTTTGCCTTCTCAACAATTTCTTGGCTTCAAACTCCCATATCTCGCGAACGGATTGACCTAACCCAAAAATTCCTATTGCATCTGAAAGTAGAAACTCGCCCGATTACAACGGTATGTGTATTTTTTCCCTAGGCAATTCTGGTTAAGCGTTTGGAGCAGCAGAAGTGCGAAAAATTTGTTGTCTTCTTAACCATTACTTAGCTTCAAACTCCCATATCTCGTGAACGGATTGACCTAACCCAAAAATTCCTATTGCATCTGAAAGTAGAAACTCGCCCGATTACAACGGTATGTGTATTTTTTCCCTAGGCAATTCTGGTTAAGCGTTTGGAGCAGCAGAAGTGCGACAAATTTGTTGTGTTCTCAATCATTTCTTAGCTTCAAACTCCCATATCTCGCGAATGGATTGACCTAACCCAAAAATTCCTGTTGCATCTGAAAGTAGAAACTCGCCCGATTACAACGGTATGTGTATTTTTTCCCTAGGCCATTCTGGTTAAGCGTTTGGAGCAGCAGAATTGCGAAAAATTTGTTGTCTTCTCAACCATTTCTTAGCTTCAAACTCCCATATCTCGCGAACGGATTGACCAAACCCAGAAGTTCCTGCTGCGTCTGAAAGTAGAAACTCGCCCGATAACAACGATATGCGTATTTTTTCCCTAGGCCATTCTCGGTTAAGCGTTTGGAGCAGCAGAATTGCGAAAAATGTTTTGCCTTCTCAACCATTTCTTGGCTTCAAACTCCCATATCTCGCGAACGGATTGACCTAACCCAAAAATTCCTATTGCATCTGAAAGTAGAAACACGCCCGATTACAGCGGTATGTGTATTTTTTCCCTAGGCAATTCTGGTTAAGCGTTTGAAGCAGCAGAATTGCGAAAAATTTTTTGCCTTCTCAAACATTTCTTGGCTTCAAACTCCCATATCTCGCGAACGGACTAACCTAACCCAAAAATTCCTGTTGCGCCTGAAAGTAGAAACTCGCCCGATTACAACGGTATATGTATTTTTTCCCTAGGCCATTCTGATTAAGCGTTTGGAGCAGCAGAAGTGCGAAAAATTTGTTGTCTTCATAACCATTTCTTAGCTTCAAACTCCCATATCTTGCGAACGGATTGACCTAACCCAAAAATTCCTATTGCATCTGAAAGTAGAAACTCGCCCGATTACAGCGGTATGTGTATTTTTTCCCTAGGCAATTCTGGTTAAGCGTTTGGAGCAGCAGAATTGCGAAAAATTTTTTGCCTTCTCAACCATTTCTTGGCTTCAAACTCCCATATCTCGCGAACGGACTGACCTAACCCAAAAATTCCTGTTGCATCTGAAAGTAGAAACTCGCCCGATTACAGCGGTATGTGTATTCTTTCCCTAGGCAATTCTGGTTAAGCGTTTGGAGCAGCAGAATTGCGAAAAATTTTTTGCCTTCTCAACCATTTCTTGGCTTCAAACTCCCATATCTCGCGAACGGATTGACCGAACCCAAAAATTCCTGCTGCGTCTGAAAGTAGAAACACGCCCGAGTACAACGGTATGTGTATTTTTTCCCTAGGCCATTCTGGTTAAGCGTTTGGAGCAGCATAAGTGCGAAAAATTTGTTGTCTTCTTAACCATTTCTTAGCTTCAAACTCCCATATCTCGCGAACGGATTGACCTAACCCAAAAATTCCTATTGCATCTGAAAGTAGAAACTCGCCCGATTACAACGGTACGTGTATTTTTCCCTTAGGCCATTCTGGTTAAGCGATTGGAGCAGCAGAAGTGCGAAAAATTTGTTGTCTTCATAACCATTTCTTAGCTTCAAACTCCCATATCTCGCGAACGGATTGACCAAACCCAAAAATTTCTATTGCATCTGAAAGTAGAAACTCGCCCGATTACAGCGGTATGTGTATTTTTTCCCTAGGCAATTCTGGTTAAGCGTTTGGAGCAGCAGAATTGCGAAAAATTTTTTGCCTTCTCAACCATTTCTTGGCTTCAAACTCCCATATCTCGCGAACGGACTGACCTAACCCAAAAATTCCTGTTGCATCTGAAAGTAGAAACTCGCCCGATTACAACGTTATGTGTATTTTTTCCCTAGGCCATTCTGGTTAAGCGTTTGGAGCAGCAGAATTGCGAAAAATTTTTTGCCTTCTCAACCATTTCTTGGCTTCAAACTCCCATATCTCGCGAACGGACTGACCTAACCCAAAAATTCCTGTTGCATCTGAAAGTAGAAACTCGCCCGATTACAGCGGTATGTGTATTTTTTCCCTAGGCAATTCTGGTTAAGCAATTGGAGCAGCAGAATTGCGAAAAATTTTTTGCCTTCTCAACCATTTCTTGGCTTCAAACTCCCATATCTCGCGAACGGACTGACCTAACCCAAAAATTCCTGTTGCATCTGAAAGTAGAAACTCGACCGATTACAGCGGTATGTGTATTTTTTCTCTAGGCCATTCTGGTTAAGCGTTTGGAGCAGCAGAAGTGCGAAAAATTTGTTGTCTTCTTAACCATTACTTAGCTTCAAACTCCCATATCTCGCGAACGGATTGACCTAACCCAAAAATTCCTATTGCATCCGAAAGTAGAAACTCGCCTGATTACAACGGTATGTGTATTTTTCCCTTAGGCCAATCTGGTTAAGCGATTGGAGCAGCAGAATTGCGAAAAATTTATTGTCTTGTCAACCATTTCTTAGATTCAAAGTCCCATATCTCGCGAACGGATTGACCTAACCCAAAAATTCCTGTTGCATCTGAAAGTAGAAACTCGCCCGATTACAACGGTATGTGTATTTTTTCCCTAGGCCATTCTGGTTAAGCGTTTGGAGCAGCAGAATTGCGAAAAATTTGTTGTCTTCTCAACCATTTCTTAGATTCAAACTCCCATATCTCGCGAACGGATTGACCTAACCCAAAAATTCCTGTTGCATCTGAAAGTAGAAACTCGCCCGATTACAACGGTATGTGTATTTTTTCCCTAGGCCATTCTGGTTAAGCGTTTGGAGCAGCAGTATTGCGAAAAACTTGGTGTCTCCTTTACCATTTCTTAGCTTCAAACTCCCATATCTCGCGAACCGATTGACCTAACCCAAAAATTCTTGTTGCATCTGAAAGAAGAAACTCGCCCGATTACAACGGTATGTGTATTTTTTCCCTAGGCCATTCTGGTTAAGCGTTTGGAGCAGCAGAATAGCGAAAAATTGTTTGCCTTCTCAACCATTTCTTGGCTTCAAACTCCCATATCTCGCGAACGGATTGACCTAACCCAAAAATACCTGTTGCTTCTGAAAGTAGAAACTCGCCCGATTACAACGGTATGTGTATTTTTTCCCTAGGCCATTCTGGTTAAGCGTTTGGAGCAGCAGAATTGCGAAAAATTTTTTGCCTTCTCAACCATTTCTTGGCTTCAAACTCCCATATCTCGCGAACGGACTGACCTAACCCAAAAATTCCTGTTGCATCTGAAAGTAGAAACTCGCCCGATTACAGCGGTATGTGTATTTTTTCCCTAGGCCATTCTGGTTAAGCGTTTGGAGCAGCAGTAGTGCGAAAAATTTGTTGTCTTCTTTACCATTTCTTAGCTTCAAGCTCCCATATCTCGCGAACGGATTGACCTAACCCAAAAATTCTTGTTGCATCTGAAAGAAGAAACTCGCCCGATTACAACGGTATGTGTATTTTTTCCCTAGGCCATTCTGGTTAAGCGTTTGGAGAAGCAGAATTGCAAAAAATTTTTTGCCTTCTCAACCATTTCTTGGCTTCAAACTCCCATATCTCGCGAACGGATTGACCAAACCCAGAAGTTCCTGCTGCGTCTGAAAGTAGAAACTCACCCGATTACAACGGTATGTGTATTTTTTCCCTAGGCCATTCTGGTTAAGCGTTTGGAGCAGCAGAAGTGCGAAAAATTTGTTGTCTTCTCAACCATTTCTTAGCTTCAAACTCCCATATCTCGCGAACGGATTGACCTAACCCAAAAATTCCTGTTGCATCTGAAAGTGGAAACTCGCCCGATTACAACGTTATGTGTATTTTTTCCCTAGGCCATTCTGGTTGAGCGTTTGGAGCAGCAGAATTGCGAAAAATTTGTTGTCTTCATAACCATTTCTTAGCTTCAAACTACCATATCTCGCGAACGGACTGACCTAACCCAAAAATTCCTGTTGCATCTGAAAGTAGAAACTCGCCCGATTACAACGGTATGTGTATTTTTTCCCTAGGCCATTCTGGTTAAGCGTTTGGAGCAGCAGTAGTGCGAAAAATTTGTTGTCTTCTTTACCATTTCTTAGCTTCAAGCTCCCATATCTCGCGAACGGATTGACCTAACCCAAAAATTCTTGTTGCATCTGAAAGAAGAAACTCGCCCGATTACAACGGTATGTGTATTTTTTCCCTAGGCCATTCTGGTTAAGCGTTTGGAGAAGCAGAATTGCGAAAAATTTTTTGCCTTCTCAACAATTTCTTGGCTTCAAACTCCCATATCTCGCGAACGGATTGACCAAACCCAGAAGTTCCTGCTGCGTCTGAAAGTAGAAACTCACCCGATTACAACGGTATGTGTATTTTTTCCCTAGGCCATTCTGGTTAAGCGTTTGGAGCAGCAGAAGTGCGAAAAATTTGTTGTCTTCTCAACCATTTCTTAGCTTCAAACTCCCATATCTCGCGAACGGATTGACCTAAACCAAAAATTCCTGTTGCATCTGAAAGTAGAAACTCGCCCGATTACAACGTTATGTGTATTTTTTCCCTAGGCCATTCTGGTTAAGCGTTTGGAGCAGCAGAATTGCGAAAAATTTGTTGTCTTCTCAACCATTTCTTAGCTTCAAACTCCCATACCTCGCGAACGGATTGACCTAACCCAAAAATTCCTGTTGCGTCTGAAAGTAGAAACTCGCCCGATTACAACGGTATGTGTATTTTTTCCCTAGGCCATTCTGGTTAAGCGTTTGGAGCAGCAGAAGTGCGAAAAATTTGTTGTCTTCTCAACCATTTCTTAGCTTCAAACTCCCATATCTCGCGAACGGATTGACCTAACCCAAAAATTCCTGTTGCGTCTGAAAGTAGAAACTCGCCCGATTACAACGGTATGTGTATTTTTTCCCTAGGTAATTCTGGTTAAGCGTTTGGTGCAGCAGAATTGCGAAAAATTTTTTGCCTTCTCAACCATTTCTTGGCTTCAAACTCCCATATCTCGCGAACGGACTGACCTAACCCAAAAATTCCTGTTGCATCTGAAAGTAGAAACTCGCCCGATTACAGCGGTATGTGTATTTTTTCCCTAGGCCATTCTGGTTAAGCGTTTGGAGCAGCAGAAGTGCGAAAAATTTGTTGTCCTCTTAACCATTACTTAGCTTCAAACTCCCATATCTCGCGAACGGATTGACCTAACCCAAAAATTCCTATTGCATCTAAAAGTAGAAACTCGCCCGATTACAACGGTATGTGAATTTTTTCCCTAGGCCATTCTGGTTAAGCGTTTGGAGCAGCAGAAGTGCGAAAAATTTGTTGTCTTCATAACCATTTCTTAGCTTCAAACTCCCATATCTCGCGAACGGATTGACCTAACCCAAAAATTCCTATTGCATCTGAAAGTAGAAACTCGCCCGATTACAACCGTATGTGTATTTTTTCCCTAGGTAATTCTGGTTAAGCGTTTGGTGCAGCAGAATTGCGAAAAATTTTTTGCCTTCTCAACCATTTCTTGGCTTCAAACTCCCATATCTCGCGAACGGACTGACCTAACCCAAAAATTCCTGTTGCATCTGAAAGTAGAAACTCGCCCGATTACAGCGGTATGTGTATTTTTTCCCTAGGCCATTCTGGTTAAGCGTTTGGAGCAGCAGAAGTGCGAAAAATTTGTTGTCTTCTTAACCATTACTTAGCTTCAAACTCCCATATCTCGCGAACGGATTGACCTAACCCAAAAATTCCTATTGCATCTGAAAGTAGAAACTCGCCCGATTACAACGGTATGTGTATTTTTTCCCTAGGTAATTCTGGTTAAGCGTTTGGTGCAGCAGAATTGCGAAAAATTTTTTGCCTTCTCAACCATTTCTTGGCTTCAAACTCCCATATCTCGCGAACGGACAGACCTAACCCAAAAATTCCTGTTGCATCTGAAAGTAGAAACTCGCCCGATTACAGCGGTATGTGTATTTTTTCCCTAGGCCATTCTGGTTAAGCGTTTGGAGCAGCAGTAGTGCGAAAAATTTGTTGTCTTCTTTACCATTTCTTAGCTTCAAGCTCCCATATCTCGCGAACGGATTGACCTAACCCAAAAATTCTTGTTGCATCTGAAAGAAGAAACTCGCCCGATTACAACGGTATGTGTATTTTTCCCCTAGGCCATTCTGGTTAAGCGTTTGGAGAAGCAGAATTGCGAAAAATTTTTTGCCTTCTCAACCATTTCTTGGCTTCAAACTCCCATATCTCGCGAACGGATTGACCAAACCCAGAAGTTCCTGCTGCGTCTGAAAGTAGAAACTCACCCGATTACAACGGTATGTGTATTTTTTCCCTAGGCCATTCTGGTTAAGCGTTTGGAGCAGCAGAAGTGCGAAAAATTTGTTGTCTTCTCAACCATTTCTTAGCTTCAAACTCCCATATCTCGCGAACGGATTGACCTAACCCAAAAATTCCTGTTGCATCTGAAAGTGGAAACTCGCCCGATTACAACGTTATGTGTATTTTTTCCCTAGGCCATTCTGGTTAAGCGTTTGGAGCAGCAGAATTGCGAAAAATTTGTTGTCTTCATAACCATTTCTTAGCTTCAAACTACCATATCTCGCGAAAGGACTGACCTAACCCAAAAATTCCTGTTGCATCTGAAAGTAGAAACTCGCCCGATTACAACGGTATGTGTATTTTTTCCCTAGGCCATTCTGGTTAAGCGTTTGGAGCAGCAGTAGTGCGAAAAATTTGTTGTCTTCTTTACCATTTCTTAGCTTCAAGCTCCCATATCTCGCGAACGGATTGACCTAACCCAAAAATTCTTGTTGCATCTGAAAGAAGAAACTCGCCCGATTACAACGGTATGTGTATTTTTTCCCTAGGCCATTCTGGTTAAGCGTTTGGAGAAGCAGAATTGCGAAAAATTTTTTGCCTTCTCAACAATTTCTTGGCTTCAAACTCCCATATCTCGCGAACGGATTGACCAAACCCAGAAGTTCCTGCTGCGTCTGAAAGTAGAAACTCACCCGATTACAACGGTATGTGTATTTTTTCCCTAGGCCATTCTGGTTAAGCGTTTGGAGCAGCAGAAGTGCGAAAAATTTGTTGTCTTCTCAACCATTTCTTAGCTTCAAACTCCCATATCTCGCGAACGGATTGACCTAAACCAAAAATTCCTGTTGCATCTGAAAGTAGAAACTCGCCCGATTACAACGTTATGTGTATTTTTTCCCTAGGCCATTCTGGTTAAGCGTTTGGAGCAGCAGAATTGCGAAAAATTTGTTGTCTTCTCAACCATTTCTTAGCTTCAAACTCCCATACCTCGCGAACGGATTGACCTAACCCAAAAATTCCTGTTGCGTCTGAAAGTAGAAACTCGCCCGATTACAACGGTATGTGTATTTTTTCCCTAGGTAATTCTGGTTAAGCGTTTGGTGCAGCAGAATTGCGAAAAATTTTTTGCCTTCTCAACCATTTCTTGGCTTCAAACTCCCATATCTCGCGAACGGACTGACCTAACCCAAAAATTCCTGTTGCATCTGAAAGTAGAAACTCGCCCGATTACAGCGGTATGTGTATTTTTTCCCTAGGCCATTCTGGTTAAGCGTTTGGAGCAGCAGAAGTGCGAAAAATTTGTTGTCCTCTTAACCATTACTTAGCTTCAAACTCCCATATCTCGCGAACGGATTGACCTAACCCAAAAATTCCTATTGCATCTAAAAGTAGAAACTCGCCCGATTACAACGGTATGTGAATTTTTTCCCTAGGCCATTCTGGTTAAGCGTTTGGAGCAGCAGAAGTGCGAAAAATTTGTTGTCTTCATAACCATTTCTTAGCTTCAAACTCCCATATCTCGCGAACGGATTGACCTAACCCAAAAATTCCTATTGCATCTGAAAGTAGAAACTCGCCCGATTACAACGGTATGTGTATTTTTTCCCTAGGTAATTCTGGTTAAGCGTTTGGTGCAGCAGAATTGCGAAAAATTTTTTGCCTTCTCAACCATTTCTTGGCTTCAAACTCCCATATCTCGCGAACGGACTGACCTAACCCAAAAATTCCTGTTGCATCTGAAAGTAGAAACTCGCCCGATTACAGCGGTATGTGTATTTTTTCCCTAGGCCATTCTGGTTAAGCGTTTGGAGCAGCAGAAGTGCGAAAAATTTGTTGTCTTCTTAACCATTACTTAGCTTCAAACTCCCATATCTCGCGAACGGATTGACCTAACCCAAAAATTCCTATTGCATCTGAAAGTAGAAACTCGCCCGATTACAACGGTATGTGTATTTTTTCCCTAGGTAATTCTGGTTAAGCGTTTGGTGCAGCAGAATTGCGAAAAATTTTTTGCCTTCTCAACCATTTCTTGGCTTCAAACTCCCATATCTCGCGAACGGACAGACCTAACCCAAAAATTCCTGTTGCATCTGAAAGTAGAAACTCGCCCGATTACAGCGGTATGTGTATTTTTTCCCTAGGCCATTCTGGTTAAGCGTTTGGAGCAGCAGTAGTGCGAAAAATTTGTTGTCTTCTTTACCATTTCTTAGCTTCAAGCTCCCATATCTCGCGAACGGATTGACCTAACCCAAAAATTCTTGTTGCATCTGAAAGAAGAAACTCGCCCGATTACAACGGTATGTGTATTTTTTCCCTAGGCCATTCTGGTTAAGCGTTTGGAGAAGCAGAATTGCGAAAAATTTTTTGCCTTCTCAACCATTTCATGGCTTCAAACTCCCATATCTCGCGAACGGATTGACCAAACCCAGAAGTTCCTGCTGCGTCTGAAAGTAGAAACTCACCCGATTACAACGGTATGTGTATTTTTTCCCTAGGCTATTCTGGTTAAGCGTTTGGAGCAGAAGAAGTGCGAAAAATTTGTTGTCTTCTCAACCATTTCTTAGCTTCAAACTCCCATATCTCGCGAACGGATTGACCTAACCCAAAAATTCCTGTTGCGTCTGAAAGTAGAAACTCGCCCGATTACAACGGTATGTGTATTTTTTCCCTAGGTAATTCTGGTTAAGCGTTTGGTGCAGCAGAATTGCGAAAAATTTGTTGCCTTCTCAACCATTTCTTGGCTTCAAACTCCCATATCTCGCGAACGGACTGACCTAACCCAAAAATTCCTGTTGCATCTGAAAGTAGAAACTCGCCCGATTACAGCGGTATGTGTATTTTTTCCCTAGGCCATTCTGGTTAAGCGTTTGGAGCAGCAGAAGTGCGAAAAATTTGTTGTCCTCTTAACCATTACTTAGCTTCAAACTCCCATATCTCGCGAACGGATTGACCTAACCCAAAAATTCCTATTGCATCTAAAAGTAGAAACTCGCCCGATTACAACGGTATGTGAATTTTTTCCCTAGGCCATTCTGGTTAAGCGTTTGGAGCAGCAGAAGTGCGAAAAATTTGTTGTCTTCATAACCATTTCTTAGCTTCAAACTCCCATATCTCGCGAACGGATTGACCTAACCCAAAAATTCCTATTGCATCTGAAAGTAGAAACTCGCCCGATTACAACGGTATGTGTATTTTTTCCCTAGGTAATTCTGGTTAAGCGTTTGGTGCAGCAGAATTGCGAAAAATTTTTTGCCTTCTCAACCATTTCTTGGCTTCAAACTCCCATATCTCGCGAACGGACTGACCTAACCCAAAAATTCCTGTTGCATCTGAAAGTAGAAACTCGCCCGATTACAGCGGTATGTGTATTTTTTCCCTAGGCCATTCTGGTTAAGCGTTTGGAGCAGCAGAAGTGCGAAAAATTTGTTGTCTTCTTAACCATTACTTAGCTTCAAACTCCCATATCTCGCGAACGGATTGACCTAACCCAAAAATTCCTATTGCATCTGAAAGTAGAAACTCGCCCGATTACAACGGTATGTGTATTTTTTCCCTAGGTAATTCTGGTTAAGCGTTTGGTGCAGCAGAATTGCGAAAAATTTTTTGCCTTCTCAACCATTTCTTGGCTTCAAACTCCCATATCTCGCGAACGGACAGACCTAACCCAAAAATTCCTGTTGCATCTGAAAGTAGAAACTCGCCCGATTACAGCGGTATGTGTATTTTTTCCCTAGGCCATTCTGGTTAAGCGTTTGGAGCAGCAGTAGTGCGAAAAATTTGTTGTCTTCTTTACCATTTCTTAGCTTCAAGCTCCCATATCTCGCGAACGGATTGACCTAACCCAAAAATTCTTGTTGCATCTGAAAGAAGAAACTCGCCCGATTACAACGGTATGTGTATTTTTTCCCTAGGCCATTCTGGTTAAGCGTTTGGAGAAGCAGAATTGCGAAAAATTTTTTGCCTTCTCAACCATTTCATGGCTTCAAACTCCCATATCTCGCGAACGGATTGACCAAACCCAGAAGTTCCTGCTGCGTCTGAAAGTAGAAACTCACCCGATTACAACGGTATGTGTATTTTTTCCCTAGGCTATTCTGGTTAAGCGTTTGGAGCAGAAGAAGTGCGAAAAATTTGTTGTCTTCTCAACCATTTCTTAGCTTCAAACTCCCATATCTCGCGAACGGATTGACCTAACCCAAAAATTCCTGTTGCATCTGAAAGTAGAAACTCGCCCGATTACAACGTTATGTGTATTTTTTCCCTAGGCCATTCTGATTAAGCGTTTGGAGCAGCAGAATTGCGAAAAATTTGTTGTCTTCTCAACCATTTCTTAGCTTCAAACTCCCATATCTCGCGAACGGATTGACCTAACCCAAAAATTCCTGTTGCGTCTGAAAGTAGAAACTCGCCCGTTTACAACGGTATGTGTATTTTTTCCCTAGGCAATTCTGGTTAAGCGTTTGGTGCAGCAGAATTGCGAAAAATTTTTTGCCTTCTCAACCATTTCTTGGCTTCAAACTCCCATATCTCGCGAACGGACTGACCTAACCCAAAAATTCCTGTTGCATCTGAAAGTAGAAACTCGCCCGATTACAGCGGTATGTGTATTTTTTCCCTAGGCCATTCTGGTTAAGCGTTTGGAGCAGCAGATGTGCGAAAAATTTGTTGTCTTCTTAACCATTACTTAGCTTCAAACTCCCATATCTCGCGAACGGATTGACCTAACCCAAAAATTCCTATTGCATCTGAAAGTAGAAACTCGCCCGATTACAACGGTATGTGTATTTTTTCCCTAGGTAATTCTGGTTAAGCGTTTGGTGCAGCAGAATTGCGAAAAATTTTTTGCCTTCTCAACCATTTCTTGGCTTCAAACTCCCATATCTCGCGAACGGACTGACCTAACCCAAAAATTCCTGTTGCATCTGAAAGTAGAAACTCGCCCGATTACAGCGGTATGTGTATTTTTTCCCTAGGCCATTCTGGTTTAGCGTTTGGAGCAGCAGAAGTGCGAAAAATTTGTTGTCTTCTTAACCATTACTTAGCTTCAAACTCCCATATCTCGCGAACGGATTGACCTAACCCAAAAATTCCTATTGCATCTGAAAGTAGAAACTCGCCCGATTACAACGGTATGTGTATTTTTTCCCTAGGTAATTCTGGTTAAGCGTTTGGTGCAGCAGAATTGCGAAAAATTTTTTGCCTTCTCAACCATTTCTTGGCTTCAAACTCCCATATCTCGCGAACGGACTGACCTAACCCAAAAATTCCTGTTGCATCTGAAAGTAGAAACTCGCCCGATTACAGCGGTATGTGTATTTTTTCCCTAGGCCATTCTGGTTAAGCGTTTGGAGCAGCAGAAGTGCGAAAAATTTGTTGTCTTCTTAACCATTACTTAGCTTCAAACTCCCATATCTCGCGAACGGATTGACCTAACCCAAAAATTCCTATTGCATCTGAAAGTAGAAACTCGCCCGATTACAACGGTATGTGTATTTTTTCCCTAGGTAATTCTGGTTAAGCGTTTGGTGCAGCAGAATTGCGAAAAATTTTTTGCCTTCTCAACCATTTCTTGGCTTCAAACTCCCATATCTCGCGAACGGACAGACCTAACCCAAAAATTCCTGTTGCATCTGAAAGTAGAAACTCGCCCGATTACAGCGGTATGTGTATTTTTTCCCTAGGCCATTCTGGTTAAGCGTTTGGAGCAGCAGTAGTGCGAAAAATTTGTTGTCTTCTTTACCATTTCTTAGCTTCAAGCTCCCATATCTCGCGAACGGATTGACCTAACCCAAAAATTCTTGTTGCATCTGAAAGAAGAAACTCGCCCGATTACAACGGTATGTGTATTTTTTCCCTAGGCCATTCTGGTTAAGCGTTTGGAGAAGCAGAATTGCGAAAAATTTTTTGCCTTCTCAACCATTTCATGGCTTCAAACTCCCATATCTCGCGAACGGATTGACCAAACCCAGAAGTTCCTGCTGCGTCTGAAAGTAGAAACTCACCCGATTACAACGGTATGTGTATTTTTTCCCTAGGCTATTCTGGTTAAGCGTTTGGAGCAGAAGAAGTGCGAAAAATTTGTTGTCTTCTCAACCATTTCTTAGCTTCAAACTCCCATATCTCGCGAACGGATTGACCTAACCCAAAAATTCCTGTTGCATCTGAAAGTAGAAACTCGCCCGATTACAACGTTATGTGTATTTTTTCCCTAGGCCATTCTGGTTAAGCGTTTGGAGCAGCAGAATTGCGAAAAATTTGTTGTCTTCTCAACCATTTCTTAGCTTCAAACTCCCATATCTCGCGAACGGATTGACCTAACCCAAAAATTCCTGTTGCGTCTGAAAGTAGAAACTCGCCCGTTTACAACGGTATGTGTATTTTTTCCCTAGGCAATTCTGGTTAAGCGTTTGGTGCAGCAGAATTGCGAAAAATTTTTTGCCTTCTCAACCATTTCTTGGCTTCAAACTCCCATATCTCGCGAACGGACTGACCTAACCCAAAAATTCCTGTTGCATCTGAAAGTAGAAACTCGCCCGATTACAGCGGTATGTGTATTTTTTCCCTAGGCCATTCTGGTTAAGCGTTTGGAGCAGCAGATGTGCGAAAAATTTGTTGTCTTCTTAACCATTACTTAGCTTCAAACTCCCATATCTCGCGAACGGATTGACCTAACCCAAAAATTCCTATTGCATCTGAAAGTAGAAACTCGCCCGATTACAACGGTATGTGTATTTTTTCCCTAGGTAATTCTGGTTAAGCGTTTGGTGCAGCAGAATTGCGAAAAATTTTTTGCCTTCTCAACCATTTCTTGGCTTCAAACTCCCATATCTCGCGAACGGACTGACCTAACCCAAAAATTCCTGTTGCATCTGAAAGTAGAAACTCGCCCGATTACAGCGGTATGTGTATTTTTTCCCTAGGCCATTCTGGTTTAGCGTTTGGAGCAGCAGAAGTGCGAAAAATTTGTTGTCTTCTTAACCATTACTTAGCTTCAAACTCCCATATCTCGCGAACGGATTGACCTAACCCAAAAATTCCTATTGCATCTGAAAGTAGAAACTCGCCCGATTACAACGGTATGTGTATTTTTTCCCTAGGCCATTCTGGTTAAGCGTTTGGAGCAGCAGTAGTGCGAAAAATTTGTTGTCTTCTTTACCATTTCTTAGCTTCAAGCTCCCATATCTCGCGAACGGATTGACCTAACCCAAAAATTCTTGTTGCATCTGAAAGAAGAAACTCGCCCGATTACAACGGTATGTGTATTATTTCCCTAGGCCATTCTGGTTAAGCGTTTGGAGAAGCAGAATTGCGAAAAATTTTTTGCCT
Organism: Ptiloglossa arizonensis; assembly: GCF_051014685.1. NCBI lineage: Eukaryota > Metazoa > Arthropoda > Insecta > Hymenoptera > Colletidae > Ptiloglossa > Ptiloglossa arizonensis. The sequence continues at coordinate 62,732 of NW_027478815.1, read as the reverse complement.
TCTCAACCATTTCTTGGCTTCAAACTCCCATATCTCGCGAACGGATTGACCAAACCCAGAAGTTCCTGCTGCATCTGAAAGTAGAAACTCGCCCGATTACAACGTTATGTGTATTTTTTCCCTAGGCAATTCTGGTTAAGCGTTTGGTGCAGCAGAATTGCGAAAAATTTTTTGCCTTCTCAACCATTTCTTGGCTTCAAACTCCCATATCTCGCGAACGGACTGACCTAATCCAAAAATTCCTGTTGCATCTGAAAGTAGAAACTCGCCCGATTACAGCGGTATGTGTATTTTTTCCCTAGGCCATTCTGGTTAAGCGTTTGGAGCAGCAGAAGTGCGAAAAATTTGTTGTCTTCTCAACCATTTCTTGGCTTCAAACTCCCATATCTCGCGAACGGACTGACATAACCCAAAAATTCCTGTTGCATCTGAAAGTAGAAACTCGCCCGATTACAGCGGTATGTGTATTTTTTCCCTAGGCCATTCTGGTTAAGCGTTTGGAGCAGCAGAAGTGCGAAAAATTTGTTGTCTTCTTAACCATTACTTAGCTTCAAACTCCCATATCTCGCGAACGGATTGACCTAACCCAAAAATTCCTATTGCATCTGAAAGTAGAAACTCGCCCGATTACAACGGTATGTGTATTTTTTCCCTAGGCCATTCTGGTTAAGCGTTTGGAGCAGCAGAAGTGCGAAAAATTTGTTGTCTTCATAACCATTTCTTAGCTTCAAACTCCCATATCTCGCGAACGGATTGACCTAACCCAAAAATTCCTATTGCATCTGAAAGTAGAAACTCGCCCGATTACAACGGTATGTGTATTTTTTCCCTAGGTAATTCTGGTTAAGCGTTTGGTGCAGCAGAATTGCGAAAAATTTTTTGCCTTCTCAACCATTTCTTGGCTTCAAACTCCCATATCTCGCGAACGGACTGACCTAACCCAAAAATTCCTGTTGCATCTGAAAGTAGAAACTCGCCCGATTACAGCGGTATGTGTATTTTTTCCCTAGGCCATTCTGGTTAAGCGTTTGGAGCAGCAGAAGTGCGAAAAATTTGTTGTCTTCTTAACCATTACTTAGCTTCAAACTCCCATATCTCGCGAACGGATTGACCTAACCCAAAAATTCCTATTGCATCTGAAAGTAGAAACTCGCCCGATTACAACGGTATGTGTATTTTTTCCCTAGGCCATTCTGGTTAAGCGTTTGGGGCAGCAGAAGTGCGAAAAATTTGTTGTCTTCATAACCATTTCTTAGCTTCAAACTCCCATATCTCGCGAACGGATTGACCTAACCCAAAAATTCCTATTGCATCTGAAAGTAGAAACTCGCCCGATTACAACGGTATGTGTATTTTTTCCCTAGCCCATTCTGGTTAAGCGTTTGGAGCAGCAGAATTGCGAAGAATTTGTTGTCATCTCAACCATTTCTTAGCTTCAAAGTCCCATATCTCGCGAACGGATTGACCTAACCCAAAAATTCCTATTGCATCTGAAAGTAGAAACCCGCCCGATTACAGCGGTATGTGTAGTTTTTCCCAAGGCAGTTCTGGTTAAGCGTTTGGAGCAGCAGAAGTGCGACAAATTTGTTGTCTTCTCAATCATTTCTTAGCTTCAAACTCCCATATCTCGCGAACGGATTGACCTAACCCAAAAATTCCTATTGCGTCTGAAAGTAGAAACTCGCCCGATTACAACGGTATGTGTATTTTTTCCCTAGGCCATTCTGGTTAAGCGTTTGGAGCAGCAGAAGTGCGAAAAATTTGTTGTCTTCATAACCATTTCTTAGCTTCAAACTCCCATATCTCGCGAACGGATTGACCTAACCCAAAAATTCCTATTGCATCTGAAAGTAGAAACTCGCCCGATTACAACGGTATGTGTATTTTTTCCCTAGGCCATTCTGGTTAAGCGTTTGGGGCAGCAGAAGTGCGAAAAATTTGTTGTCTTCATAACCATTTCTTAGCTTCAAACTCCCATATCTCGCGAACGGATTGACCTAACCCAAAAATTCCTATTGCATCTGAAAGTAGAAACTCGCCCGATTACAACGATATGTGTATTTTTTCCCTAGCCCATTCTGGTTAAGCGTTTGGAGCAGCAGAATTGCGAAAAATTTGTTGTCTTCTCAACCATTTCTTAGCTTCAAAGTCCCATATCTCGCGAACGGATTGACCTAACCCAAAAATTCCTATTGCATCTGAAAGTAGAAACTCGCCCGATTACAGCGGTATGTGTAGTTTTTCCCAAGGCAGTTCTGGTTAAGCGTTTGGAGCAGCAGAAGTGCGACAAATTTGTTGTCTTCTCAATCATTTCTTAGCTTCAAACTCCCATATCTCGCGAACGGATTGACCTAACCCAGAAATTCCTGTTGCATCTGAAAGTAGAAACTCGCCCGATTACAACGGTATGTGTATTTTTTCCCTAGGCCATTCTGATTAAGCGTTTGCAGCAGCAGAAGTGCGAAAAATTTGTTGTCTTCATAACCATTTCTTAGCTTCAAGCTCCCATATCTCGCGAACGGATTGACCTAACCCAAAAATTCCTGTTGCATCTGAAAGTAGAAACTCGCCCGATTACAACGGTATGTGTATTTTTTCCCTATGCCATTCTGGTTAAGCGTTTGGAGCAGCAGAAGTGCGAAAAATTTGTTGTCTTCATAACCATTTCTTAGCTTCAAACTCCCATATCTCGCCAACGGATTGACCTAACCCAAAAATTCCTATTGCATCTGAAAGTAGAAACTCGCCCGATTACAGCGGTATGTGTATTTTTTCCCTAGGCAATTCTGGTTAAGCAATTGGAGCAGCAGAATTGCGAAAAATTTTTTGCCTTCTCAACCATTTCTTGGCTTCAAACTCCCATATCTCGCGAACGGACTGACCTAACCCAAAAATTCCTGTTGCATCTGAAAGTAGAAACTCGACCGATTACAACGTTATGTGTAATTTTTCCCTAGGCCATTCTGGTTAAGCGTTTGGAGCAGCAGAATTGCGAAAAATTTGTTGTCTTCTCAACCATTTCTTAGCTTCAAACTCCCATATCTCGCGAACGGATTGACCTAACCCAAAAATTCCTGTTGCGTCTGAAAGTAGAAACTCGCCCGATTACAACGGTATGTGTATTTTTTCCCTAGGCAATTCTGGTTAAGCGTTTGGTGCAGCAGAATTGCGAAAAATTTTTTGCCTTCTCAACCATTTCTTGGCTTCAAACTCCCATATCTCGCGAACGGATTGACCAAACCCAGAAGTTCCTGCTGCGTCTGAAATTAGAAACTCACCCGATTACAACGGTATGTGTATTTTTTCCCTAGGCCATTCTGATTAAGCGTTTGGAGCAGCAGAATTGCGAAAGATTTGTTGTCTTCATAACCATTTCTTAGCTTCAAACTACCATATCTCGCGAACGGACTGACCTAACCCAAAAATTCCTGTTGCATCTGAAAGTAGAAACTCGCCCGATTACAACGGTATGTGTATTTTTTCCCTAGGCCATTCTGGTTAAGCGTTTGGAGCAGCAGTAGTGCGAAAAATTTGTTGTCTTCTTTACCATTTCTTAGCTTCAAGCTCCCATATCTCGCGAACGGATTGACCTAACCCAAAAATTCTTGTTGCATCTGAAAGAAGAAACTCGCCCGATTACAAGGGTATGTTTATTTTTTCCCTAGGCCATTCTGGTTAAGCGTTTGGAGACGCAGAATTGCGAAAAATTTTTTGCCTTCTCAACCATTTCTTGGCTTCAAACTCCCATATCTCGCGAACGGATTGACCAAACCCAGAAGTTCCTGCTGCGTCTGAAAGTAGAAACTCACCCGATTACAACGGTATGTGTATTTTTTCCCTAGGCCATTCTGGTTAAGCGTTTGGAGCAGCAGAAGTGCGAAAAATTTGTTGTCTTCTCAACCATTTCTTAGCTTCAAACTCCCATATCTCGCGAACGGATTGACCTAACCCAAAAATTCCTGTTGCATCTGAAAGTAGAAACTCGCCCGATTACAACGTTATGTGTATTTTTTGCCTAGGCCATTCTGGTTAAGCGTTTGGAGCAGCAGAATTGCGAAAAATTTGTTGTCTTCTCAACCATTTCTTAGCTTCAAACTCCCATATCTCGCGAACGGATTGACCTATCCCAAAAATTCCTGTTGCGTCTGAAAGTAGAAACTCGCCCGATTACAACGGTATGTGTATTTTTTCCCTAGGCAATTCTGGTTAAGCGTTTGGTGCAGCAGAATTGCGAAAAATTTTTTGCCTTCTCAACCATTTCTTAGCTTCAAACTCCCATATCTCGCGAACGGATTGACCTAACCCAAAAATTCCTATTGCATCTGAAAGTAGAAACTCGCCCGATTACAACGGTATGTGTATTTTTTCCCTAGCCCATTCTGGTTAAGCGTTTGGAGCAGCAGAATTGCGAAAAATTTGTTGTCTTCTCAACCATTTCTTAGCTTCAAAGTCCCGTATCTCGCGAACGGATTGACCTAACCCAAAAATTCCTATTGCATCTGAAAGTAGAAACTCGCCCGATTACAGCGGTATGTGTAGTTTTTCCCAAGGCAGTTCTGGTTAAGCGTTTGGAGCAGCAGAAGTGCGACAAATTTGTTGTCTTCTCAATCATTTCTTAGCTTCAAACTCCCATATCTCGCGAACGGATTGACCTAACCCAAAAATTCCTATTGCATCTGAAAGTAGAAACTCGCCCGATTACAACGGTATGTGTATTTTTTCCCTAGGCCATTCTGGTTAAGCGTTTGGAGCAGCAGAAGTGCGAAAAATTTGTTGTCTTCATAACCATTTCTTAGCTTCAAACTCCCATATCTCGCGAACGGATTGACCTAACCCAAAAATTCCTATTGCATCTGAAAGTAGAAACTCGCCCGATTACAACGGTATGTGTATTTTTTCCCTAGGTAATTCTGGTTAAGCGTTTGGTGCAGCAGAATTGCGAAAAATTTTTTGCCTTCTCAACCATTTCTTGGCTTCAAACTCCCATATCTCGCGAACGGACTGACCTAACCCAAAAATTCCTGTTGCATCTGAAAGTAGAAACTCGCCCGATTACAGCGGTATGTGTATTTTTTCCCTAGGCCATTCTGGTTAAGCGTTTGGAGCAGCAGAAGTGCGAAAAATTTGTTGTCTTCTTAACCATTACTTAGCTTCAAACTCCCATATCTCGCGAACGGATTGACCTAACCCAAAAATTCCTATTGCATCTGAAAGTAGAAACTCGCCCGATTACAACGGTATGTGTATTTTTTCCCTAGGCCATTCTGGTTAAGCGTTTGGGGCAGCAGAAGTGCGAAAAATTTGTTGTCTTCATAACCATTTCTTAGCTTCAAACTCCCATATCTCGCGAACGGATTGACCTAACCCAAAAATTCCTATTGCATCTGAAAGTAGAAACTCGCCCGATTACAACGGTATTGTGTATTTTTTCCCTAGCCCATTCTGGTTAAGCGTTTGGAGCAGCAGAATTGCGAAAAATTTGTTGTCTTCTCAACCATTTCTTAGCTTCAAAGTCCCATATCTCGCGAACGGATTGACCTAACCCAAAAATTCCTATTGCATCTGAAAGTAGAAACTCGCCCGATTACAGCGGTATGTGTAGTTTTTCCCAAGGCAGTTCTGGTTAAGCGTTTGGAGCAGCAGAAGTGCGACAAATTTGTTGTCTTCTCAATCATTTCTTAGCTTCAAACTCCCATATCTCGCGAACGGATTGACCTAACCCAGAAATTCCTGTTGCATCTGAAAGTAGAAACTCGCCCGATTACAACGGTATGTGTATTTTTTCCCTAGGCCATTCTGATTAAGCGTTTGGAGCAGCAGAAGTGCGAAAAATTTGTTGTCTTCATAACCATTTCTTAGCTTCAAGCTCCCATATCTCGCGAACGGATTGACCTAACCCAAAAATTCCTGTTGCATCTGAAAGTAGAAACTCGCCCGATTACAACGGTATGTGTATTTTTTCCCTATGCCATTCTGGTTAAGCGTTTGGAGCAGCAGAAGTGCGAAAAATTTGTTGTCTTCATAACCATTTCTTAGCTTCAAACTCCCATATCTCGCCAACGGATTGACCTAACCCAAAAATTCCTATTGCATCTGAAAGTAGAAACTCGCCCGATTACAGCGGTATGTGTATTTTTTCCCTAGGCAATTCTGGTTAAGCAATTGGAGCAGCAGAATTGCGAAAAATTTTTTGCCTTCTCAACCATTTCTTGGCTTCAAACTCCCATATCTCGCGAACGGACTGACCTAACCCAAAAATTCCTGTTGCATCTGAAAGTAGAAACTCGACCGATTACAGCGGTATGTGTATTTTTTCTCTAGGCCATTCTGGTTAAGCGTTTGGAGCAGCTGAAGTGCGAAAAATTTGTTGTCTTCTTAACCATTACTTAGCTTCAAACTCCCATATCTCGCGAACGGATTGACCTAACCCAAAAATTCCTATTGCATCTGAAAGTAGAAACTCGCCCGATTACAACGGTATGTGTATTTTTTCCCTAGGCAATTCTGGTTAAGCGTTTGGAGGAGCAGAAGTGCGAAAAATTTGTTGTCTTCTTAACCATTACTTAGCTTCAAACTCCCATATCTCGCCAACGGATTGACCTAACCCAAAAATTCCTGTTGCATCTGAAATTAGAAACTCGCCCGATTACAACGGTACGTGTATTTTTCCCTTAGGCCATTCTGGTTAAGCGATTGGAGCAGCAGAAGTGCGAAAAATTTGTTGTCTTCTTTACCATTTCTTAGCTTCAAGCTCCCATATCTCGCGAACGGATTGACCTAACCCAAAAATTCCTGTTGCATCTGAAAGTAGAAACTCGCCCGATTACAACGTTATGTGTATTTTTTCCCTAGGCCATTCTGGTTAAGCGTTTGGAGCAGCAGAATTGCGAAAAATTTGTTGTCTTCTCAACCATTTCTTAGCTTCAAACTCCCATATCTCGCGAACGGATTGACCTAACCCAAAAATTCCTGTTGCGTCTGAAAGTAGAAACTCGCCCGATTACAACGGTATGTGTATTTTTTCCCTAGGCAATTCTGGTTAAGCGTTTGGTGCAGCAGAATTGCGAAAAATTTTTTGCCTTCTCAACCATTTCTTGGCTTCAAACTCCCATATCTCGCGAACGGATTGACCAAACCCAGAAGTTCCTGCTGCGTCTGAAAGTAGAAACTCACCCGATTACAACGGTATGTGTATTTTTTCCCTAGGCCATTCTGATTAAGCGTTTGGAGCAGCAGAATTGCGAAAGATTTGTTGTCTTCATAACCATTTCTTAGCTTCAAACTACCATATCTCGCGAACGGACTGACCTAACCCAAAAATTCCTGTTGCATCTGAAAGTAGAAACTCGCCCGATTACAGCGGTATGTGTATTTTTTCCCTAGGCCATTCTGGTTAAGCGTTTGGAGCAGCAGAAGTGCGAAAAATTTGTTGTCTTCTCAACCATTTCTTAGCTTCAAACTCCCATATCTCGCGAACGGATTGACCTAACCCAAAAATTCCTGTTGCGTCTGAAAGTAGAAACTCGCCCGATTACAACGTTATGTGTATTTTTTCCCTAGGCCATTCTGGTTAAGCGTTTGGAGCAGCAGAATTGCGAAAAATTTGTTGTCTTCTCAACCATTTCTTAGCTTCAAACTCCCATATCTCGCGAACGGATTGACCTAACCCAAAAATTCCTGTTGCGTCTGAAAGTAGAAACTCGCCCGATTACAACGGTATGTGTATTTTTTCCCTAGGCAATTCTGGTTAAGCGTTTGGTGCAGCAGAATTGCGAAAAATTTTTTGCCTTCTCAACCATTTCTTGGCTTCAAACTCCCATATCTCGCGAACGGACTGACCTAACCCAAAAATTCCTGTTGCATCTGAAAGTAGAAACTCGCCCGATTACAGCGGTATGTGTATTTTTTCCCTAGGCCATTCTGGTTAAGCGTTTGGAGCAGCAGAAGTGCGAAAAATTTGTTGTCTTCTTAACCATTACTTAGCTTCAAAGTCCCATATCTCGCGAACGGATTGACCTAACCCAAAAATTCCTATTGCATCTGAAAGTAGAAACTCGCCCGATTACAGCGGTATGTGTATTTTTTCCCTAGGCAATTCTGGTTAAGCGTTTGGTGCAGCAGAATTGCGAAAAATTTTTTGCCTTCTCAACCATTTCTTGGCTTCAAACTCCCATATCTCGCGAACGGACTGACCTAACCCAAAAATTCCTGTTGCATCTGAAAGTAGAAACTCGCCCGATTACAGCGGTATGTGTATTTTTTCCCTAGGCCATTCTGGTTAAGCGTTTGGAGCAGCAGAAGTGCGAAAAATTTGTTGTCTTCTTAACCATTACTTAGCTTCAAAGTCCCATATCTCGCGAACGGATTGACCTAACCCAAAAATTCCTATTGCATCTGAAAGTAGAAACTCGCCCGATTACAGCGGTATGTGTAGTTTTTCCCTAGGCAGTTCTGGTTAAACGTTTGGAGCAGCAGAAGTGCGACAAATTTGTTGTCTTCTCAATCATTTCTTAGCTTCAAACTCCCATATCTCGCGAACGGATTGACCTAACCCAGAAATTCCTGTTGCATCTGAAAGTAGAAACTCGCCCGATTACAACGGTATGTGTATTTTTTCCCTAGGCCATTCTGATTAAGCGTTTGGAGCAGCAGAAGTGCGAAAAATTTGTTGTCTTCATAACCATTTCTTAGCTTCAAACTCCCATATCTCGCCAACGGATTGACCTAACCCAAAAATTCCTATTGCATCTGAAAGTAGAAACTCGCCCGATTACAGCGGTATGTGTATTTTTTCCCTAGGCAATTCTGGTTAAGCAATTGGAGCAGCAGAATTGCGAATAATTTTTTGCCTTCTCAACCATTTCTTGGCTTCAAACTCCCATATCTCGCGAACGGACTGACCTAACCCAAAAATTCCTGTTGCATCTGAAAGTAGAAACTCGACCGATTACAGCGGTATGTGTATTTTTTCTCTAGGCCAGTCTGGTTAAGCGTTTGGAGCAGCAGAAGTGCGAAAAATTTGTTGCCTTCTTAACCATTACTTAGCTTCAAACTCCCATATCTCGCGAACGGATTGACCTAACCCACAAATTCCTGTTGCATCTGAAAGTAGAAACTCGCCCGACTACAACGGTACGTGTATTTTTCCCTTAGGCCATTCTGGTTAAGCGATTGGAGCAGCAGAAGTGCGAAAAATTTGTTGTCTTCATAACCATTTCTTAGCTTCAAACTCCCATATCTCGCGAACGGATTGACCTAACCCAAAAATTCCTATTGCATCTGAAAGTAGAAACTCGCCCGATTACAGCGGTATGTGTATTTTTTTCCTAGGCAATTCTGGTTAAGCGTTTGGAGCAGCAGAATTGCGAAACATTTTTTGCCTTCTCAACCATTTCTTGGCTTCAAACTCCCATATCTCGCGAACGGACTGACCTAACCCAAAAATTCCTGTTGCATCTGAAAGTAGAAACTCGACCGATTACAGCGGTACGTGTATTTTTTCCCTAGGCCATTCTGGTTAAGCGTTTGGAGCAGCAGAAGTGCGAAAAATTTGTTGTCTTCTTAACCATTACTTAGCTTCAAACTCCCATATCTCGCGAACGGATTGACCTAACCCAAAAATTCCTATTGCATCTGAAAGTAGAAACTCGCCTGATTACAACGGTATGTGTATTTTTTCCCTAGGCAATTCCGGTTAAGCGTTTGGAGCAGCAGAAGTGCGAAAAATTTGTTGTCTTCTTAACCATTACTTAGCTTCAAACTCCCATATCTCGCGAAAGGATTGACCTAACCCAAAAATTCTTGTTGCATCTGAAAGTAGAAACTCGCCCGATTACAACGGTATGTGTATTTTTTCCCTAGGCCATTCTGGTTAAGCGTTTGGAGCAGCAGTATTGCGAAAAATTTGTTGTCTTCTTTACCATTTCTTAGCTTCAAACTCCCATATCTCGCGAACGGATTGACCTAACCCAAAAATTCTTGTTGCATCTGAAAGAAGAAACTCGCCCGATTACAACGGTATGTGTATTTTTTCCCTAGGCCATTCTGGTTAAGCGTTTGGAGCAGCAGAATTGCGAAAAATTTTTTGCCTTCTCAACCATTTCTTGGCTTCAAACTCCCATATCTCGCGAACGGATTGACCAAACCCAGAAGTTCCTGCTGCGTCTGAAAGTAGAAACTCACCCGATTACAACGGTATGTGTATTTTTTCCCTAGGCCATTCTGGTTAAGCGTTTGGAGCAGCAGAAGTGCGAAAAATTTGTTGTCTTCTCAACCATTTCTTAGCTTCAAACTCCCATATCTCGCGAACGGATTGACCTAACCCAAAAATTCCTGTTGCATCTGAAAGTAGAAACTCGCCCGATTACAACGTTATGTGTATTTTTTCCCTAGGCCATTCTGGTTAAGCGTTTGGAGCAGCAGTATTGCGAAAAATTTGTTGTCTTCTCAACCATTTCTTAGCTTCAAACTCCCATATCTCGCGAACGGATTGACCTAACCCAAAAATTCTTGTTGCATCTGAAAGAAGAAACTCGCCCGATTACAACGGTATGTGTATTTTTTCCCTAGGCCATTCTGGTTAAGCGTTTGGAGCAGCAGAATTGCGAAAAATTTTTTGCCTTCTCAACCATTTCTTGGCTTCAAACTCCCATATCTCGCGAACGGATTGACCAAACCCAGAAGTTCCTGCTGCGTCTGAAAGTAGAAACTCACCCGATTACAACGGTATGTGTATTTTTTCCCTAGGCCATTCTGGTTAAGCGTTTGGAGCAGCAGAAGTGCGAAAAATTTGTTGTCTTCTCAACCATTTCTTAGCTTCAAACTCCCATATCTCGCGAACGGATTGACCTAACCCAAAAATTCCTGTTGCATCTGAAAGTAGAAACTCGCCCGATTACAACGTTATGTGTATTTTTTCCCTATGCCATTCTGGTTAAGCGTTTGGAGCAGCAGTATTGCGAAAAATTTGTTGTCTTCTCAACCATTTCTTAGCTTCAAACTCCCATATCTCGCGAACGGATTGACCTAACCCAAAAATTCCTGTTGCATCTGAAAGTAGAAACTCGCCCGATTACAACGTTATGTGTATTTTTTCCCTAGGCCATTCTGGTTAAGCGTTTGGAGCAGCAGAATTGCGAAAAATTTGTTGCCTTCTCAACCATTTCTTGGCTTCAAACTCCCATATCTCGCGAACGGACTGACCTAACCCAAAAATTCCTATTGCATCTGAAAGTAGAAACTCGCCCGATTACAGCGGTATGTGTAGTTTTTCCCTAGGCAGTTCTGGTTAAGCGTTTGGAGCAGCAGAAGTGCGACAAATTTGTTGTCTTCTCAATCATTTCTTAGCTTCAAACTCCCATATCTCGCGAACGGATTGACCTAACCCAGAAATTCCTGTTGCATCTGAAAGTAGAAACTCGCCCGATTACAACGGTATGTGTATTTTTTCCCTAGGCCATTCTGATTAAGCGTTTGGAGCAGCAGAAGTGCGAAAAATTTGTTGTCTTCATAACCATTTCTTAGCTTCAAGCTCCCATATCTCGCGAACGGATTGACCTAACACAAAAATTCCTGTTGCATCTGAAAGTAGAAACTCGCCCGATTACAACGGTATGTGTATTTTTTCCCTATGCCATTCTGGTTAAGCGTTTGGAGCAGCAGAAGTGCGAAAAATTTGTTGTCTTCATAACCATTTCTTAGCTTCAAACTCCCATATCTCGCCAACGGATTGACCTAACCCAAAAATTCCTATTGCATCGGAAAGTAGAAACTCGCCCGATTACAGCGGTATGTGTATTTTTTCCCTAGGCAATTCTGGTTAAGCAATTGGAGCAGCAGAATTGCGAATAATTTTTTGCCTTCTCAACCATTTCTTGGCTTCAAACTCCCATATCTCGCGAACGGACTGACCTAACCCAAAAATTCCTGTTGCATCTGAAAGTAGAAACTCGACCGATTACAGCGGTATGTGTATTTTTTCTCTAGGCCAGTCTGGTTAAGCGTTTGGAGCAGCAGAAGTGCGAAAAATTTGTTGTCTTCTTAACCATTACTTAGCTTCAAACTCCCATATCTCGCGAACGGATTGACCTAACCCAAAAATTCCTATTGCATCTGAAAGTAGAAACTCGCCCGATTACAACGGTATGTGTATTTTTTCCCTAGGCAATTCTGGTTAAGCGTTTGGAGCAGCAGAATTGCGAAAAATTTGTTGTCTTCTTAACCATTACTTAGCTTCAAACTCCCATACCTCGCCAACGGATTGACCTAACCCAAAAATTCCTGTTGCATCTGAAAGTAGAAACTCGCCCGATTACAACGGTACGTGTATTTTTCCCTTAGGCCATTCTGGTTAAGCGATTGGAGCAGCAGAAGTGCGAAAAATTTGTTGTCTTCATAACCATTTCTTAGCTTCAAACTCCCATATCTCGCGAACGGATTGACCTAACCCAAAAATTCCTATTGCATCTGAAAGTAGAAACTCGCCCGATTACAGCGGTATGTGTATTTTTTTCCTAGGCAATTCTGGTTAAGCGTTTGGAGCAGCAGAATTGCGAAAAATTTTTTGCCTTCTCAACCATTTCTTGGCTTCAAACTCCCATATCTCGCGAACGGACTGACCTAACCCAAAAATTCCTGTTGCATCTGAAAGTAGAAACTCGACCGATTACAGCGGTACGTGTATTTTTTCCCTAGGCCATTCTGGTTAAGCGTTTGGAGCAGCAGAAGTGCGAAAAATTTGTTGTCTTCTTAACCATTACTTAGCTTCAAACTCCCATATCTCGCGAACGGATTGACCTAACCCAAAAATTCCTATTGCGTCTGAAAGTAGAAACTCGCCTGATTACAACGGTATGTGTATTTTTTCCCTAGGCAATTCTGGTTAAGCGTTTGGAGCAGCAGAAGTGCGAAAAATTTGTTGTCTTCTTAACCATTACTTAGCTTCAAACTCCCATATCTCGCGAAAGGATTGACCTAACCCATAAATTCTTGTTGCATCTGAAAGTAGAAACTCGCCCGATTACAACGGTATGTGTATTTTTTCCCTAGGCCATTCTGGTTAAGCGTTTGGAGCAGCAGTATTGCGAAAAATTTGTTGTCTTCTTTACCATTTCTTAGCTTCAAACTCCCATATCTCGCGAACGGATTGACCTAACCCAAAAATTCTTGTTGCATCTGAAAGAAGAAACTCGCCCGATTACAACGGTATGTGTATTTTTTCCCTAGGCCATTCTGGTTAAGCGTTTGGAGCAGCAGAATTGCGAAAAATTTTTTGCCTTCTCAACCATTTCTTGGCTTCAAACTCCCATATCTCGCGAACGGATTCACCAAACCAAGAAGATCCTGCTGCGTCTGAAAGTAGAAACTCGCCCGATTACAACGGTATGTGTCTTTTTTCCCTAGGCCATTCTGATTAAGCGTTTGGAGCAGCAGAATTGCGAAAAATTTTTTGCCTTCCCAACCATTTCTTGTCTTCAAACTCCTATATCCTGCGAACGGATTGTCCTAACCCAAAAATTCCTATTGCATCCGAAAGTAGAAACTCGCCCGATTACAACGGTATGTGTATTTTTCCCTTAGGCCAATCTTGTTAAGCGATTGGAGCAGCAGAATTGCGAAAAATTTATTGTCTTGTCAACCATTTCTTAGATTCAATGTCCCATATCTCGCGAACGGATTGACCTAACCCAAAAATTCCTGTTGCATCTGAAAGTAGAAACTCGCCCGATTACAACGGTATGTGTATTTTTTCCCTAGGCCATTCTGGTTAAGCGTTTGGAGCAGCAGAATTGCGAAAAATTTGTTGTCTTCTCAACCATTTCTTAGATTCAAACTCCCATATCTCGCGAACGGATTAACCTAACCCAAAAATTCCTGTTGCATCTGAAAGTAGAAACTCGCCCGATTACAACGGTATGTGTATTTTTTCCCTAGGCCATTCTGGTTAAGCGTTTGGAGCAGCAGTATTGCGAAAAACTTGTTGTCTCCTTTACTATTTCTTAGCTTCAAACTCCCATATCTCGCGAACCGATTGACCTAACCCAAAAATTCTTGTTGCATCTGAAAGAAGAAACTCGCCCGATTACAACGGTATGTGTATTTTTTCCCTAGGCCATTCTGGTTAAGCGTTTGGAGCAGCAGAATAGCGAAAAATTGTTTGCCTTCTCAACCATTTCTTGGCTTCAAACTCCCATATCTCGCGAACGGATTGACCTAACCCAAAAATACCTGTTGCTTCTGAAAGTAGAAAGTCGCCCTATTACAACGGTATGTGTATTTTTTCCCTAGGCCATTCTGGTTAAGCGTTTGGAGCAGCAGAATTGCGAAAAATTTTTTGCCTTCTCAACCATTTCTTGGCTTCAAACTCCCATATCTCGCGAACGGACAGACCTAACCCAAAAATTCCTGTTGCATCTGAAAGTAGAAACTCGCCCGATTACAGCGGTATGTGTATTTTTTCCCTAGGCCATTCTGATTAAGCGTTTGGAGCAGCAGAATTGCGAAAGATTTGTTGTCTTCATAACCATTTCTTAGCTTCAAACTACCATATCTCGCGAACGGACTGACCTAACCCAAAAACTCCTGTTGCATCTGAAAGTAGAAACTCGCCCGATTACAACGTTATGTGTATTTTTTCCCTAGGCCATTCTGGTTAAGCGTTTGGAGCAGCAGAATTGCGAAAAATTTGTTGTCTTCTCAACCATTTCTTAGCTTCAAACTCCCATATCTCGCGAACGGATTGACCTAACCCAAAAATTCTTGTTGCGTCTGAAACTAGAAACTCGCCCGATTACAACGGCATGTGTATTTTTTCCCTAGGCAATTCTGGTTAAGCGTTTGGTGCAGCAGAATTGCGAAAAATTTTTTGCCTTCTCAACCATTTCTTGGCTTCAAACTCCCATATCTCGCGAACGGATTGACCAAACCCAGAAGTTCCTGCTGCGTCTGAAAGTAGAAACTCACCCGATTACAACGGTATGTGTATTTTTTCCCTAGGCCATTCTGGTTAAGCGTTTGGAGCAGCAGAAGTGCGAAAAATTTGTTGTCTTCTCAACCATTTCTTAGCTTCAAACTCCCATATCTCGCGAACGGATTGACCTAACCCAAAAATTCCTGTTGCATCTGAAAGTAGAAACTCGCCCGATTACAACGTTATGTGTATTTTTTCCCTAGGCCATTCTGGTTAAGCGTTTGGGGCAGCAGAATTGCGAAAAATTTGTTGTCTTCTCAACCATTTCTTAGCTTCAAACTCCCATATCTCGCGAACGGATTGACCTAACCCAAAAATTCCTGTTGCGTCTGAAAGTAGAAACTCGCCCGATTACAACGGTATGTGTATTTTTTCCCTAGGCAATTCTGGTTAAGCGTTTGGTGCAGCAGAATTGCGAAAGATTTGTTGTCTTCATAACCATTTCTTAGCTTCAAACTACCATATCTCGCGAACGGACTGACCTAACCCAAAAATTCCTGTTGCATCTGAAAGTAGAAACTCGCCCGATTACAACGTTATGTGTATTTTTTCCCTAGGCCATTCTGGTTAAGCGTTTGGAGCAGCAGAATTGCGAAAAATTTGTTGTCTTCTCAACCATTTCTTAGCTTCAAACTCACATATCTCGCGAACGGATTGACCTAACCCAAAAATTCCTGTTGCGTCTGAAACTAGAAACTCGCCCGATTACAACGGTATGTGTATTTTTTCCCTAGGCAATTCTGGTTAAGCGTTTGGTGCAGCAGAATTGCGAAAAATTTTTTGCCTTCTCAACCATTTCTTGGCTTCAAACTCCCATATCTCGCGAACGGATTGACCAAACCCAGAAGTTCCTGCTGCGTCTGAAAGTAGAAACTCACCCGATTACAACGGTATGTGTATTTTTTCCCTAGGCCATTCTGATTAAGCGTTTGGAGCAGCAGAATTGCGAAAGATTTGTTGTCTTCATAACCATTTCTTAGCTTCAAACTACCATATCTTGCGAACGGACTGACCTAACCCAAAAATTCCTGTTGCATCTGAAAGTAGAAACTCGCCCGATTACAACGGTATGTGTATTTTTTCCCTAGGCCATTCTGGTTAAGCGTTTGGAGCAGCAGTAGTGCGAAAAATTTGTTGTCTTCTTTACCATTTCTTAGCTTCAAGCTCCCATATCTCGCGAACGGATTGACATAACCCAAAAATTCTTGTTGCATCTGAAAGAAGAAACTCGCCCGATTACAACGGTATGTGTATTTTTTCCCTAGGCCATTCTGGTTAAGCGTTTGGAGAAGCAGAATTGCGAAAAATTTTTTGCCTTCTCAACCATTTCTTGGCTTCAAACTCCCATATCTCGCGAACGGATTGACCAAACCCAGAAGTTCCTGCTGCGTCTGAAAGTAGAAACTCACCCGATTACAACGGTATGTGTATTTTTTCCCTAGGCCATTCTGGTTAAGCGTTTGGAGCAGCAGAAGTGCGAAAAATTTGTTGTCTTCTCAACCATTTCTTAGCTTCAAACTCCCATATCTCGCGAACGGATTGACCTAACCCAAAAATTTCTGTTGCATCTGAAAGTGGAAACTCGCCCGATTACAACGTTATGTGTATTTTTTCCCTAGGCCATTCTGGTTAAGCGTTTGGAGCAGCAGAATTGCGAAAAATTTGTTGTCTTCTCAACCATTTCTTAGCTTCAAACTCCCATATCTCGCGAACGGATTGACCTAACCCAAAAATTCCTGTTGCGTCTGAAAGTAGAAACTCGCCCGATTACAACGGTATGTGTATTTTTTCCCTAGGCAATTCTGGTTAAGCGTTTGGTGCAGCAGAATTGCGAAAAATTTTTTGCCTTCTCAACCATTTCTTGGCTTCAAACTCCCATATCTCGCGAACGGACTGACCTAACCCAAAAATTCCTGTTGCATCTGAAAGTAGAAACTCGCCCGATTACAGCGGTATGTGTATTTTTTCCCTAGGCCATTCTGGTTAAGCGTTTGGAGCAGCAGAAGTGCGAAAAATTTGTTGTCTTCTCAACCATTTCTTAGCTTCAAACTCCCATATCTCGCGAACGGATTGACCTAACCCAAAAATTCCTGTTGCGTCTGAAAGTAGAAACTCGCCCGATTACAACGGTATGTGTATTTTTTCCCTAGGCCATTCTGGTTAAGCGTTTGGAGCAGCAGAAGTGCGAAAAATTTGTTGTCTTCATAACCATTTCTTAGCTTCAAACTCCCATATCTCGCGAACGGATTGACCTAACCCAAAAATTCCTATTGCATCTGAAAGTAGAAACTCGCCCGATTACAACGGTATGTGTATTTTTTCCCTAGGTAATTCTGGTTAAGCGTTTGGTGCAGCAGAATTGCGAAAAATTTTTTGCCTTCTCAACCATTTCTTGGCTTCAAACTCCCATATCTCGCGAACGGACTGACCTAACCCAAAAATTCTTGTTGCATCTGAAAGTAGAAACTCGCCCGATTACAACGGTATGTGTATTTTTTCCCTAGGCCATTCTGGTTAAGCGTTTGGAGCAGCAGAATTGCGAAAAATTTGTTGTCTTCTCAACCATTTCTTAGCTTCAAACTCCCATATCTCGCGAACGGATTGACCTAACCCAAAAATTCCTGTTGCGTCTGAAAGTAGAAACTCGCCCTATTACAACGGTATGTGTATTTTTTCCCTAGGCCATTCTGGTTAAGCGTTTGGAGCAGCAGAATTGCGAAAAATTTTTTGCCTTCTCAACCATTTCTTGGCTTCAAACTCCCATATCTCGCGAACGGACAGACCTAACCCAAAAATTCCTGTTGCATCTGAAAGTAGAAACTCGCCCGATTACAGCGGTATGTGTATTTTTTCCCTAGGCCATTCTGATTAAGCGTTTGGAGCAGCAGAATTGCGAAAGATTTGTTGTCTTCATAACCATTTCTTAGCTTCAAACTACCATATCTCGCGAACGGACTGACCTAACCCAAAAACTCCTGTTGCATCTGAAAGTAGAAACTCGCCCGATTACAACGTTATGTGTATTTTTTCCCTAGGCCATTCTGGTTAAGCGTTTGGAGCAGCAGAATTGCGAAAAATTTGTTGTCTTCTCAACCATTTCTTAGCTTCAAACTCCCATATCTCGCGAACGGATTGACCTAACCCAAAAATTCTTGTTGCGTCTGAAACTAGAAACTCGCCCGATTACAACGGCATGTGTATTTTTTCCCTAGGCAATTCTGGTTAAGCGTTTGGTGCAGCAGAATTGCGAAAAATTTTTTGCCTTCTCAACCATTTCTTGGCTTCAAACTCCCATATCTCGCGAACGGATTGACCAAACCCAGAAGTTCCTGCTGCGTCTGAAAGTAGAAACTCACCCGATTACAACGGTATGTGTATTTTTTCCCTAGGCCATTCTGATTAAGCGTTTGGAGCAGCAGAATTGCGAAAGATTTGTTGTCTTCATAACCATTTCTTAGCTTCAAACTACCATATCTTGCGAACGGACTGACCTAACCCAAAAATTCCTGTTGCATCTGAAAGTACAAACTCGCCCGATTACAACGGTATGTGTATTTTTTCCCTAGGCCATTCTGGTTAAGCGTTTGGAGCAGCAGTAGTGCGAAAAATTTGTTGTCTTCTTTACCATTTCTTAGCTTCAAGCTCCCATATCTCGCGAACGGATTGACCTAACCCAAAAATTCTTGTTGCATCTGAAAGAAGAAACTCGCCCGATTACAACGGTATGTGTATTTTTTCCCTAGGCCATTCTGGTTAAGCGTTTGGAGAAGCAGAATTGCGAAAAATTTTTTGCCTTCTCAACCGTTTCTTGGCTTCAAACTCCCATATCTCGCGAACGGATTGACCAAACCCAGAAGTTCCTGCTGCGTCTGAAAGTAGAAACTCACCCGATTACAACGGTATGTGTATTTTTTCCCTAGGCCATTCTGGTTAAGCGTTTGGAGCAGCAGAAGTGCGAAAAATTTGTTGTCTTCTCAACCATTTCTTAGCTTCAAACTCCCATATCTCGCGAACGGATTGACCTAACCCAAAAATTCCTGTTGCATCTGAAAGTAGAAACTCGCCCGATTACAACGTTATGTGTATTTTTTCCCTAGGCCATTCTGGTTAAGCGTTTGGGGCAGCAGAATTGCGAAAAATTTGTTGTCTTCTCAACCATTTCTTAGCTTCAAACTCCCATATCTCGCGAACGGATTGACCTAACCCAAAAATTCCTGTTGCGTCTGAAAGTAGAAACTCGCCCGATTACAACGGTATGTGTATTTTTTCCCTAGGCAATTCTGGTTAAGCGTTTGGTGCAGCAGAATTGCGAAAGATTTGTTGTCTTCATAACCATTTCTTAGCTTCAAACTACCATATCTCGCGAACGGACTGACCTAACCCAAAAATTCCTGTTGCATCTGAAAGTAGAAACTCGCCCGATTACAACGTTATGTGTATTTTTTCCCTAGGCCATTCTGGTTAAGCGTTTGGAGCAGCAGAATTGCGAAAAATTTGTTGTCTTCTCAACCATTTCTTAGCTTCAAACTCACATATCTCGCGAACGGATTGACCTAACCCAAAAATTCCTGTTGCGTCTGAAACTAGAAACTCGCCCGATTACAACGGTATGTGTATTTTTTCCCTAGGCAATTCTGGTTAAGCGTTTGGTGCAGCAGAATTGCGAAAAATTTTTTGCCTTCTCAACCATTTCTTGGCTTCAAACTCCCATATCTCGCGAACGGATTGACCAAACCCAGAAGTTCCTGCTGCGTCTGAAAGTAGAAACTCACCCGATTACAACGGTATGTGTATTTTTTCCCTAGGCCATTCTGATTAAGCGTTTGGAGCAGCAGAATTGCGAAAGATTTGTTGTCTTCATAACCATTTCTTAGCTTCAAACTACCATATCTTGCGAACGGACTGACCTAACCCAAAAATTCCTGTTGCATCTGAAAGTAGAAACTCGCCCGATTACAACGGTATGTGTATTTTTTCCCTAGGCCATTCTGGTTAAGCGTTTGGAGCAGCAGTAGTGCGAAAAATTTGTTGTCTTCTTTACCATTTCTTAGCTTCAAGCTCCCATATCTCGCGAACGGATTGACATAACCCAAAAATTCTTGTTGCATCTGAAAGAAGAAACTCGCCCGATTACAACGGTATGTGTATTTTTTCCCTAGGCCATTCTGGTTAAGCGTTTGGAGAAGCAGAATTGCGAAAAATTTTTTGCCTTCTCAACCATTTCTTGGCTTCAAACTCCCATATCTCGCGAACGGATTGACCAAACCCAGAAGTTCCTGCTGCGTCTGAAAGTAGAAACTCACCCGATTACAACGGTATGTGTATTTTTTCCCTAGGCCATTCTGGTTAAGCGTTTGGAGCAGCAGAAGTGCGAAAAATTTGTTGTCTTCTCAACCATTTCTTAGCTTCAAACTCCCATATCTCGCGAACGGATTGACCTAACCCAAAAATTTCTGTTGCATCTGAAAGTGGAAACTCGCCCGATTACAACGTTATGTGTATTTTTTCCCTAGGCCATTCTGGTTAAGCGTTTGGAGCAGCAGAATTGCGAAAAATTTGTTGTCTTCTCAACCATTTCTTAGCTTCAAACTCCCATATCTCGCGAACGGATTGACCTAACCCAAAAATTCCTGTTGCGTCTGAAAGTAGAAACTCGCCCGATTACAACGGTATGTGTATTTTTTCCCTAGGCAATTCTGGTTAAGCGTTTGGTGCAGCAGAATTGCGAAAAATTTTTTGCCTTCTCAACCATTTCTTGGCTTCAAACTCCCATATCTCGCGAACGGACTGACCTAACCCAAAAATTCCTGTTGCATCTGAAAGTAGAAACTCGCCCGATTACAGCGGTATGTGTATTTTTTCCCTAGGCCATTCTGGTTAAGCGTTTGGAGCAGCAGAAGTGCGAAAAATTTGTTGTCTTCTCAACCATTTCTTAGCTTCAAACTCCCATATCTCGCGAACGGATTGACCTAACCCAAAAATTCCTGTTGCGTCTGAAAGTAGAAACTCGCCCGATTACAACGGTATGTGTATTTTTTCCCTAGGCCATTCTGGTTAAGCGTTTGGAGCAGCAGAAGTGCGAAAAATTTGTTGTCTTCATAACCATTTCTTAGCTTCAAACTCCCATATCTCGCGAACGGATTGACCTAACCCAAAAATTCCTATTGCATCTGAAAGTAGAAACTCGCCCGATTACAACGGTATGTGTATTTTTTCCCTAGGTAATTCTGGTTAAGCGTTTGGTGCAGCAGAATTGCGAAAAATTTTTTGCCTTCTCAACCATTTCTTGGCTTCAAACTCCCATATCTCGCGAACGGACTGACCTAACCCAAAAATTCTTGTTGCATCTGAAAGTAGAAACTCGCCCGATTACAACGGTATGTGTATTTTCTCCCTAGGCCATTCTGGTTAAGCGTTTGGAGCAGCAGTATTGCGAAAAATTTGTTGTCTTCTTTACCATTTCTTAGCTTCAAACTCCCATATCTCGCGAACGGATTGACCTAACCCAAAAATTCTTGTTGCATCTGAAAGAAGAAACTCGCCCGATTACAACGGTATGTGTATTTTTTCCCTAGGCCATTCTGGTTAAGCGTTTGGAGCAGCAGAATTGCGAAAAATTTTTTGCCTTCTCAACCATTTCTTGGATTCAAACTCCCATATCTCGCGAACGGATTGACCAAACCCAGAAGATCCTGCTGCGTCTGAAAGTAGAAACTCGCCCGATTACAACGGTATGTGTCTTTTTTCCCTAGGCCATTCTGATTAAGCGTTTGGAGCAGCAGAATTGCGAAAAATTTTTTGCCTTCCCAACCATTTCTTGTCTTCAAACTCCTATATCCTGCGAACGGATTGACCTAACCCAAAAATTCCTATTGCATCCGAAAGTAGAAACTCGCCCGATTACAACGGTATGTGTATTTTTCCCTTAGGCCAATCTGGTTAAGCGATTGGAGCAGCAGAATTGCGAAAAATTTATTGTCTTGTCAACCATTTCTTAGATTCAAAGTCCCATATCTCGCGAACGGATTGACCTAACCCAAAAATTCCTGTTGCATCTGAAAGTAGAAACTCGCCCGATTACAACGGTATGTGTATTTTTTCCCTAGGCCATTCTGGTTAAGCGTTTTGAGCAGCAGAATTGCGAAAAATTTGTTGTCTTCTCAACCATTTCTTAGATTCAAACTCCCATATCTCGCGAACGGATTGACCTAACCCAAAATTCCTGTTGCGTCTGAAAGTAGAAACTCGCCCGATTACAACGGTATGTGTATTTTTTCCCTAGGCCATTCTGGTTAAGCGTTTGGAGCGGCAGAATTGCGAAAAATTTTTTGCCTTCTCAACCATTTCTTGGCTTCAAACTCCCATATCTCGCGAACGGACTGACCTAACCCAGAAGTTCCTGCTGCGTCTGAAAGTAGAAACTCACCCGATTACAACAGTATGTGTATTTTTTCCCTAGGCCATTCTGGTTAAGCGTTTGGAGCAGCAGAATTGCGAAAGATTTGTTGTCTTCATAACCATTTCTTAGCTTCAAACTACCATATCTCGCGAACGGACTGACCTAACCCAAAAATTCCTGTTGCATCTGAAAGTAGAAACTCGCCCGATTACAACGGTATGTGTATTTTTTCCCTAGGCCATTCTGGTTAAGCGTTTGGAGCAGCAGTAGTGCGAAAAATTTGTTGTCTTCTTTACCATTTCTTAGCTTCAAGCTCCCATATCTCGCGAACGGATTGACCTAACCCAAAATTCTTGTTGCATCTGAAAGAAGAAACTCGCCCGATTACAACTGTATGTGTATTTTTTCCCTAGGCCATTCTGGTTAAGCGTTTGGAGAAGCAGAATTGCGAAAAATTTTTTGCCTTCTCAACCATTTCTTGGCTTCAAACTCCCATATCTCGCGAACGGATTGACCAAACCCAGAAGTTCCTGCTGCGTCTGAAAGTAGAAACTCACCCGATTACAACAGTATGTGTATTTTTTCCCTAGGCCATTCTGGTTAAGCGTTTGGAGCAGCAGAAGTGCGAAAAATTTGTTGTCTTCTCAACCATTTCTTAGCTTCAAACTCCCATATCTCGCGAACGGATTGACCTAACCCAAAAATTCCTATTGCATCTGAAAGTAGAAACTCGCCCGATTACATCGGTATGTGTATTTTTTCCCTAGCCCATTCTGGTTAAGCGTTTGGAGCAGCAGAATTGCGAAAAATTTGTTGTCTTCTCAGCCATTTCTTAGTTTCAAAGTCCCGTATCTCTCGAACGGATTGACCTAACCCAAAAATTCCTATTGCATCTGAAAGTAGAAACTCGCCCGATTACAGCGGTATGTGTAGTTTTTCCCTAGGCAGTTCTGGTTAAGCGTTTGGAGCAGCAGAAGTGCGACAAATTTGTTGTCTTCTCAATCATTTCTTAGCTTCAAACTCCCATATCTCGCGAACGGATTGACCTAACCCAGAAATTCCTGTTGCATCTGAAAGTAGAAACTCGCCCGATTACAACAGCATGTGTATTTTTTCCCTAGGCCATTCTGATTAAGCGTTTGGAGCAGCAGAAGTGCGAAAAATTTGTTGTCTTCATAACCATTTCTTAGCTTCAAGCTCCCATATCTCGCGAACGGATTGACCTAACCCAAAAATTCCTGTTGCATCTGAAAGTAGAAACTCGCCCGATTACAACGGTATGTGTATTTTTTCCCTAGGCCGTTCTGGTTAAGCGTTTGGAGCAGCAGTAGTGCGAAAAATTTGTTGTCTTCTTTACCATTTCTTAGCTTCAAACTCCCATACCTCGCGAACGGATTGACCTAACCCAAAAATTCCTGTTGCATCTGAAAGTAGAAACTCGCCCGATTACAACGGTATGTGTATTTTCTCCCTA
Source organism: Ptiloglossa arizonensis (assembly GCF_051014685.1). Classification (NCBI taxonomy): domain Eukaryota; kingdom Metazoa; phylum Arthropoda; class Insecta; order Hymenoptera; family Colletidae; genus Ptiloglossa; species Ptiloglossa arizonensis. Next base: position 38,891 of record NW_027478815.1, on the reverse strand, counting down.
GGCCATTCTGGTTAAGCGTTTGGAGCAGCAGAATAGCGAAAAATTTTTTGCCTTCTCAACCATTTCTTGGCTTCAAACTCCCATATCTCGCGAACGGATTGACCTAAACCAAAAATTCCTGTTGCGTCTGAAAGTTGAAACTCGCCCGAGTACAACGGTATGTGTATTTTTTCCCTAGGCCATTCGGGTTAAGCGTTTGGAGCAGCATAAGTGCGAAAAATTTGTTGTCTTCTTAACCATTTCTTAGCTTCAAACTCCCATATCTCGCGAACGGATTGACCTAACCCAAAAATTCCTATTGCATCTGAAATTAGAAACTCGCCCGATTACAACGGTACGTGTATTTTTCCCTTAGGCCATTCTGGTTAAGCGATTGGAGCAGCAGAAGTGCGAAAAATTTGTTGTCTTCATAACAATTTCTTAGCTTCAAACTCCCATATCTCGCGAACGGATTGACCTAACCCAAAAATTCCTGTTGCATCTGAAAGTAGAAACTCGCTCGATTACAGCGGTACGTGTATTTTTCCCTTAGGCCATTCTGGTTAAGCGAATGGAGCAGCAGAAGTGCGAAAAATTTGTTGTCTTCATAACAATTTCTTAGCTTCAAACTCCCATATCTCGCGAACGGATTGACCTAACCCAAAAATTCCTGTTGCATCTGAAAGTAGAAACTCGCCCGATTACAACGGTATGTGTATTTTTTCCCTAGGCCATTCTGGTTAAGCGTTTGGAGCAGCAGAATTGCGAAAAATTTTTGCCTTCTCAACCATTTCTTGGCTTCAAACTCCCATATCTCGCCAACGGATTGACCTAACCCAAAAATTCCTGTTGCATCTGAAAGTAGAAACTCTCCCGATTACAACGGTACGTGTATTTTTCCCTTAGGCCATTCTGGTCAAGCGATTGGAGCAGCAGAAGTGCAAAAAATTTGTTGTCTTCATAACCATTTCTTAGCTTCAAACTCCCATATCTCGCGAACGGATTGACCTAACCCAAAAATTCCTATTGCATCTGAAAGTAGAAACTCGCCCGATTACAGCGGTATGTGTATTTTTTCCCTAGGCAATTCTGGTTAAGCGTTTGGAGCAGCAAAATTGCGAAAAATTTTTTGCCTTCTCAACCATTTCTTGGCTTCAAACTCCCATATCTCGCGAACGGATTGACCTAAACCAAAAATTCCTGTTGCGTCTGAAAGTTGAAACTCGCCCGAGTACAACGGTATGTGTATTTTTTCCCTAGGCCATTCGGGTTAAGCGTTTGGAGCAGCATAAGTGCGAAAAATTTGTTGTCTTCTTAACCATTTCTTAGCTTCAAACTCCCATATCTCGCGAACGGATTGACCTAACCCAAAAATTCCTATTGCATCTGAAATTAGAAACTCGCCCGATTACAACGGTACGTGTATTTTTCCCTTAGGCCATTCTGGTTAAGCGATTGGAGCAGCAGAAGTGCGAAAAATTTGTTGTCTTCATAACAATTTCTTAGCTTCAAACTCCCATATCTCGCGAACGGATTGACCTAACCCAAAAATTCCTGTTGCATCTGAAAGTAGAAACTCGCTCGATTACAGCGGTACGTGTATTTTTCCCTTAGGCCATTCTGGTTAAGCGATTGGAGCAGCAGAAGTGCGAAAAATTTGTTGTCTTCATAACAATTTCTTAGCTTCAAACTCCCATATCTCGCGAACGGATTGACCTAACCCAAAAATTCCTGTTGCATCTGAAAGTAGAAACTCGCCCGATTACAACGGTATGTGTATTTTTTCCCTAGGCCATTCTGGTTAAGCGTTTGGAGCAGCAGAATTGCGAAAAATTTTTGCCTTCTCAACCATTTCTTGGCTTCAAACTCCCATATCTCGCCAACGGATTGACCTAACCCAAAAATTCCTGTTGCATCTGAAAGTAGAAACTCTCCCGATTACAACGGTACGTGTATTTTTCCCTTAGGCCATTCTGGTCAAGCGATTGGAGCAGCAGAAGTGCAAAAAATTTGTTGTCTTCATAACCATTTCTTAGCTTCAAACTCCCATATCTCGCGAACGGATTGACCTAACCCAAAAATTCCTATTGCATCTGAAAGTAGAAACTCGCCCGATTACAGCGGTATGTGTATTTTTTCCCTAGGCAATTCTGGTTAAGCGTTTGGAGCAGCAAAATTGCGAAAAATTTTTTGCCTTCTCAACCATTTCTTGGCTTCAAACTCCCATATCTCGCGAACGGACTGACCTAACCCAAAAATTCCTGTTGCATCTGAAAGTAGAAACTCGACCGATTACAGCGGTATGTGTATTTTTTCCCTAGGCAATTCTGGTTAAGCGTTTGGAGCAGCAAAATTGCGAAAAATTTTTTGCCTTCTCAACCATTTCTTGGCTTCAAACTCCCATATCTCGCGAACGGACTGACCTAACCCAAAAATTCCTGTTGCATCTGAAAGTAGAAACTCGACCGATTACAGCGGTATGTGTATTTTTTCCCTAGGCCATTCTGGTTAAGCGTTTGGAGCAGCAGAACTGCGAAAAATTTGTTGTCTTCTTAACCATTACTTAGCTTCAAACTCCCATATCTCGCGAACGGATTGACCTAACCCAAAAATTCCTATTGCATCTGAAAGTAGAAACTCGCCCGATTACAACGGTATGTGTATTTTTTCCCTACGCCATTCTGGTTAAGCGTTTGGAGCAGCAGTAGTGCGAAAAATTTGTTGTCTTCTTTACCATTTCTTAGCTTCAAGCTCCCATATCTCGCGAACGGATTGACCTAACCCAAAAATTCTTGTTGCATCTGAAAGAAGAAACTCGCCCGATTACAACGGTATGTGTATTTTTTCCCTAGGCCATTCTGGTTAAGCGTTTGGAGAAGCAGAATTGCGAAAAATTTTTTGCCTTCTCAACCATTTCTTGGCTTCAAACTCCCATATCTCGCGAACGGATCGACCAAACCCAGAAGTTCCTGCTGCGTCTGAAAGTAGAAACTCACCCGATTACAACGGTATGTGTATTTTTTCCCTAGGCCATTCTGGTTAAGCGTTTGGAGCAGCAGAAGTGCGAAAAATTTGTTGTCTTCTCAACCATTTCTTAGCTTCAAACTCCCATATCTCGCGAACGGATTGACCTAACCCAAAAATTCCTATTGCATCTGAAAGTAGAAACTCGCCCGATTACATCGGTATGTGTATTTTTTCCCTAGCCCATTCTGGTTAAGCGTTTGGAGCAGCAGAATTGCGAAAAATTTGTTGTCTTCTCAACCATTTCTTAGTTTCAAAGTCCCGTATCTCGCGAACGGATTGACCTAACCCAAAAATTCCTATTGCATCTGAAAGTAGAAACTCGCCCGATTACAGCGGTATGTGTAGTTTTTCCCTAGGCAGTTCTGGTTAAGCGTTTGGAGCAGCAGAAGTGCGACAAATTTGTTGTCTTCTCAATCATTTCTTAGCTTCAAACTCCCATATCTCGCGAACGGATTGACCTAACCCAGAAATTCCTGTTGCATCTGAAAGTAGAAACTCGCCCGATTACAACGGTATGTGTATTTTTTCCCTAGGCCATTCTGATTAAGCGTTTGGAGCAGCAGAAGTGCGAAAAATTTGTTGTCTTCATAACCATTTCTTAGCTTCAAGCTCCCATATCTCGCGAACGGATTGACCTAACCCAAAAATTCCTGTTGCATCTGAAAGTAGAAACTCGCCCGATTACAACGGTATGTGTATTTTTTCCCTAGGCCATTCTGGTTAAGCGTTTGGAGCAGCAGTAGTGCGAAAAATTTGTTGTCTTCTTTACCATTTCTTAGCTTCAAACTCCCATATCTCGCGAACGGATTGACCTAACCCAAAAATTCCTGTTGCATCTGAAAGTAGAAACTCGCCCGATTACAACGGTATGTGTATTTTCTCCCTAGGCCATTCTGGTTAAGCGTTTGGAGCAGCAGAATAGCGAAAAATTTTTTGCCTTCTCAACCATTTCTTGGCTTCAAACTCCCATATCTCGCGAACGGATTGACCTAAACCAAAAATTCCTGTTGCGTCTGAAAGTTGAAACTCGCCCGAGTACAACGGTATGTGTATTTTTTCCCTAGGCCATTCGGGTTAAGCGTTTGGAGCAGCATAAGTGCGAAAAATTTGTTGTCTTCTTAACCATTTCTTAGCTTCAAACTCCCATATCTCGCGAACGGATTGACCTAACCCAAAAATTCCTATTGCATCTGAAATTAGAAACTCGCCCGATTACAACGGTACGTGTATTTTTCCCTTAGGCCATTCTGGTTAAGCGATTGGAGCAGCAGAAGTGCGAAAAATTTGTTGTCTTCATAACAATTTCTTAGCTTCAAACTCCCATATCTCGCGAACGGATTGACCTAACCCAAAAATTCCTGTTGCATCTGAAAGTAGAAACTCGCCCGATTACAACGGTACGTGTATTTTTCCCTTAGGCCATTCTGGTTAAGCGATTGGAGCAGCAGAAGTGCGAAAAATTTGTTTTCTTCATAACAATTTCTTAGCTTCAAACTCCCATATCTCGCGAACGGATTGACCTAACCCAAAAATTCCTGTTGCATCTGAAAGTAGAAACTCGCCCGATTACAAAGGTATGTGTATTTTTTCCCTAGGCCATTCTGGTTAAGCGTTTGGAGCAGCAGAATTGCGAAAAATTTTTGCCTTCTCAACCATTTCTTGGCTTCAAACTCCCATATCTCGCCAACGGATTGACCTAACCCAAAAATTCCTGTTGCATCTGAAAGTAGAAACTCTCCCGATTACAACGGTACGTGTATTTTTCCCTTAGGCCATTCTGGTCAAGCGATTGGAGCAGCAGAAGTGCTAAAAATTTGTTGTCTTCATAACCATTTCTTAGCTTCAAACTCCCATATCTCGCGAACGGATTGACCTAACCCAAAAATTCCTATTGCATCTGAAAGTAGAAACTCGCCCGATTACAGCGGTATGTGTATTTTTTCCCTAGGCAATTCTGGTTAAGCGTTTGGAGCAGCAAAATTGCGAAAAATTTTTTGCCTTCTCAACCATTTCTTGGCTTCAAACTCCCATATCTCGCGAACGGACTGACCTAACCCAAAAATTCCTGTTGCATCTGAAAGTAGAAACTCGACCGATTACAGCGGTATGTGTATTTTTTCCCTAGGCCATTCTGGTTAAGCGTTTGGAGCAGCAGAAGTGCGAAAAATTTGTTGTCTTCTTAACCATTACTTAGCTTCAAACTCCCATATCTCGCGAACGGATTGACCTAAACCAAAAATTCCTGTTGCGTCTGAAAGTTGAAACTCGCCCGAGTACAACGGTATGTGTATTTTTTCCCTAGGCCATTCGGGTTAAGCGTTTGGAGCAGCATAAGTGCGAAAAATTTGTTGTCTTCTTAACCATTTCTTAGCTTCAAACTCCCAAATCTCGCGAACGGATTGACCTAACCCAAAAATTCCTATTGCATCTGAAATTAGAAACTCGCCCGATTACAACGGTACGTGTATTTTTCCCTTAGGCCATTCTGGTTAAGCGATTGGAGCAGCAGAAGTGCGAAAAATTTGTTGTCTTCATAACAATTTCTTAGCTTCAAACTCCCATATCTCGCGAACGGATTGACCTAACCCAAAAATTCCTGTTGCATCTGAAAGTAGAAACTCGCTCGATTACAGCGGTACGTGTATTTTTCCCTTAGGCCATTCTGGTTAAGCGATTGGAGCAGCAGAAGTGCGAAAAATTTGTTGTCTTCATAACAATTTCTTAGCTTCAAACTCCCATATCTCGCGAACGGATTGACCTAACCCAAAAATTCCTGTTGCATCTGAAAGTAGAAACTCGCCCGATTACAACGGTATGTGTATTTTTTCCCTAGGCCATTCTGGTTAAGCGTTTGGAGCAGCAGAATTGCGAAAAATTTTTGCCTTCTCAACCATTTCTTGGCTTCAAACTCCCATATCTCGCCAACGGATTGACCTAACCCAAAAATTCCTGTTGCATCTGAAAGTAGAAACTCTCCCGATTACAACGGTACGTGTATTTTTCCCTTAGGCCATTCTGGTCAAGCGATTGGAGCAGCAGAAGTGCAAAAAATTTGTTGTCTTCATAACCATTTCTTAGCTTCAAACTCCCATATCTCGCGAACGGATTGACCTAACCCAAAAATTCCTATTGCATCTGAAAGTAGAAACTCGCCCGATTACAGCGGTATGTGTATTTTTTCCCTAGGCAATTCTGGTTAAGCGTTTGGAGCAGCAAAATTGCGAAAAATTTTTTGCCTTCTCAACCATTTCTTGGCTTCAAACTCCCATATCTCGCGAACGGACTGACCTAACCCAAAAATTCCTGTTGCATCTGAAAGTAGAAACTCGACCGATTACAGCGGTATGTGTATTTTTTCCCTAGGCCATTCTGGTTAAGCGTTTGGAGCAGCAGAACTGCGAAAAATTTGTTGTCTTCTTAACCATTACTTAGCTTCAAACTCCCATATCTCGCGAACGGATTGACCTAACCCAAAAATTCCTATTGCATCTGAAAGTAGAAACTCGCCCGATTACAACGGTATGTGTATTTTTTCCCTACGCCATTCTGGTTAAGCGTTTGGAGCAGCAGTAGTGCGAAAAATTTGTTGTCTTCTTTACCATTTCTTAGCTTCAAGCTCCCATATCTCGCGAACGGATTGACCTAACCCAAAAATTCTTGTTGCATCTGAAAGAAGAAACTCGCCCGATTACAACGGTATGTGTATTTTTTCCCTAGGCCATTCTGGTTAAGCGTTTGGAGAAGCAGAATTGCGAAAAATTTTTTGCCTTCTCAACCATTTCTTGGCTTCAAACTCCCATATCTCGCGAACGGATCGACCAAACCCAGAAGTTCCTGCTGCGTCTGAAAGTAGAAACTCACCCGATTACAACGGTATGTGTATTTTTTCCCTAGGCCATTCTGGTTAAGCGTTTGGAGCAGCAGAAGTGCGAAAAAATTGTTGTCTTCTCAACCATTTCTTAGCTTCAAACTCCCATATCTCGCGAACGGATTGACCTAACCCAAAAATTCCTATTGCATCTGAAAGTAGAAACTCGCCCGATTACATCGGTATGTGTATTTTTTCCCTAGCCCATTCTGGTTAAGCGTTTGGAGCAGCAGAATTGCGAAAAATTTGTTGTCTTCTCAACCATTTCTTAGTTTCAAAGTCCCGTATCTCGCGAACGGATTGACCTAACCCAAAAATTCCTATTGCATCTGAAAGTAGAAACTCGCCCGATTACAGCGGTATGTGTAGTTTTTCCCTAGGCAGTTCTGGTTAAGCGTTTGGAGCAGCAGAAGTGCGACAAATTTGTTGTCTTCATAACCATTTCTTAGCTTCAAGCTCCCATATCTCGCGAACGGATTGACCTAACCCAAAAATTCCTGTTGCATCTGAAAGTAGAAACTCGCCCGATTATAACGGTATGTGTATTTTTTCCCTAGGCCATTCTGGTTAAGCGTTTGGAGCAGCAGTAGTGCGAAAAATTTGTTGTCTTCTTTACCATTTCTTAGCTTCAAACTCCCATATCTCGCGAACGGATTGACCTAACCCAAAAATTCCTGTTGCATCTGAAAGTAGAAACTCGCCCGATTACAACGGTATGTGTATTTTCTCCCTAGGCCATTCTGGTTAAGCGTTTGGAGCAGCAGAATAGCGAAAATTTTTTTGCCTTCTCAACCATTTCTTGGCTTCAAACTCCCATATCTCGCGAACGGATTGACCAAACCCAAAAATTCCTGCTGCGTCTGAAAGTAGAAACTCGCCCGATAACAACGATATGCGTATTTTTTCCCTAGGCCATTCTGGTTAAGCGTTTGGAGCAGCAGAATTGCGAAAAATGTTTTGCCTTCTCAACCATTTCTTGGCTTCAAACTCCCATATCTCGCGAACGGATTGACCTAACCCAAAAATTCCTATTGCATCTGAAAGTAGAAACTCGCCCGATTACAACGTTATGTGTATTTTTTCCCTAGGCCATTCTGGTTAAGCGTTTGGAGCAGCAGAAGTGCGAAAAATTTTTTGTCTTCTCAACCATTTCTTAGCTTCAAACTCCCCATATCTCGCGAACGGATTGACCTAACCCAAAAATTCCTGTTGCGTCTGAAAGTAGAAACTCGCCCGATTACAACGGTATGTGTATTTTTTCCCTAGGCCATTCTGATTAAGCGTTTGGAGCAGCAGAAGTGCGAAAAATTTGTTGTCTTCTCAACCATTTCTTGGCTTCAAACTCCCATATCTCGCGAACGAATTGAACAAACCCAGAAGTTCCTGCTGCGTCTGAAAGTAGAAACTCACCCGATTACAACGGTATGTGTATTTTTTCCCTAGGCCATTCTGGTTAAGCGTTTGGAGCAGCAGAAGTGCGAAAAATTTTTTGCCTTCTCAACCATTTCTTGGTTTCAAACTCCCATATCTCGCGAACGGACTGACCTAACCCAAAAATTCCTGTTGCATCTGAAAGTAGAAACTCGCCCGATTACAGCGGTATGTGTATTTTTTCCCTAGCCCATTCTGGTTAAGCGTTTGGAGCAGCAGAATTGCGAAAAATTTGTTGTCTTCTCAACCATTTCTTAGTTTCAAAGTCCCGTATCTCGCGAACGGATTGACCTAACCCAAAAATTCCTATTGCATCTGAAAGTAGAAACTCGCCCGATTACAGCGGTATGTGTAGTTTTTCCCTAGGCAGTTCTGGTTAAGCGTTTGGAGCAGCAGAAGTGCGACAAATTTGTTGTCTTCATAACCATTTCTTAGCTTCAAGCTCCCATATCTCGCGAACGGATTGACCTAACCCAAAAATTCCTGTTGCATCTGAAAGTAGAAACTCGCCCGATTATAACGGTATGTGTATTTTTTCCCTAGGCCATTCTGGTTAAGCGTTTGGAGCAGCAGTAGTGCGAAAAATTTGTTGTCTTCTTTACCATTTCTTAGCTTCAAACTCCCATATCTCGCGAACGGATTGACCTAACCCAAAAATTCCTGTTGCATCTGAAAGTAGAAACTCGCCCGATTACAACGGTATGTGTATTTTCTCCCTAGGCCATTCTGGTTAAGCGTTTGGAGCAGCAGAATAGCGAAAAATTTTTTGCCTTCTCAACCATTTCTTGGCTTCAAACTCCCATATCTCGCGAACGGATTGACCTAAACCAAAAATTCCTGTTGCGTCTGAAAGTTGAAACTCGCCCGAGTACAACGGTATGTGTATTTTTTCCCTAGGCCATTCGGGTTAAGCGTTTGGAGCAGCATAAGTGCGAAAAATTTGTTGTCTTCTTAACCATTTCTTAGCTTCAAACTCCCATATCTCGCGAACGGATTGACCTAACCCAAAAATTCCTATTGCATCTGAAATTAGAAACTCGCCCGATTACAACGGTACGTGTATTTTTCCCTTAGGCCATTCTGGTTAAGCGATTGGAGCAGCAGAAGTGCGAAAAATTTGTTGTCTTCATAACAATTTCTTAGCTTCAAACTCCCATATCTCGCGAACGGATTGACCTAACCCAAAAATTCCTGTTGCATCTGAAAGTAGAAACTCGCCCGATTACAACGGTACGTGTATTTTTCCCTTAGGCCATTCTGGTTAAGCGATTGGAGCAGCAGAAGTGCGAAAAATTTGTTGTCTTCATAACAATTTCTTAGCTTCAAACTCCCATATCTCGCGAACGGATTGACCTAACCCAAAAATTCCTGTTGCATCTGAAAGTAGAAACTCGCCCGATTACAAAGGTATGTGTATTTTTTCCCTAGGCCATTCTGGTTAAGCGTTTGGAGCAGCAGAATTGCGAAAAATTTTTGCCTTCTCAACCATTTCTTGGCTTCAAACTCCCATATCTCGCCAACGGATTGACCTAACCCAAAAATTCCTGTTGCATCTGAAAGCAGAAACTCGCCCGATTACAACGGTACGTGTATTTTTCCCTTAGGCCATTCTGGTCAAGCGATTGGAGCAGCAGAAGTGCTAAAAATTTGTTGTCTTTATAACCATTTCTTAGCTTCAAACTCCCATATCTCGCGAACGGATTGACCTAACCCAAAAATTCCTATTGCATCTGAAGGTAGAAACTCGCCCGATTACAGCGGTATGTGTATTTTTTCCCTAGGCAATTCTGGTTAAGCGTTTGGTGCAGCAGAATTGCGCAAAATTTTTTGCCTTCTCAACCATTTCTAGGCTTCAAACTCCCATATCTCGCGAACGGACTGACCTAACCCAAAAATTCCTGTTGCATCTGAAAGTAGAAACTCGACCGATTACAGCGGTATGTGTATTTTTTCCCTAGGCCATTCTGGTTAAGCGTTTGGAGCAGCAGAAGTGCGAAAAATTTGTTGTCTTCTTAACCATTACTTAGCTTCAAACTCCCATATCTCGCGAACGGATTGACCTAACCCAAAAATTCCTATTGCATCTGAAAGTAGAAACTCGCCCGATTACAACGGTATGTGTATTTTTTCCCTAGGCAATTCTGGTTAAGCGTTTGGAGCAGCAGAAGTGCGAAAAATTTGTTGTCTTCTTAACCATTACTTAGCTTCAAACTCCCATATCTCGCGAACGGATTGACCTAACCCAAAAATTCCTATTGCATCTGAAAGTAGAAACTCGCTCAATTACAACGGTATGTGTACTTTTTCCCTAGGCAATTCTGGTTAAGCGTTTGGAGCAGCAGAAGTGCGACAAATTTGTTGTCTTCTCAATCATTTCTTAGATTCAAACTCCCATATCTCGCGAACGGATTGACCTAACCCAAAAATTCCTGTTGCATCTGAAAGTAGAAACTCGCCCGATTACAACGGTATATGTATTTTTTCCCTAGGCCATTCTGGTTAAGCGTTTGGAGCAGCAGAATTGAGAAAAATTTGTTGTCTTCTCAACCATCTCTTAGCTTCAAACTCCCATATCTCGCGAACGGATTGACCAAACCCAGAAGTTCCTGCTGCGTCTGAAAGTAGAAACTCGCCCGATAACAACGATATGCGTATTTTTTCCCTAGGCCATTCTGGTTAAGCGTTTGGAGCAGCAGAATTGCGAAAAATGTTTTGCCTTCTCAACCATTTCTTGGCTTCAAACTCCCATATCTCGCGAACGGATTGACCTAACCCAAAAATTCCTATTGCATCTGAAAGTAGAAACTCGCCCGATTACAACGTTATGTGTATTTTTTCCCTAGGCCATTCTGGTTAAGCGTTTGGAGCAGCAGAATTGCGAAAAATTTGTTGTCTTCTCAACCATTTCTTAGCTTCAAACTCCCATATCTCGCGAACGGATTGACCTAACCCAAAAATTCCTGTTGCGTCTGAAAGTAGAAACTCGCCCGATTACAACGGTATGTGTATTTTTTCCCTAGGCAATTCTGGTTAAGCGTTTGGTGCAGCAGAATTGCGAAAAATTTTTTGCCTTCTCAACCATTTCTTGGCTTCAAACTCCCATATCTCGCGAACGGATTGACCTAACCCAAAAATTCCTATTGCATCTGAAAGTAGAAACTCGCCCGATTACAACGGTATGTGTATTTTTTCCCTAGGCCATTCTGGTTAAGCGTTTGGAGCAGCAGTAGTGCGAAAAATTTGTTGTCTTCTTTACCATTTCTTAGCTTCAAACTCCCATATCTCGCGAACGGACTGACCTAACCCAAAAATTCCTGTTGCATCTGAAAGTAGAAACTCGACCGATTACAGAGGTATGTGTATTTTTTCCCTAGGCCATTCTGGTTAAGCGTTTGGAGCAGCAGAAGTGCGAAAAATTTGTTGTCTTCTTAACCATTACTTAGCTTCAAACTCCCATATCTCGCGAACGGATTGACCTAACCCAAAAATTCCTATTGCATCTGAAAGTAGAAACTCGCCCGATTACAACGGTATGTGTATTTTTTCCATAGGCAATTCTGGTTAAGCGTTTGGAGCAGCAGAAGTGCGAAAAATTTGTTGTCTTCTTAACCATTACTTAGCTTCAAACTCCCATATCTTGCGAACGGATTGACCTAACCCAAAAATTCCTATTGCATCTGAAAGTAGAAACTCGCCCGATTACAACGGTATGTGTATTTTCTCCCTAGGCCATTCTGGTTAAGCGTTTGGAGCAGCAGAATAGCGAAAAATTTTTTGCCTTCTCAACCATTTCTTGGCTTCAAACTCCCATATCTCGCGAACGGATTGACCTAAACCAAAAATTCCTGTTGCGTCTGAAAGTTGAAACTCGCCCGAGTACAACGGTATGTGTATTTTTTCCCTAGGCCATTCTGGTTAAGCGTTTAGAGCAGCATAAGTGCGAAAAATTTGTTGTCTTCTTAACCATTTCTTAGCTTCAAACTCCCATATCTCGCGAACGGATTGACCTAACCCAAAAATTCCTATTGCATCTGAAATTAGAAACTCGCCCGATTACAACGGTACGTGTATTCTTCCCTTAGGCCATTCTGGTTAAGCGATTGGAGCAGCAGAAGTGCGAAAAATTTGTTGTCTTCATAACAATTTCTTAGCTTCAAACTCCCATATCTCGCGAGCGGATTGACCTAACCCAAAAATTCCTGTTGCATCTGAAAGTAGAAACTCGCCCGATTACAACGGTATGTGTATTTTTTCCCTAGGCCATTCTGGTTAAGCTTTTGGAGCAGCAGTAGTGCGAAAAATTTGTTGTCTTCTTTACCATTTCTTAGCTTCAAACTCCCATATCTCGCGAACGGATTGACCTAACCCAAAAATTCCTGTTGCATCTGAAAGTAGAAACTCGCCCGATTACAACGGTATGTGTATTTTTTCCCTAGGCCATTCTGGTTAAGCGTTTGGAGCAGCAGAATTGCGAAAAATTTTTGCCTTCTCAACCATTTCTTGGCTTCAAACTCCCATATCTCGCCAACGGATTGACCTAACCCAAAAATTCCTGTTGCATCTGAAAGTAGAAACTCGCCCGATTACAACGGTACGTGTATTTTTCCCTTAGGCCATTCTGGTTAAGCGATTGGAGCAGCAGAAGTGCGAAAAATTTGTTGTCTTCATAACCATTTCTTAGCTTCAAACTCCCATATCTCGCGAACGGATCGACCTAACCCAAAAATTCCTATTGCATCTGAAAGTAGAAACTCGCCCGATTACAACGGTATGTGTATTTTCTCCCTAGGCCGTTCTGGTTAAGCGTTTGGAGCAGCAGAATAGCGAAAAATTTTTTGCCTTCTCAACCATTTCTTGGCTTCAAACTCCCATATCTCGCGAACGGATTGACCTAAACCAAAAATTCCTGTTGCGTCTGAAAGTTGAAACTCGCCCGAGTACAACGGTATGTGTATTTTTTCCCTAGGCCATTCTGGTTAAGCGTTTGGAGCAGCATAAGTGCGAAAAATTTGTTGTCTTCTTAACCATTTCTTAGCTTCAAACTCCCATATCTCGCGAACGGATTGACCTAACCCAAAAATTCCTATTGCATCTGAAATTAGAAACTCGCCCGATTACAACGGTACGTGTATTTTTCCCTAGGCCATTCTGGTTAAGCGTTTGGAGCAGTATAAGTGCGAAAAATTTGTTGTCTTCTCAACCATTTCTTAGCTTCAAACTCCCATATCTCGCGAACGGATTGACCTAACCCAAAAATTCCTGTTGCATCTGAAAGTAGAAACTCGCCCGATTACAACGGTACGTGTATTTTTCCCTTAGGCCATTCTGGTTAAGCGATTGGAGCAGCAGAAGTGCGAAAAATTTGTTGTCTTCATAACAATTTCTTAGCTTCAAACTCCCATATCTCGCGAACGGATTGACCTAACCCAAAAATTCCTGTTGCATCTGAAAGTAGAAACTCTCCCGATTACAACGGTGCGTGTATTTTTCCCTTAGGCCATTCTGGTCAAGCGATTGGAGCAGCAGAAGTGCAAAAAATTTGTTGTCTTCATAACCATTTCTTAGCTTAAAACTCCCATATCTCGCGAACGGATTGACCTAACACAAAAATTCCTATTGCATCTGAAAGTAGAAACTCGCCCGATTACAGCGGTATGTGTATTTTTTCCCTAGGCAATTCTGGTTAAGCGTTTGGAGCAGCAAAATTGCGAAAAATTTTTTGCCTTCTCAACCATTTCTTGGCTTCAAACTCCCATATCTCGCGAACGGACTGACCTAACCCAAAAATTCCTGTTGCATCTGAAAGTAGAAACTCGACCGATTACAGCGGTATGTGTATTTTTTCCCTAGGCCATTCTGGTTAAGCGTTTGGAGCAGCAGAACTGCGAAAAATTTGTTGTCTTCTTAACCATTACTTAGCTTCAAACTCCCATATCTCGCGAACGGATTGACCTAACCCAAAAATTCCTATTGCATCTGAAAGTAGAAACTCGCCCGATTACATCGGTATGTGTATTTTTTCCCTAGCCCATTCTGGTTAAGCGTTTGGAGCAGCAGAATTGCGAAAAATTTGTTGTCTTCTCAACCATTTCTTAGTTTCAAAGTCCCGTATCTCGCGAACGGATTGACCTAACCCAAAAATTCCTATTGCATCTGAAAGTAGAAACTCGCCCGATTACAGCGGTATGTGTAGTTTTTCCCTAGGCAGTTCTGGTTAAGCGTTTGGAGCAGCAGAAGTGCGACAAATTTGTTGTCTTCATAACCATTTCTTAGCTTCAAGCTCCCATATCTCGCGAACGGATTGACCTAACCCAAAAATTCCTGTTGCATCTGAAAGTAGAAACTCGCCCGATTATAACGGTATGTGTATTTTTTCCCTAGGCCATTCTGGTTAAGCGTTTGGAGCAGCAGTAGTGCGAAAAATTTGTTGTCTTCTTTACCATTTCTTAGCTTCAAACTCCCATATCTCGCGAACGGATTGACCTAACCCAAAAATTCCTGTTGCATCTGAAAGTAGAAACTCGCCCGATTACAACGGTATGTGTATTTTCTCCCTAGGCCATTCTGGTTAAGCGTTTGGAGCAGCAGAATAGCGAAAAATTTTTTGCCTTCTCAACCATTTCTTGGCTTCAAACTCCCATATCTCGCGAACGGATTGACCTAAACCAAAAATTCCTGTTGCGTCTGAAAGTTGAAACTCGCCCGAGTACAACGGTATGTGTATTTTTTCCCTAGGCCATTCGGGTTAAGCGTTTGGAGCAGCATAAGTGCGAAAAATTTGTTGTCTTCTTAACCATTTCTTAGCTTCAAACTCCCATATCTCGCGAACGGATTGACCTAACCCAAAAATTCCTATTGCATCTGAAATTAGAAACTCGCCCGATTACAACGGTACGTGTATTTTTCCCTTAGGCCATTCTGGTTAAGCGATTGGAGCAGCAGAAGTGCGAAAAATTTGTTGTCTTCATAACAATTTCTTAGCTTCAAACTCCCATATCTCGCGAACGGATTGACCTAACCCAAAAATTCCTGTTGCATCTGAAAGTAGAAACTCGCCCGATTACAAAGGTATGTGTATTTTTTCCCTAGGCCATTCTGGTTAAGCGTTTGGAGCAGCAGAATAGCGAAAAATTTTTGCCTTCTCAACCATTTCTTGGCTTCAAACTCCCATATCTCGCCAACGGATTGACCTAACCCAAAAATTCCTGTTGCATCTGAAAGTAGAAACTCTCCCGATTACAACGGTACGTGTATTTTTCCCTTAGGCCATTCTGGTCAAGCGATTGGAGCAGCAGAAGTGCTAAAAATTTGTTGTCTTCATAACCATTTCTTAGCTTCAAACTCCCATATCTCGCGAACGGATTGACCTAACCCAAAAATTCCTATTGCATCTGAAAGTAGAAACTCGCCCGATTACAGCGGTATGTGTATTTTTTCCCTAGGCAATTCTGGTTAAGCGTTTGGAGCAGCAAAATTGCGAAAAATTTGTTGCCTTCTCAACCATTTCTTGGCTTCAAACTCCCATATCTCGCGAACGGACTGACCTAACCCAAAAATTCCTGTTGCATCTGAAAGTAGAAACTCGACCGATTACAGCGGTATGTGTATTTTTTCCCTAGGCCATTCTGGTTAAGCGTTTGGAGCAGCAGAAGTGCGAAAAATTTGTTGTCTTCTTAACCATTACTTAGCTTCAAACTCCCATATCTCGCGAACGGATTGACCTAACCCAAAAATTCCTATTGCATCTGAAAGTAGAAACTCGCCCGATTACAACGGTATGTGTATTTTTTCCCTAGGCAATTCTGGTTAAGCGTTTGGAGCAGCAGAAGTGCGAAAAATTTGTTGTCTTCTTAACCATTACTTAGCTTCAAACTCCCATATCTCGCGAACGGGTTGACCTAACACAAAAATTCCTATTGCATCTGAAAGTAGAAACTCGCCCGATTACAACGGTATGTGTACTTTTTCCCTAGGCAATTCTGGTTAAGCGTTTGGAGCAGCAGAAGTGCGACAAATTTGTTGTCTTCTCAATCATTTCTTAGCTTCAAACTCCCATATCTCGCGAACGGATTGACCTAACCCAAAAATTCCTGTTGCATCTGAAAGTAGAAACTCGCCCGATTACAACGGTACGTGTATTTTTCCCTTAGGCCATTCTGGTTAAGCGATTGGAGCAGCAGAAGTGCGAAAAATTTGTTGTCTTCATAACAATTTCTTAGCTTCAAACTCCCATATCTCGCGAACGGATTGACCTAACCCAAAAATTCCTGTTGCATCTGAAAGTAGAAACTCGCCCGATTACAACGTTATGTGTATTTTTTCCCTAGGCCATTCTGGTTAAGCGTTTGGAGCAGCAGAATTGCGAAAAATTTTTGCCTTCTCAACCATTTCTTGGCTTCAAACTCCCATATCTCGCCAACGGATTGACCTAACCCAAAAATTCCTGTTGCATCTGAAAGTAGAAACTCGCCCGATTACAACGGTACGTGTATTTTTCCCTTAGGCCATTCTGGTCAAGCGATTGGAGCAGCAGAAGTGCTAAAAATTTGTTGTCTTCATAACCATTTCTTAGCTTCAAACTCCCATATCTCGCGAACGGATTGACCTAACCCAAAAATTCCTATTGCATCTGAAGGTAGAAACTCGCCCGATTACAGCGGTATGTGTATTTTTTCCCTAGGCAATTCTGGTTAAGCGTTTGGTGCAGCAGAATTGCGCAAAATTTTTTGCCTTCTCAACCATTTCTAGGCTTCAAACTCCCATATCTCGCGAACGGACTGACCTAACCCAAAAATTCCTGTTGCATCTGAAAGTAGAAACTCGACCGATTACAGCGGTATGTGTATTTTTTCCCTAGGCCATTCTGGTTAAGCGTTTGGAGCAGCAGAAGTGCGAAAAATTTGTTGTCTTCTTAACCATTACTTAGCTTCAAACTCCCATATCTCGCGAACGGATTGACCTAACCCAAAAATTCCTATTGCATCTGAAAGTAGAAACTCGCCCGATTACAACGGTATGTGTATTTTTTCCCTAGGCAATTCTGGTTAAGCGTTTGGAGCAGCAGAAGTGCGAAAAATTTGTTGTCTTCTTAACCATTACTTAGCTTCAAACTCCCATATCTCGCGAACGGATTGACCTAACCCAAAAATTCCTATTGCATCTGAAAGTAGAAACTCGCTCAATTACAACGGTATGTGTACTTTTTCCCTAGGCAATTCTGGTTAAGCGTTTGGAGCAGCAGAAGTGCGACAAATTTGTTGTCTTCTCAATCATTTCTTAGATTCAAACTCCCATATCTCGCGAACGGATTGACCTAACCCAAAAATTCCTGTTGCATCTGAAAGTAGAAACTCGCCCGATTACAACGGTATATGTATTTTTTCCCTAGGCCATTCTGGTTAAGCGTTTGGAGCAGCAGAATTGAGAAAAATTTGTTGTCTTCTCAACCATCTCTTAGCTTCAAACTCCCATATCTCGCGAACGGATTGACCAAACCCAAAAATTCCTGCTGCGTCTGAAAGTAGAAACTCGCCCGATAACAACGATATGCGTATTTTTTCCCTAGGCCATTCTGGTTAAGCGTTTGGACCAGCAGAATTGCGAAAAATGTTTTGCCTTCTCAACCATTTCTTGGCTTCAAACTCCCATATCTCGCGAACGGATTGACCTAACCCAAAAATTCCTATTGCATCTGAAAGTAGAAACTCGCCCGATTACAACGTTATGTGTATTTTTTCCCTAGGCCATTCTGGTTAAGCGTTTGGAGCAGCAGAAGTGCGAAAAATTTTTTGTCTTCTCAACCATTTCTTAGCTTCAAACTCCCCATATCTCGCGAACGGATTGACCTAACCCAAAAATTCCTGTTGCGTCTGAAAGTAGAAACTCGCCCGATTACAACGGTATGTGTATTTTTTCCCTAGGCCATTCTGATTAAGCGTTTGGAGCAGCAGAAGTGCGAAAAATTTGTTGTCTTCTCAACCATTTCTTGGCTTCAAACTCCCATATCTCGCGAACGAATTGACCAAACCCAGAAGTTCCTGCTGCGTCTGAAAGTAGAAACTCACCCGATTACAACGGTATGTGTATTTTTTCCCTAGGCCATTCTGGTTAAGCGTTTGGAGCAGCAGAAGTGCGAAAAATTTTTTGCCTTCTCAACCATTTCTTGGTTTCAAACTCCCATATCTCGCGAACGGACTGACCTAACCCAAAAATTCCTGTTGCATCTGAAAGTAGAAACTCGCCCGATTACAGCGGTATGTGTATTTTTTCCCTAGGCCATTCTGATTAAGCGTTTGGAGCAGCAGAATTGCGAAAGATTTGTTGTCTTCATAACCATTTCTTAGCTTCAAACTACCATATCTCGCGAACGGATTGACCTAACCCAAAAATTCCTGTTGCATCTGAAAGTAGAAACTCGCCCGATTACAACGGTATGTGTATTTTTTCCCTAGGCCATTCTGGTTAAGCGTTTGGAGCAGCAGTATTGCGAAAAATTTGTTGTCTTCTTTACCATTTCTTATCTTCAAGCTCCCATATCTCGCGAACGGATTGACCTAACCCAAAAATTCTTGTTGCATCTGAAAGAAGAAACTCGCCCGATTACAACGGTATGTGTATTTTTTCCCTAGGCCATTCTGGTCAAGCGTTTGGAGAAGCAGAATTGCGAAAAATTTTTTGCCTTCTCAACCATTTCTTGGCTTCAAACTCCCATATCTCGCGAACGGATTGACCAAACCCAGAAGTTCCTGCTGCGTCTGAAAGTAGAAACTCACCCGATTACAACGGTATGTGTATTTTTTCCCTAGGCCACTCTGGTTAAGCGTTTGGAGCAGCAGAATTGCGAAAAATTTGTTGTCTTCTCAACCATTTCTTAGCTTCAAACTCCCATATCTCGCGAACGGATTGCCCTAACCCAAAAATTCCTGTTGCATCTGAAAGTAGAAACTCGCCCGATTACAACGTTATGTGTATTTTTTCCCTAGGCCATTCTGGTTAAGCGTTTGGAGCAGCAGAATTGCGAAAAATTTGTTGTCTTCTCAACCATTTCTTAGCTTCAAACTCCCATATCTCGCGAACGGATTGACCTAACCCAAAAATTCCTGTTGCGTCTGAAAGTAGAAACTCGCCCGATTACAACGGTATGTGTATTTTTTCCCTAGGCAATCTGGTTAAGCGTTTGGTGCAGCAGAATTGCGAAAAATTTTTTGCCTTCTCAACCATTTCTTGGCTTCAAACTCCCATATCTCGCGAACGGATTGACCTAACCCAAAAATTCCTATTGCATCTGAAAGTAGAAACTCGCTCAATTACAACGGTATGTGTACTTTTTCCCTAGGCAATTCTGGTTAAGCGTTTGGAGCAGCAGAAGTGCGACAAATTTGTTGTCTTCTCAATCATTTCTTAGATTCAAACTCCCATATCTCGCGAACGGATTGACCTAACCCAAAAATTCCTGTTGCATCTGAAAGTAGAAACTCGCCCGATTACAACGGTATATGTATTTTTTCCCTAGGCCATTCTGGTTAAGCGTTTGGAGCAGCAGAATTGAGAAAAATTTGTTGTCTTCTCAACCATCTCTTAGCTTCAAACTCCCATATCTCGCGAACGGATTGACCAAACCCAAAAATTCCTGCTGCGTCTGAAAGTAGAAACTCGCCCGATAACAACGATATGCGTATTTTTTCCCTAGGCCATTCTGGTTAAGCGTTTGGAGCAGCAGAATTGCGAAAAATGTTTTGCCTTCTCAACCATTTCTTGGCTTCAAACTCCCATATCTCGCGAACGGATTGACCTAACCCAAAAATTCCTATTGCATCTGAAAGTAGAAACTCGCCCGATTACAACGTTATGTGTATTTTTTCCCTAGGCCATTCTGGTTAAGCGTTTGGAGCAGCAGAAGTGCGAAAAATTTTTTGTCTTCTCAACCATTTCTTAGCTTCAAACTCCCCATATCTCGCGAACGGATTGACCTAACCCAAAAATTCCTGTTGCGTCTGAAAGTAGAAACTCGCCCGATTACAACGGTATGTGTATTTTTTCCCTAGGCCATTCTGATTAAGCGTTTGGAGCAGCAGAAGTGCGAAAAATTTGTTGTCTTCTCAACCATTTCTTGGCTTCAAACTCCCATATCTCGCGAACGAATTGACCAAACCCAGAAGTTCCTGCTGCGTCTGAAAGTAGAAACTCACCCGATTACAACGGTATGTGTATTTTTTCCCTAGGCCATTCTGGTTAAGCGTTTGGAGCAGCAGAAGTGCGAAAAATTTTTTGCCTTCTCAACCATTTCTTGGTTTCAAACTCCCATATCTCGCGAACGGACTGACCTAACCCAAAAATTCCTGTTGCATCTGAAAGTAGAAACTCGCCCGATTACAGCGGTATGTGTATTTTTTCCCTAGGCCATTCTGATTAAGCGTTTGGAGCAGCAGAATTGCGAAAGATTTGTTGTCTTCATAACCATTTCTTAGCTTCAAACTACCATATCTCGCGAACGGATTGACCTAACCCAAAAATTCCTGTTGCATCTGAAAGTAGAAACTCGCCCGATTACAACGGTATGTGTATTTTTTCCCTAGGCCATTCTGGTTAAGCGTTTGGAGCAGCAGTAGTGCGAAAAATTTGTTGTCTTCTTTACCATTTCTTATCTTCGAGCTCCCATATCTCGCGAACGGATTGACCTAACCCAAAAATTCTTGTTGCATCTGAAAGAAGAAACTCGCCCGATTACAACGGTATGTGTATTTTTTCCCTAGGCCATTCTGGTTAAGCGTTTGGAGAAGCAGAATTGCGAAAAATTTTTTGCCTTCTCAACCATTTCTTGGCTTCAAACTCCCATATCTCGCGAACGGATTGACCAAACCCAGAAGTTCCTGCTGCGTCTGAAAGTAGAAACTCACCCGATTACAACGGTATGTGTATTTTTTCCCTAGGCCACTCTGGTTAAGCGTTTGGAGCAGCAGAATTGCGAAAAATTTGTTGTCTTCTCAACCATCTCTTAGCTTCAAACTCCCATATCTCGCGAACGGATTGCCCTAACCCAAAAATTCCTGTTGCATCTGAAAGTAGAAACTCGCCCGATTACAACGTTATGTGTATTTTTTCCCTAGGCCATTCTGGTTAAGTGTTTGGAGCAGCAGAATTGCGAAAAATTTGTTGTCTTCTCAACCATTTCTTAGCTTCAAACTCCCATATCTCGCGAACGGATTGACCTAACCCAAAAATTCCTGTTGCGTCTGAAAGTAGAAACTCGCCCGATTACAACGGTATGTGTATTTTTTCCCTAGGCAATTCTGGTTAAGCGTTTGGTGCAGCAGAATTGCGAAAAATTTTTTGCCTTCTCAACCATTTCTTGGCTTCAAACTCCCATATCTCGCGAACGGATTGACCTAACCCAAAAATTCCTATTGCATCTGAAAGTAGAAACTCGCCCGATTACAACGGTATGTGTATTTTTTCCCTAGGCCATTCTGGTTAAGCGTTTGGAGCAGCAGTAGTGCGAAAAATTTGTTGTCTTCTTTACCATTTCTTAGCTTCAAACTCCCATATCTCGCGAACGGACTGACCTAACCCAAAAATTCCTGTTGCATCTGAAAGTAGAAACTCGACCGATTACAGCGGTATGTGTATTTTTTCCCTAGGCCATTCTGGTTAAGCGTTTGGAGCAGCAAAAGTGCGAAAAATTTGTTGTCTTCTTAACCATTACTTAGCTTCAAACTCCCATATCTCGCGAACGGATTGACCTAACCCAAAAATTCCTATTGCATCTGAAAGTAGAAACTCGCCCGATTACAACGGTATGTGTATTTTTTCCATAGGCAATTCTGGTTAAGCGTTTGGAGCAGCAGAAGTGCGAAAAATTTGTTGTCTTCTTAACCATTACTTAGCTTCAAACTCCCATATCTTGCGAACGGATTGACCTAACCCAAAAATTCCTATTGCATCTGAAAGTAGAAACTCGCCCGATTACAACGGTATGTGTATTTTCTCCCTAGGCCATTCTGGTTAAGCGTTTGGAGCAGCAGAATAGCGAAAAATTTTTTGCCTTCTCAACCATTTCTTGGCTTCAAACTCCCATATCTCGCGAACGGATTGACCTAAACCAAAAATTCCTGTTGCGTCTGAAAGTTGAAACTCGCCCGAGTACAACGGTATGTGTATTTTTTCCCTAGGCCATTCTGGTTAAGCGTTTAGAGCAGCATAAGTGCGAAAAATTTGTTGTCTTCTTAACCATTTCTTAGCTTCAAACTCCCATATCTCGCGAACGGATTGACCTAACCCAAAAATTCCTATTGCATCTGAAATTAGAAACTCGCCCGATTACAACGGTACGTGTATTCTTCCCTTAGGCCATTCTGGTTAAGCGATTGGAGCAGCAGAAGTGCGAAAAATTTGTTGTCTTCATAACAATTTCTTAGCTTCAAACTCCCATATCTCGCGAGCGGATTGACCTAACCCAAAAATTCCTGTTGCATCTGAAAGTAGAAACTCGCCCGATTACAACGGTATGTGTATTTTTTCCCTAGGCCATTCTGGTTAAGCGTTTGGAGCAGCAGTAGTGCGAAAAATTTGTTGTCTTCTTTACCATTTCTTAGCTTCAAACTCCCATATCTCGCGAACGGATTGACCTAACCCAAAAATTCCTATTGCATCTGAAAGTAGAAACTCGCCCGATTACAACGGTATGTGTATTTTTTCCCTAGGCCATTCTGGTTAAGCGTTTGGAGCAGCAGAATTGCGAAAAATTTTTGCCTTCTCAACCATTTCTTGGCTTCAAACTCCCATATCTCGCCAACGGATTGACCTAACCCAAAAATTCCTGTTGCATCTGAAAGTAGAAACTCGCCCGATTACAACGGTACGTGTATTTTTCCCTTAGGCCATTCTGGTTAAGCGATTGGAGCAGCAGAAGTGCGAAAAATTTGTTGTCTTCATAACCATTTCTTAGCTTCAAACTCCCATATCTCGCGAACGGATCGACCTAACCCAAAAATTCCTATTGCATCTGAAAGTAGAAACTCGCCCGATTACAGCGGTATGTGTATTTTTTCCCTAGGCAATTCTGGTTAAGCGTTTGGAGCAGCAGAAGTGCGAAAAATTTGTTGTCTTCTTAACCATTACTTAGCTTCAAACTCCCATATCTTGCGAACGGATTGACCTAACCCAAAAATTCCTATTGCATCTGAAAGTAGAAACTCGCCCGATTACAACGGTATGTGTATTTTCTCCCTAGGCCATTCTGGTTAAGCGTTTGGAGCAGCAGAATAGCGAAAAATTTTTTGCCTTCTCAACCATTTCTTGGCTTCAAACTCCCATATCTCGCGAACGGATTGACCTAAACCAAAAATTCCTGTTGCGTCTGAAAGTTGAAACTCGCCCGAGTACAACGGTATGTGTATTTTTTCCCTAGGCCATTCTGGTTAAGCGTTTGGAGCAGCATAAGTGCGAAAAATTTGTTGTCTTCTTAACCATTTCTTAGCTTCAAACTCCCATATCTCGCGAACGGATTGACCTAACCCAAAAATTCCTATTGCATCTGAAATTAGAAACTCGCCCGATTACAACGGTACGTGTATTTTTCCCTAGGCCATTCTGGTTAAGCGTTTGGAGCAGCATAAGTGCGAAAAATTTGTTGTCTTCTCAACCATTTCTTAGCTTCAAACTCCCATATCTCGCGAACGGATTGACCTAACCCAAAAATTCCTGTTGCATCTGAAAGTAGAAACTCGCCCGAGTACAACGGTATGTGTATTTTTTCCCTAGGCCATTCTGATTAAGCGTTTGGAGCAGCAGAATTGCGAAAGATTTGTTGTCTTCATAACCATTTCTTAGCTTCAAACTACCATATCTCGCGAACGGATTGACCTAACCCAAAAATTCCTGTTGCATCTGAAAGTAGAAACTCGCCCGATTACAACGGTATGTGTATTTTTTCCCTAGGCCATTCTGGTTAAGCGTTTGGAGCAGCAGTAGTGCGAAAAATTTGTTGTCTTCTTTACCATTTCTTATCTTCAAGCTCCCATATCTCGCGAACGGATTGACCTAACCCAAAAATTCTTGTTGCATCTGAAAGAAGAAACTCGCCCGATTACAACGGTATGTGTATTTTTTCCCTAGGCCATTCTGGTTAAGCGTTTGGAGAAGCAGAATTGCGAAAAATTTTTTGCCTTCTCAACCATTTCTTGGCTTCAAACTCCCATATCTCGCGAACGGATTGACCAAACCCAGAAGTTCCTGCTGCGTCTGAAAGTAGAAACTCACCCGATTACAACGGTATGTGTATTTTTTCCCTAGGCCACTCTGGTTAAGCGTTTGGAGCAGCAGAATTGCGAAAAATTTGTTGTCTTCTCAACCATTTCTTAGCTTCAAACTCCCATATCTCGCGAACGGATTGCCCTAACCCAAAAATTCCTGTTGCATCTGAAAGTAGAAACTCGCCCGATTACAACGTTATGTGTATTTTTTCCCTAGGCCATTCTGGTTAAGCGTTTGGAGCAGCAGAATTGCGAAAAATTTGTTGTCTTCTCAACCATTTCTTAGCTTCAAACTCCCATATCTCGCGAACGGATTGACCTAACCCAAAAATTCCTGTTGCGTCTGAAAGTAGAAACTCGCCCGATTACAACGGTATGTGTATTTTTTCCCTAGGCAATTCTGGTTAAGCGTTTGGTGCAGCAGAATTGCGAAAAATTCTTTGCCTTCTCAACCATTTCTTGGCTTCAAACTCCCATATCTCGCGAACGGATTGACCTAACCCAAAAATTCCTATTGCATCTGAAAGTAGAAACTCGCCCGATTACAACGGTATGTGTATTTTTTCCCTAGGCCATTCTGGTTAAGCGTTTGGAGCAGCAGTAGTGCGAAAAATTTGATGTCTTCTTTACCATTTCTTAGCTTCAAACTCCCATATCTCGCGAACGGACTGACCTAACCCAAAAATTCCTGTTGCATCTGAAAGTAGAAACTCGACCGATTACAGCGGTATGTGTATTTTTTCCCTAGGCCATTCTGGTTAAGCGTTTGGAGCAGCAGAAGTGCGAAAAATTTGTTGTCTTCTTAACCATTACTTAGCTTCAAACTCCCATATCTCGCGAACGGATTGACCTAACCCAAAAATTCCTATTGCATCTGAAAGTAGAAACTCGCCCGATTACAACGGTATGTGTATTTTTTCCATAGGCAATTCTGGTTAAGCGTTTGGAGCAGCAGAAGTGCGAAAAATTTGTTGTCTTCTTAACCATTACTTAGCTTCAAACTCCCATATCTTGCGAACGGATTGACCTAACCCAAAAATTCCTATTGCATCTGAAAGTAGAAACTCGCCCGATTACAACGGTATGTGTATTTTCTCCCTAGGCCATTCTGGTTAAGCGTTTGGAGCAGCAGAATAGCGAAAAATTTTTTGCCTTCTCAACCATTTCTTGGCTTCAAACTCCCATATCTCGCGAACGGATTGACCTAAACCAAAAATTCCTGTTGCGTCTGAAAGTTGAAACTCGCCCGAGTACAACGGTATGTGTATTTTTTCCCTAGGCCATTCTGGTTAAGCGTTTAGAGCAGCATAAGTGCGAAAAATTTGTTGTCTTCTTAACCATTTCTTAGCTTCAAACTCCCATATCTCGCGAACGGATTGACCTAACCCAAAAATTCCTATTGCATCTGAAATTAGAAACTCGCCCGATTACAACGGTACGTGTATTCTTCCCTTAGGCCATTCTGGTTAAGCGATTGGAGCAGCAGAAGTGCGAAAAATTTGTTGTCTTCATAACAATTTCTTAGCTTCAAACTCCCATATCTCGCGAGCGGATTGACCTAACCCAAAAATTCCTGTTGCATCTGAAAGTAGAAACTCGCCCGATTACAACGGTATGTGTATTTTTTCCCTAGGCCATTCTGGTTAAGCGTTTGGAGCAGCAGTAGTGCGAAAAATTTGTTGTCTTCTTTACCATTTCTTAGCTTCAAACTCCCATATCTCGCGAACGGATTGACCTAACCCAAAAATTCCTGTTGCATCTGAAAGTAGAAACTCGCCCGATTACAACGGTATGTGTATTTTTTCCCTAGGCCATTCTGGTTAAGCGTTTGGAGCAGCAGAATTGCGAAAAATTTTTGCCTTCTCAACCATTTCTTGGCTTCAAACTCCCATATCTCGCCAACGGATTGACCTAACCCAAAAATTCCTGTTGCATCTGAAAGTAGAAACTCGCCCGATTACAACGGTACGTGTATTTTTCCCTTAGGCCATTCTGGTTAAGCGATTGGAGCAGCAGAAGTGCGAAAAATTTGTTGTCTTCATAACCATTTCTTAGCTTCAAACTCCCATATCTCGCGAACGGATCGACCTAACCCAAAAATTCCTATTGCATCTGAAAGTAGAAACTCGCCCGATTACAGCGGTATGTGTATTTTCTCCCTAGGCCATTCTGATTAAGCGTTTGGAGCAGCAGAAGTGCGAAAAATTTGTTGTCTTCATAACCATTTCTTAGCTTCAAACTCCCATATCTCGCGAACGGATTGACCTAACCCAAAAATTCCTATTGCATCTGAAAGTAGAAACTCGCCCGATTACAGCGGTATGTGTATTTTTTCCCTAGGCAATTCTGGTTAAGCGTTTGGAGCAGCAGAATTGCGAAAAATTTTTTGCCTTCTCAACCATTTCTTGGCTTCAAACTCCCATATCTCGCGAACGGACTGACCTAACCCAAAAATTCCTGTTGCATCTGAAAGTAGAAACTCGCCCGATTACAGCGGTATGTGTATTCTTTCCCTAGGCAATTCTGGTTAAGCGTTTGGAGCAGCAGATTTGCGAAAAATTTTTTGCCTTCTCAACCATTTCTTGGCTTCAAACTCCCATACCTCGCGAACGGATTGACCTAACCCAAAAATTCCTGTTGCGTCTGAAAGTAGAAACACGCCCGAGTACAACGGTATGTGTATTTTTTCCCTAGGCCATTCTGGTTAAGCGTTTGGAGCAGCATAAGTGCGAAAAATTTGTTGTCTTCTTAACCATTTCTTAGCTTCAAACTCCCATATCTCGCGAACGGATTGACCTAACCCAAAAATTCCTATTGCATCTGAAATTAGAAACTCGCCCGATTACAACGGTACGTGTATTTTTCCCTTAGGCCATTCTGGTTAAGCGATTGGAGCAACAGAAGTGCGAAAAATTTGTTGTCTTCATAACAATTTCTTAGCTTCAAACTCCCATATCTCGCGAACGGATTGACCTAACCCAAAAATTCCTGTTGCATCTGAAAGTAGAAACTAGCCCGATTACAACGGTATGTGTATTTTTTCCCTAGGCCATTCTGGTTAAGCGTTTGGAGCAGCAGAATTGCGAAAAATTTTTGCCTTCTCAACCATTTCTTGGCTTCAAACTCCCATATCTCGCCAACGGATTGACCTAACCCAAAAATTCCTGTTGCTTCTGAAAGTAGAAACTCGCCCGATTACAACGGTACGTGTATTTTTCCCTTAGGCCATTCTGGTTAAGCGATTGGAGCAGCAGAAGTGCGAAAAATTTGTTGTCTTCATAACCATTTCTTAGCTTCAAACTCCCATATCTCGCGAACGGATTGACCTAACCCAAAAATTCCTATTGCATCTGAAAGTAGAAACTCGCCCGATTACAGCGGTATGTGTATTTTTTCCCTAGGCAATTCTGGTTAAGCGTTTGGAGCAGCAGAATTGCGAAAAATTTTTTGCCTTCTCAACCATTTCTTGGCTTCAAACTCACATATCTCGCGAACGGACTGACCTAACCCAAAAATTCCTGTTGCATCTGAAAGTAGAAACTCGCCCGATGACAACGTTATGTGTATTTTTTCCCTAGGCCATTCTGGTTAAGCGTTTGGAGCAGCAGAATTGCGAAAAATTTTTTGTCTTCTCAACCATTTCTTGGCTTCAAACTCCCATATCTCGCGAACGGACTGACCTAACCCAAAAATTCCTGTTGCATCTGAAAGTAGAAACTCGCCCGATTACAGCGGTATGTGTATTTTTTCCCTAGGCCATTCTGATTAAGCGTTTGGAGCAGCAGAATTGCGAAAGATTTGTTGTCTTCATAACCATTTCTTAGCTTCAAACTACCATATCTCGCGAACGGATTGACCTAACCCAAAAATTCCTGTTGCATCTGAAAGTAGAAACTCGCCCGATTACAACGGTATGTGTATTTTTCCCTTAGGCCATTCTGGTTAAGCGATTGGAGCAACAGAAGTGCGAAAAATTTGTTGTCTTCATAACAATTTCTTAGCTTCAAACTCCCATATCTCGCGAACGGATTGACCTAACCCAAAAATTCCTGTTGCATCTGAAAGTAGAAACTAGCCCGATTACAACGGTATGTGTATTTTTTCCCTAGGCCATTCTGGTTAAGCGTTTGGAGCAGCAGAATTGCGAAAAATTTTTGCCTTCTCAACCATTTCTTGGCTTCAAACTCCCATATCTCGCCAACGGATTGACCTAACCCAAAAATTCCTGTTGCTTCTGAAAGTAGAAACTCGCCCGATTACAACGGTACGTGTATTTTTCCCTTAGGCCATTCTGGTTAAGCGATTGGAGCAGCAGAAGTGCGAAAAATTTGTTGTCTTCATAACCATTTCTTAGCTTCAAACTCCCATATCTCGCGAACGGATTGACCTAACCCAAAAATTCCTATTGCATCTGAAAGTAGAAACTCGCCCGATTACAGCGGTATGTGTATTTTTTCCCTAGGCAATTCTGGTTAAGCGTTTGGAGCAGCAGAATTGCGAAAAATTTTTTGCCTTCTCAACCATTTCTTGGCTTCAAACTCACATATCTCGCGAACGGACTGACCTAACCCAAAAATTCCTGTTGCATCTGAAAGTAGAAACTCGCCCGATTACAACGTTATGTGTATTTTTTCCCTAGGCCATTCTGGTTAAGCGTTTGGAGCAGCAGAATTGCGAAAAATTTTTTGTCTTCTCAACCATTTCTTGGCTTCAAACTCCCATATCTCGCGAACGGACTGACCTAACCCAAAAATTCCTGTTGCATCTGAAAGTAGAAACTCGCCCGATTACAGCGGTATGTGTATTTTTTCCCTAGGCCATTCTGATTAAGCGTTTGGAGCAGCAGAATTGCGAAAGATTTGTTGTCTTCATAACCATTTCTTAGCTTCAAACTACCATATCTCGCGAACGGATTGACCTAACCCAAAAATTCCTGTTGCATCTGAAAGTAGAAACTCGCCCGATTACAACGGTATGTGTATTTTTTCCCTAGGCCATTCTGGTTAAGCGTTTGGAGCAGCAGTAGTGCGAAAAATTTGTTGTCTTCTTTACCATTTCTTAGCTTCAAGCTCCCATATCTCGCGAACGGATTGACCTAACCCAAAAATTCTTGTTGCATCTGAAAGAAGAAACACGCCCGATTACAACGGTATGTGTATTTTTTCCATAGGCCATTCTGGTTAAGCGTTTGGAGAAGCAGAATTGCGAAAAATTTTTTGCCTTCTCAACCATTTCTTGGCTTCAAACTCCCATATCTCGCGAACGGATTGACCTAACCCAAAAATTCCTGTTGTGTCTGAGAGTAGAAACACGCCCGAGTACAACGGTATGTGTATTTTTTCCCTAGGCCATTCTGGTTAAGCGTTTGGAGCAGCATAAGTGCGAAAAATTTGTTGTCTTCTTAACCATTTCTTAGCTTCAAACTCCCATATCTCGCGAACGGATTGACCTAACCCAAAAATTCCTATTGCATCTGAAATTAGAAACTCGCCCGATTACAACGGTACGTGTATTTTTCCCTTAGGCCATTCTGGTTAAGCGATTGGAGCAGCAGAAGTGCGAAAAATTTGTTGTCTTCATAACAATTTCTTAGCTTCAAACTCCCATATCTCGCGAACGGATTGACCTAACCCAAAAATTCCTGTTGCATCTGAAAGTAGAAACTAGCCCGATTACAACGGTATGTGTATTTTTTCCCTAGGCCATTCTGGTTAAGCGTTTGGAGCAGCAGAATTGCGAAAAATTTTTGCCTTCTCAACCATTTCTTGGCTTCAAACTCCCATATCTCGCCAACGGATTGACCTAACCCAAAAATTCCTGTTGCTTCTGAAAGTAGAAACTCGCCCGATTACAACGGTACGTGTATTTTTCCCTTAGGCCATTCTGGTTAAGCGATTGGAGCAGCAGAAGTGCGAAAAATTTGTTTTCTTCATAACCATTTCTTAGCTTCAAACTCCCATATCTCGCGAACGGATTGACCTAACCCAAAAATTCCTATTGCATCTGAAAGTAGAAACTCGCCCGATTACAGCGGTATGTGTATTTTTTCCCTAGGCAATTCTGGTTAAGCGTTTGGAGCAGCAGAATTGCGAAAAATTTTTTGCCTTCTCAACCATTTCTTGGCATCAAACTCCCATATCTCGCGAACGGACTGACCTAACCCAAAAATTCCTGTTGCATCTGAAAGTAGAAACTCGCCCGATTACAACGTTATGTGTATTTTTTCCCTAGGCCATTCTGGTTAAGCGTTTGGAGCAGCAGAATTGCGAAAAATTTGTTGTCTTCTCAACCATTTCTTGGCTTCAAACTCCCATATCTCGCGAACGGACTGACCTAACCCAAAAATTCCTGTTGCATCTGAAAGTAGAAACTCGCCCGATTACAGCGGTATGTGTATTTTTTCCCTAGGCCATTCTGATTAAGCGTTTGGAGCAGCAGAATTGCGAAAGATTTGTTGTCTTCATAACCATTTCTTAGCTTCAAACTACCATATCTCGCGAACGGATTGACCTAACCCAAAAATTCCTGTTGCATCTGAAAGTAGAAACTCGCCCGATTGCAGCGGTATGTGTATTTTTTCCCTAGGCCATTCTGGTTAAGCGTTTGGAGCAGCAGTAGTGCGAAAAATTTGTTGTCTTCTTTACCATTTCTTAGCTTCAAGCTCCCATATCTCGCGAACGGATTGACCTAACCCAAAAATTCTTGTTGCATCTGAAAGAAGAAACTCGCCCGATTACAACGGTATGTGTATTTTTTCCATGGGCCATTCTGGTTAAGCGTTTGGAGAAGCAGAATTGCGAAAAATTTTTTGCCTTCTCAACCATTTCTTGGCTTCAAACTCCCATATCTCGCGAACGGATTGACCAAACCCAGAAGTTCCTGCTGCGTCTGAAAGTAGAAACTCACCCGATCACAACGGTATGTGTATTTTTTCCCTAGGCCATTCTGGTTAAGCGTTTGGAGCAGCAGAACTGCGAAAAATTTGTTGTCTTCTCAACCATTTCTTAGCTTCAAACTCCCATATCTCGCGAACGGATTGCCCTAACCCAAAAATTCCTGTTGCATCTGAAAGTAGAAACTCGCCCGATTACAACGTTATGTGTATTTTTTCCCTAGGCCATTCTGGTTAAGCGTTTGGAGCAGCAGAATTGCGAAAAATTTTTGCCTTCTCAACCATTTCTTGGCTTCAAACTCCCATATCTCGCCAACGGATTGACCTAACCCAAAAATTCCTGTTGCATCTGAAAGTAGAAACTCGCCCGATTACAACGGTACGTGTATTTTTCCCTTAGGCCATTCTGGTTAAGCGATTGGAGCAGCAGAAGTGCGAAAAATTTGTTGTCTTCATAACCATTTCTTAGCTTCAAACTCCCATATCTCGCGAACGGATTGACCTAACCCAAAAATTCCTATTGCATCTGAAAGTAGAAACTCGCCCGATTACAGTGGTATGTGTATTTCTTCCCTAGGCAATTGTGGTTAAGCGTTTGGAGAAGCAGAATTGCGAAAAATTTTTTGCCTTCTCAACCATTTCTTGGCTTCAAACTCCCATATCTCGCGAACGGACTGACCTAACCCAAAAATTCCTGTTGCATCTGAAAGTAGAAACTCGCCCGTTTACAGCGGTATGTGTATTTTTTCCCTAGGCCATTCTGATTAAGCGTTTGGAGCAGCAGAATTGCGAAAGATTTGTTGTCTTCATAACCATTTCTTAGCTTCAAACTGCCATATCTCGCGAACGGATTGACCTAACCCAAAAATTCCTGTTGCATCTGAAAGTAGAAACTCGCCCGATTACAGCGGTATGTGTATTTTTTCCCTAGGCCATTCTGGTTAAGCGTTTGGAGCAGCAGTATTGCGAAAAATTTGTTGTCTTCTTTACCATTTCTTAGCTTCAAGCTCCCATATCTCGCGAACGGATTGACCTAACCCAAAAATTCTTGTTGCATCTGAAAGAAGAAACTCGCTCGATTACAACGGTATGTGCATTTTTTCCCTAGGCCATTCTGGCTAAGCGTTTGGAGCGGCAGAAGTGCGAAAAATTTGTTGTCTTCTTAACCATTACTTAGCTTCAAACTCCCATATCTCGCGAACGGATTGACCTAACCCAAAAATTCCTGTTGCATCTGAAAGTAGAAACTCGCCCGATTACAACGGTATGTGTATTTTTTCCCTATGCCATTCTGGTTAAGCGTTTGGAGCAGCAGAATTGCGAAAAATTTTTGCCTTCTCAACCATTTCTTGGCTTCAAACTCCCATATCTCGCCAACGGATTGACCTAACCCAAAAATTCCTGTTGCATCTGAAAGTAGAAACTCGCCCGATTACAGCGGTATGTGTATTTCTTCCCTAGGCAATTCTGGTTAAGCGTTTGGAGCAGCAGAAGTGCGAAAAATTTGTTGTCTTCTTAACCATTACTTAGCTTCAAACTCCCATATCTTGCGAACGGATTGACCTAACCCAAAAATTCCTATTGCATCTGAAAGTAGAAACTCGCCCGATTACAACGGTATGTGTATTTTCTCCCTAGGCCATTCTGGTTAAGCGTTTGGAGCAGCAGAATAGCGAAAAATTTTTTGCCTTCTCAACCATTTCTTGGCTTCAAACTCCCATATCTCGCGAACGGATTGACCTAAACCAAAAATTCCTGTTGCGTCTGAAAGTTGAAACTCGCCCGAGTACAACGGTATGTGTATTTTTTCCCTAGGCCATTCTGGTTAAGCGTTTGGAGCAGCATAAGTGCGAAAAATTTGTTGTCTTCTTAACCATTTCTTAGCTTCAAACTCCCATATCTCGCGAACGGATTGACCTAACCCAAAAATTCCTATTGCATCTGAAATTAGAAACTCGCCCGATTACAACGGTACGTGTATTTTTCCCTTAGGCCATTCTGGTTAAGCGATTGGAGCAGCAGAAGTGCGAAAAATTTGTTGTCTTCTCAACCATTTCTTAGCTTCAAACTCCCATATCTCGCGAACGGATTGACCTAACCCAAAAATTCCTGTTGCATCTGAAAGTAGAAACTCGCCCGATTACAACGGTACGTGTATTTTTCCCTTAGGCCATTCTGGTTAAGCGATTGGAGCAGCAGAAGTGCGAAAAATTTGTTGTCTTCATAACAATTTCTTAGCTTCAAACTCCCATATCTCGCGAACGGATTGACCTAACCCAAAAATTCCTGTTGCATCTGAAAGTAGAAACTCGCCCGATTACAACGGTATGTGTATTTTTTCCCTAGGCCATTCTGGTTAAGCGTTTGGAGCAGCATAAGTGCGAAAAATTTGTTGTCTTCTTAACCATTTCTTAGCTTCAAACTCCCATATCTCGCGAACGGATTGACCTAACCCAAAAATTCCTATTGCATCTGAAATTAGAAACTCGCCCGATTACAACGGTACGTGTATTTTTCCCTTAGGCCATTCTGGTTAAGCGATTGGAGCAGCAGAAGTGCGAAAAATTTGTTGTCTTCATAACAATTTCTTAGCTTCAAACTCCCATATCTCGCGAACGGATTGACCTAACCCAAAAATTCCTGTTGCATCTGAAAGTAGAAACTAGCCCGATTACAACGGTATGTGTATTTTTTCCCTAGGCCATTCTGGTTAAGCGTTTGGAGCAGCAGAATTGCGAAAAATTTTTGCCTTCTCAACCATTTCTTGGCTTCAAACTCCCATATCTCGCCAACGGATTGACCTAACCCAAAAATTCCTGTTGCTTCTGAAAGTAGAAACTCGCCCGATTACAACGGTACGTGTATTTTTCCCTTAGGCCATTCTGGTTAAGCGATTGGAGCAGCAGAAGTGCGAAAAATTTGTTTTCTTCATAACCATTTCTTAGCTTCAAACTCCCATATCTCGCGAACGGATTGACCTAACCCAAAAATTCCTATTGCATCTGAAAGTAGAAACTCGCCCGATTACAGCGGTATGTGTATTTTTTCCCTAGGCAATTCTGGTTAAGCGTTTGGAGCAGCAGAATTGCGAAAAATTTTTTGCCTTCTCAACCATTTCTTGGCATCAAACTCCCATATCTCGCGAACGGACTGACCTAACCCAAAAATTCCTGTTGCATCTGAAAGTAGAAACTCGCCCGATTACAACGTTATGTGTATTTTTTCCCTAGGCCATTCTGGTTAAGCGTTTGGAGCAGCAGAATTGCGAAAAATTTGTTGTCTTCTCAACCATTTCTTGG
The DNA here is from genome assembly GCF_051014685.1 of Ptiloglossa arizonensis. Taxonomy (NCBI): domain Eukaryota; kingdom Metazoa; phylum Arthropoda; class Insecta; order Hymenoptera; family Colletidae; genus Ptiloglossa; species Ptiloglossa arizonensis. The sequence goes on along the minus strand of NW_027478815.1, from coordinate 4,145 downwards.
CTTCAAACTCCCATATCTCGCGAACGGACTGACCTAACCCAAAAATTCCTGTTGCATCTGAAAGTAGAAACTCGCCCGATTACAGCGGTATGTGTATTTTTTCCCTAGGCCATTCTGATTAAGCGTTTGGAGCAGCAGAATTGCGAAAGATTTGTTGTCTTCATAACCATTTCTTAGCTTCAAACTACCATATCTCGCGAACGGATTGACCTAACCCAAAAATTCCTGTTGCATCTGAAAGTAGAAACTCGCCCGATTGCAGCGGTATGTGTATTTTTTCCCTAGGCCATTCTGGTTAAGCGTTTGGAGCAGCAGTAGTGCGAAAAATTTGTTGTCTTCTTTACCATTTCTTAGCTTCAAGCTCCCATATCTCGCGAACGGATTGACCTAACCCAAAAATTCTTGTTGCATCTGAAAGAAGAAACTCGCCCGATTACAACGGTATGTGTATTTTTTCCATGGGCCATTCTGGTTAAGCGTTTGGAGAAGCAGAATTGCGAAAAATTTTTTGCCTTCTCAACCATTTCTTGGCTTCAAACTCCCATATCTCGCGAACGGATTGACCAAACCCAGAAGTTCCTGCTGCGTCTGAAAGTAGAAACTCACCCGATCACAACGGTATGTGTATTTTTTCCCTAGGCCATTCTGGTTAAGCGTTTGGAGCAGCAGAACTGCGAAAAATTTGTTGGCTTCTCAACCATTTCTTAGCTTCAAACTCCCATATCTCGCGAACGGATTGCCCTAACCCAAAAATTCCTGTTGCATCTGAAAGTAGAAACTCGCCCGATTACAACGTTATGTGTATTTTTTCCCTAGGCCATTCTGGTTAAGCGTTTGGAGCAGCAGAATTGCGAAAAATTTTTGCCTTCTCAACCATTTCTTGGCTTCAAACTCCCATATCTCGCCAACGGATTGACCTAACCCAAAAATTCCTGTTGCATCTGAAAGTAGAAACTCGCCCGATTACAACGGTACGTGTATTTTTCCCTTAGGCCATTCTGGTTAAGCGATTGGAGCAGCAGAAGTGCGAAAAATTTGTTGTCTTCATAACCATTTCTTAGCTTCAAACTCCCATATCTCGCGAACGGATTGACCTAACCCAAAAATTCCTATTGCATCTGAAAGTAGAAACTCGCCCGATTACAGTGGTATGTGTATTTCTTCCCTAGGCAATTCTGGTTAAGCGTTTGGAGAAGCAGAATTGCGAAAAATTTTTTGCCTTCTCAACCATTTCTTGGCTTCAAACTCCCATATCTCGCGAACGGACTGACCTAACCCAAAAATTCCTGTTGCATCTGAAAGTAGAAACTCGCCCGATTACAACGTTATGTGTATTTTTTCCCTAGGCCATTCTGGTTAAGCGTTTGGAGCAGCAGAATTGCGAAAAATTTTTTGCCTTCTCAACCATTTCTTGGCTTCAAACTCCCATATCTCGCGAACGGACTGACCTAACCCAAAAATTCCTGTTGCATCTGAAAGTAGAAACTCGCCCGTTTACAGCGGTATGTGTATTTTTTCCCTAGGCCATTCTGATTAAGCGTTTGGAGCAGCAGAATTGCGAAAGATTTGTTGTCTTCATAACCATTTCTTAGCTTCAAACTGCCATATCTCGCGAACGGATTGACCTAACCCAAAAATTCCTGTTGCATCTGAAAGTAGAAACTCGCCCGATTACAGCGGTATGTGTATTTTTTCCCTAGGCCATTCTGGTTAAGCGTTTGGAGCAGCAGTATTGCGAAAAATTTGTTGTCTTCTTTACCATTTCTTAGCTTCAAGCTCCCATATCTCGCGAACGGATTGACCTAACCCAAAAATTCTTGTTGCATCTGAAAGAAGAAACTCGCTCGATTACAACGGTATGTGCATTTTTTCCCTAGGCCATTCTGGCTAAGCGTTTGGAGCGGCAGAAGTGCGAAAAATTTGTTGTCTTCTTAACCATTACTTAGCTTCAAACTCCCATATCTCGCGAACGGATTGACCTAACCCAAAAATTCCTGTTGCATCTGAAAGTAGAAACTCGCCCGATTACAACGGTATGTGTATTTTTTCCCTATGCCATTCTGGTTAAGCGTTTGGAGCAGCAGAATTGCGAAAAATTTTTGCCTTCTCAACCATTTCTTGGCTTCAAACTCCCATATCTCGCCAACGGATTGACCTAACCCAAAAATTCCTGTTGCATCTGAAAGTAGAAACTCGCCCGATTACAGCGGTATGTGTATTTCTTCCCTAGGCAATTCTGGTTAAGCGTTTGGAGCAGCAGAAGTGCGAAAAATTTGTTGTCTTCTTAACCATTACTTAGCTTCAAACTCCCATATCTTGCGAACGGATTGACCTAACCCAAAAATTCCTATTGCATCTGAAAGTAGAAACTCGCCCGATTACAACGGTATGTGTATTTTCTCCCTAGGCCATTCTGGTTAAGCGTTTGGAGCAGCAGAATAGCGAAAAATTTTTTGCCTTCTCAACCATTTCTTGGCTTCAAACTCCCATATCTCGCGAACGGATTGACCTAAACCAAAAATTCCTGTTGCGTCTGAAAGTTGAAACTCGCCCGAGTACAACGGTATGTGTATTTTTTCCCTAGGCCATTCTGGTTAAGCGTTTGGAGCAGCATAAGTGCGAAAAATTTGTTGTCTTCTTAACCATTTCTTAGCTTCAAACTCCCATATCTCGCGAACGGATTGACCTAACCCAAAAATTCCTATTGCATCTGAAATTAGAAACTCGCCCGATTACAACGGTACGTGTATTTTTCCCTTAGGCCATTCTGGTTAAGCGATTGGAGCAGTAGAAGTGCGAAAAATTTGTTGTCTTCTCAACCATTTCTTAGCTTCAAACTCCCATATCTCGCGAACGGATTGACCTAACCCAAAAATTCCTGTTGCATCTGAAAGTAGAAACTCGCCCGATTACAACGGTACGTGTATTTTTCCCTTAGGCCATTCTGGTTAAGCGATTGGAGCAGCAGAAGTGCGAAAAATTTGTTGTCTTCATAACAATTTCTTAGCTTCAAACTCCCATATCTCGCGAACGGATTGACCTAACCCAAAAATTCCTGTTGCATCTGAAAGTAGAAACTCGCCCGATTACAACGGTATGTGTATTTTTTCCCTAGGCCATTCTGGTTAAGCGTTTGGAGCAGCAGAATTGCGAAAAATTTTTGCCTTCTCAACCATTTCTTGGCTTCAAACTCCCATATCTCGCCAACGGATTGACCTAACCCAAAAATTCCTGTTGCATCTGAAAGTAGAAACTCGCCCGATTACAACGGTACGTGTATTTTTCCTTAGGCCATTCTGGTTAAGCGATTGGAGCAGCAGAAGTGCGAAAAATTTGTTGTCTTCATAACCATTTCTTAGCTTCAAACTCCCATATCTCGCGAACGGATTGACCTAACCCAAAAATTCCTATTGCATCTGAAAGTAGAAACTCGCCCGATTACAGCGGTATGTGTATTTTTTCCCTAGGCAATTCTGGTTAAGCGTTTGGAGCAGCAGAAGTGCGAAAAATTTGTTGTCTTCTTAACCATTACTTAGCTTCAAACTCCCATATCTTGCGAACGGATTGACCTAACCCAAAAATTCCTATTGCATCTGAAAGTAGAAACTCGCCCGATTACAACGGTATGTGTATTTTCTCCCTAGGCCATTCTGGTTAAGCGTTTGGAGCAGCAGAATAGCGAAAAATTTTTTGCCTTCTCAACCATTTCTTGGCTTCAAACTCCCATATCTCGCGAACGGATTGACCTAAACCAAAAATTCCTGTTGCGTCTGAAAGTTGAAACTCGCCCGAGTACAACGGTATGTGTATTTTTTCCCTAGGCCATTCTGGTTAAGCGTTTGGAGCAGCATAAGTGCGAAAAATTTGTTGTCTTCTTAACCATTTCTTAGCTTCAAACTCCCATATCTCGCGAACGGATTGACATAACCCAAAAATTCCTATTGCATCTGAAATTAGAAACTCGCCCGGTTACAACGGTACGTGTATTTTTCCCTTAGGCCATTCTGGTTAAGCGATTGGAGCAGCAGAAGTGCGAAAAATTTGTTATCTTCTCAACCATTTCTTAGCTTCAAACTCCCATATCTCGCGAACGGATTGACCTAACCCAAAAATTCCTGTTGCATCTGAAAGTAGAAACTCGCCCG